>NC_047132.1:15958812-16309843 GCF_009829125.3 Periophthalmus magnuspinnatus
TTTTCAAAACAATAAACGCTAACATGTTGATTTATTAATGTTTTATCTTGGCTTTTAATACTCTTAATACTTTAATAAAAAGTGTAATGCCTCCTCTTAAAACTTTTCTTTACTTGTAATTAGTTGCTTGATTATTGCCTTTGAGAGTGAGGTGGGTCCTTGAGAATAAAGTTTTATGAAATATGCAAATAGACTTTCACCCATAGAGTCCACTTTTGATTTTTGTTTTGTTTTTTTAAAGATGGAGTTTGCAATTTGAATTCAGCTGTGCACTGCCAGCTCTACAATTTATACCTTTCCATTCCCAGCAGTGAATTTTAATGTAGTGCAGAACCTAATCTTGTCGAACCGCTTACATTTCCACGTAATTTCTAATACCTGGACAGAGAAAAGGTCCCAAGTGTATTATAGTGTATTATAGTACAAGCAAACACATATTGCCAGAGCCAACCGAGGGACATTCAATCATTACAAAGTTCATGTTGCTCTTAAGCTATTATCGTTCTCTCCCTATACTTAGTAGTGAGTTACTTCTCTAGCCATAAACTACCCCAGGGATGACTAATAGGAATGTGGACGCTAATCTTTGCCACCAACCTCTTGGGCTACCTCCAATCATTCTTACACATATTAGTTTCGATGTGATTCTAGGCCTGTACCAGAATTTAATTTATTCTTGTCTAGATAAATTTGCTTTACATAATTTATTGTATGGTAAAAGTTGCTAGTTAAGAAGAAAAAAACGAGACTGTAAAATATATCATTTTTTACGCAGCATTTTCTCAGGTAATAACTAATACAGAACCTCCTTTATCTAATCGGGCACCTCATGGGAACTCATCATCAACTGCCTGATAATATCCCTAACCTGATGCTTAACCTTAACCTAAATTGACTTATATCTGAACCTTAACCACACTGTTGCTTCCCAAAAACAAATGAAGTGACTGTATACAGATTTCCATCCTGACAGTGTGATGAACACCTACCCACATACACACTCCTCCCCTCCTGCCTGGCTGTTTATGTCACAATTACTTTTTTACAAATTTAATTCCATAAAGCGGATCATATATGTACAAATAGCAGATAGTTGGTGTAATGTTCAGCAGTTACCATGCAGACATGATGCACACATTAGCAAACACTGCCAAAGGAAGTGTGAAAACTCAAGAAAAAATACGGAATGGATGGAGCCTAATTACTGAAAAATGGTGGGAGTCACTAACTGCAAAACTGTCAGGTAATGCTAGTGTGTCTGTGACTGTAATGCCATTTGTTGTTTAACAGCACAAATCAGCTCTCGTGTTTTAATTCCAAACAAGTCAGTTCTTTAAGGTCAGGTTGTGTTCAAACAAAGCTCAGGTTAAAGTCTAACTTGAGTAACAGAGCTTCAGTTAGTATATATATATATATATATATATATATATATATATATATATATATATATATATATATATATATATAATATTAATGTACATATGAAACCGGTGGGGTTCAGTACCTCCAACAAGGTTAAGAACCACTGATCCTATGGTAGTATTACGATTACTGTGAGAATCAACACAATTTCACAACTTATGATTATAGACTGTATGATCTATTGATACTTTGAAGCAGATTCAACATTACCTCGAAGTGTCAAGCTAACTGAAGCTCTGTTACTCAAGTTAGACTTTAACCTGAGCTTTGTTTGAACACAACCTGACCTTAAAGAACTGACTTGTTTGGAATTAAAACACGAGAGCTGATTTGTGCTGTTAAACAACAAATGGCATTACAGTCACAGACACACTAGCATTACCTGACAGTTTTGCAGTTAGTGACTCCCACCATTTTTCAGTAATTAGGCTCCATCCATTCCGTATTTTTTCTTGAGTTTTCACACTTTCTTTGGGAGTGTTTGCTAATGTGTGCATCATGTCTGCATGGTAACTGCTGAACATTACACCAACTATCTGCTATTTGTACATATATGATCCGCTTTATGGAATTAAATTTGTAAAAAAGTAATTGTGACATAAACAGCCAGGCAGGAGGGGAGGAGTGTGTATGTGGGTAGGTGTTCATCACACTGTCAGGATGGAAATCTGTATACAGTCACTTCATTTGTTTTTGGGAAGCAACAGTGTGGTTTAAGGTTCAGATATAAGTCAATTTAGGTTAAGGTTAAGCATCAGGTTAGGGATATTATCAGGCAGTTGATGATGAGTTCCCATGAGGTGCCCGATTAGATAAAGGAGGTTCTGTATTAGTTATTACCTGAGAAAATGCTGCGTAAAAAAATGATATATTTTACAGTCTCGTTTTTTTCTTCTTAACTAGCAACTTTTACCATACAATAAATTATGTAAAGCAAATTTATCTAGACAAGAATAAATTAAATTCTGGTACAGGCCTAGAATCACATCGAAACTAATATGTGTAAGAATGATTGGAGGTAGCCCAAGAGGTTGGTGGCAAAGATTAGCGTCCACATTCCTATTAGTCATCCCTGGGGTAGTTATGGCTAGAGAAGTAACTCACTACTAAGTATAGGGAGAGAACGATAATAGCTTAAGAGCAACATGAACTTTGTAATGATTGAATGTCCCTCGGGTTGGCTCTGGCAATATGTGTTTGCTTGTACTATAATACACTATAATACACTTGGGACCTTTTCTCTGTCCAGGTATTAGAAATTACGTGGAAATGTAAGCGGTTCGACAAGATTAGGTTCTGCACTACATTAAAATTCACTGCTGGGAATGGAAAGGTATAAATTGTAGAGCTGGCAGTGCACAGCTGAATTCAAATTGCAAACTCCATCTTTAAAAAAACAAAACAAAAATCAAAAGTGGACTCTATGGGTGAAAGTCTATTTGCATATTTCATAAAACTTTATTCTCAAGGACCCACCTCACTCTCAAAGGCAATAATCAAGCAACTAATTACAAGTAAAGAAAAGTTTTAAGAGGAGGCATTACACTTTTTATTAAAGTATTAAGAGTATTAAAAGCCAAGATAAAACATTAATAAATCAACATGTTAGCGTTTATTGTTTTGAAAATCCTATATATGCTGAAAATAACATTAAAATACATCTTTTAGAACAGTTTCAGTTTCAATTTTGGCGTCCCCTCTCTTTGTCAAGTCACTCCCCTTTCACAGCGCTATCACAACACAATCAGCGTGCATCATTTGTGTGGGGTATGGTTAAAGTTAGGGCCTATTTTTAAAATTCTGGGTGGTTAGGGATATTTTTTTAGGGATTTATAAAAAAAAACAAAAAACTTTTACATTTGAGAAAACAGGGCTGTGGAAACATAGAGCCGTAGCAACATAAGTAAGCTCCTTGGGCGACGCTCCTTGGGCGACGCTCCTTGGGCGACGCTCCTTGGGTGACGTAGGCTTGTGGGCTGAGTCCCAAACATGGATGCATGGATGACATAAAACCTCTTCAGGCAGGTTTTTGATGAGAGAATAACATTGTAACACAGTAGAATGCATCAAAAAGGCGTCAATTTTGCATAATACCTAATTCCTATAAACTGAGCTGCACATTTACTGTTGACAATGCTGTGAATGCTGTGCTGCTGTGAATGATCGTTTGCCCCAGTGGCCTTGGCTTAAAGTTGTTCTGTCTGGGGTGAAGGGGGTCTCTGATGATACTGACCTCTTCTCGACAGCCGTTCACTTGTTACACTGTGATGAATGTGCTCAGTATTGATTATTGTGTTACTGGATCTGCAGGTCTGTTGAAAAGATGACAGTGCCTCTATGTTGGCATTCTTGATCAAAGCAAAGTAGAAAAACACTTTTATTACTTACTTTTTCACTAGCAAGGACCTCAACCTCAAACTCAAATGCAGAAATAATCTTTTGAAACACACAGAGACACTAACAGCTACGTGTGAGACCTGGAAGCTTAAATAGTGTTGGCAAAGGAAAAAACATGAATGAGATGTGGTCCTGCTCCTGAACTTAAAGTGCATATGACAGGTTTTCATGTTTTTCTATTTATTATCTAGCTTTTCCTAAACCAGAGTGTCAATGAACAAGAAATACTCACAACCAGGACAACACAATAACTACAATTGTTTGAAGTTTGAAGTGAACTTAAATCAGGCTGGAAAAGGACCTATTTTGTTGTGCCTATCTTGCCCTGTCACAAGGATGGCTCCAGTCTCAAATGACACATGGGCTGAGTGTGCTGGTGCACTGAAGGAAAACAGTGGACGCTAGTGTCCAAAGTTGCTAAGCTGTGTAGTGGTGGAAATCTGAAGACTGGCAGTTCAGTCACATGGCAGTTTTTGACTAAAAACAGAAAACAAAAAGTCATAAAGTACAGGAAGCAGTAAAGCAGTAAGTTCTATAATGAAATACCTGAACCTATGTCATCAGCTGTCATTAATTCTATCCAAAATGCAGGGACAATTTGCACGCAAGAAAGGCCTTTTACAGTTTAAACATTGATTTAACAAAGTGAAGGTGTTGTCATGTATTTCTACAAGTCAAATAATAACTTTTGTTCAGTTTAGTTGATTTGGCCATTATTAACACTATGATTGCTGGGTAACTTATAAAATTACCACTACATACTGTATATCATAGCTGGAGAGAACCAGTGACACTTGATGTTTTATTCCCAACCTGCTTGCAAAAATGTTCTTCTCTTAACCTTTATAATTTCACAAAAATATTGTATATTTTCTATATTAACTTAACTTATAAGGGGGAAAAGTTTGTTGATAGAAGATGCAGTAAGCCATACAATGCAAACTGCATCCAATCCACTGTATTTGTATAGCACATTTTAAAAACTGTTTCCAGAGTCCTGCACCAAAAAGACAATGTAAGGAGTAATATATATATCAAAATAATTAAATGGAGCAATAAAGGACATAGAGGACCACATAACGCATGTGGTGCTAAAAGCCAGAGAATAAAAGTGGAGCAAATGTAATTACCACAACTGAAAGAAAAAGTAAATGGTTTTGTGCTTGTGTATGTCTTAGTGGCATACAAGTATTTATGTATTCAAAGCACACCATCCTCTCTGTGACATGAAACAGTGAAATGTAAATATACTATTTTTCTTTTTTCAACTAAGAGCCATTTCGTCGCCTACTTATACATACATACTTTCAGAGATAGAACCCATTTACTTTCCAAACAGGAGCATGTTTGGACAGTACAGTCTGTTTCATGCAAATACAACCATTTGTTCCCATCACTATGATCACTAAACAAGAAATGAAAAAAAAGAGCGGTCTATTATCAGACATGGTTAAAGTGTGTATGACAGGTTTGATGATTCTCAAATTTTGACTTAATTTGGTGAGATAATACCTGTTGTAAATATAAATTATAGTTTTATACCAATGAAGAAGCAATTTGTGAAGAAAATGTGAAAGAAATGTTAAAAATTACAGGAAGGGGTGAGTTTTGTTTTAGAGAGTTCCATAATGAAGGCATCACACTAGGGAGAATTCAGTCCAAAAGTTCTGCACAATTTGCACGCAAGAAACACGTTTTTTCTGATACTTTAAACATTATGTCAACAAAATAAAGGTGTTTTCTTCTATTTTTACTTGTGATTTTTACTTGTTTACTTGTTTTTGATGAGGAAATAACATTATAACATGGTAGAAAGCATCAAAAAGTCAATTCTGCATAATACCACTCTAAAATGTGTTAATTTGAATATTACATACATAAATAAAAATAACAACGAGTTAAAATGAACAAAGGCAGCGGAAACAAGAGGAAATGAACTCACAACCAGTTACATTCTCCCTAATATACCTAATGACAGAAAAAAGCAATCGATATCACTAATAGTTTGTGTTTGCTCTAGGACACTTGGTCCTGCTGAGCACGGCTTGCAAACAAAATGATTTTTGCTGACATAATCCTAGAAACACATTGATTTGTTCTGTGAATAATAATGACTGTTTCCTCGATACACTGTGGGCGATGGTGACCTCCAGGATCTGCAAAGAATTTCATTAGATAGAGGAGTTTTTTTTCATTTCTATCAGAACAACACAGATGCAACAATTAATGCAATCAATGAATAGTTTAATTGGAAATATTACACAATATGGCATTAAATGAATGCATCTCAGGGACTGAAAGTTGCCATCTGTAATTAGACTGGCCGACTCTCACATTTACGTTTTACAAAGAAAAAGTAGTAAAGTACTGTATTAAGTACACATTTTAGCTATCTGTACTTTATTTAAGTACATTTTAAAGTGGATACTTTGGGAGGAAAGCTATTTTTGACACGTGTGTAGTTTGAACAAACAAAAATGTATAGATAAAAACAGTTAGGAAAAATTCAGTTGTTTCTGTTGAACAAAATTCAGCACAAATCTTTATCAAAATCAAAACATTTAAAGCTTTATTAGATTTGATTTATTAGATCTCAAAATACTTTTTACTCTTTAAGTACATTTTTTAACTGGTACTTTAATACTTGTACTTTAGTCAATTTATTTATGTGATACATTTACTTTTACTTCAGAATTTTTGCTCCAATATCTGTACTTTTACTTGAGTACCAACATTGAGTAGTGCAGTCTGGTAGTGTGCCAGCTTTGGGTGGACAGAAGAAGAGAGAGCACAGGTGAGTCTGAACAAAGGCCAAGTGAGGGGCGGGGGAGGGGGAAACAGGTTTCATGTCTGCCATCTACTGGTGAAAACAAAAATCAAATAAATTTACGGATGATAGCTTTAAAAAAACAGCTAAGAATCAGCACTGTTGTTCTGGTCTACTGTATATTTTGTATTGTATATCAAAGTCTTGTTTTTACCTTACTTTAACACATATCCTTATTTTTATTTCATCATAGTTTATATTATTTTTCAATGTAACGCCGTGAATGCTGTTCATTGACAATGGCAAGAAAACCTGAACCTGAGATTCGATAGAAAACAAAATATACACTTAAGATACTGAAGATACATTTAGAGGAGAATCAGATGTTAGATGTCAGTACTGAAAAATGTGCCTTATATTATTGCATCATTTCACAGTCTATAACTTTTTCCCCAAAAAAATCTACCCAGTTTAACACTGAAAAGAAAAATATCAACAAGCATGAACTTTCAGAGAACTTTTAAATCTTAGACAGACTTGTAAAATTTTTTAATCCCATCCGCAGCGCTAAATAAAAGCTGTTTTTGAACTTAGAAACAATGTGGAGCTCTGGGTGAAGGCTTAAATATATTTAGTTACTACAAAGAAAATACACAAGAGTTATTTTAAAGCTCTAGATGTGTTCTGCTTTTAAGTTTAGTGTAGTGTTCTTAAAAATGTAAAATGACAGTTGAGAACAATGGACAAGCCTATTCTAAAAAGAGCCAATAGTAAGACAGTTAGTCAGAAAGTATTATTCTTGCATGGTGGGTAAATATAGGATACCCAAATAAAACTATGCAAAACTAACTTTTTCAACAGAAACAGTTAGAAAATCAAACAATGAAACAAGTCATTAAAGGCGCTGATCTTAAAAATGTGAAAAACAGAACTAGTTCACGGTTTGCAGTGGTCCAGAGTTACTCCTGTCTTTCCATATACATTCCAAACATTCTAATTATTTACCAAGATGAGTTTATAAGCACTTTTCATAACTTTCAGAGACCAGTGCAGACTTTTGCCATAACGGTAAAGCTAACAACACTAGTATGCTAACTTCCTGATTATAAAATTTGAGAATAAAATGCTTAATAATTAGATGCAGACAGCAAGCAGCAGACTTATTTGAACCTCAAGAGCTGTTTATATAATGCATCTATAGTGGGGCAATACATATTTTGCTCAAATACATGGGGGAAAAAAATCGGGTACAGGGAATTCAAAGACAAGCAGATTGACAAACCATCTAATGTCCCGGATTGCTCTTTGTCTTCAGACCCTCTTTCTCGACAAGGAATACAGTGGGGAAAAAGAAATCTTGAGGGTTGCAGGTTCTGCCTGACATTCTTCCATTTTCAGGTAGAGTTCAAGTCTGTAGCTCCAGGTCAACAGAACAGGATCAGGGCATAGGAGGGGCACCTAAGGTCCAGTCTTCACTGGGGTAGCAAGGGGCAGGCATCTGAAATAGTTGGGACAATTTGTGTATAGCAATGAACAAACTGCAGGTAACCTAAATATTCAATATTGTTGTTAACCATGTGGAACCAGAGATTAGGGCTCAAATTATCCCAACACAGTGGCTCATAAGGCAGTTTAAAAGAACTGGATGTAACTTTCTGAAGGTGGTGCATCACTTGCAAGTTAAATCCATAATTTCATGCCATACTGTGAATCAGGGGTGTCTAAACCAGGGGTCACCAACCTTTTTTAACCTGAGAGCTACTTTATGGGCATACGAAGGGCTACCAGTTTGAGACGCTCTTCTGAAATAACACATTTTCTCAGTTTGCCTTTAGTTTTACATTATTAACAATGATAAATGATAATCATCTATGTGAACACACTGATCATGTTGCAAGACACTGATCACATTAATGATTTCTCAAAATAATTATCAACAATGAGCAAGGAGTGAAACAGATATCAGTATTCAGCACTTTAACTTTACTAATCTTAGTAATTGTTAAATTTCCAGATGACACTTACATCACTACATCTCATAGGAAAAGTGTCCCATTTTCACTATCCATTGACAAACCTTTTAACAAAACATAAATAATATACATTGCACCATGTTTCATAAAGTTATCAATTATGTAATGTTAAAGACAAATAAGCTTACATAATTTTAAATAAATCTCGGTTGCGTTGTGTGACTTTTTCCACCGGTGTCGTGAAAAAAGTCTGTTGTTTACCCAAAGCTGCGTTTAGCTCTGGGCTTGTTCTGCCCATAGTGCTCGTCCCCGTGGGGAGTGCGCGTCCCCGTGGGGAGTGCGCGTCCCCGTGGGGAGTGCGCGCCCCCGTGGGGAGTGCGCGTCCCCGTGGGGAGTTAGTGTGGAGTTTTGTGAGACGTAGTGAAGTGTCCCTCCACATTGTGCTGCTTTGCCGTCACCACAGTCGCTCCGCAGATGAGATACGCGCAGGTTTCTTTTACAACATAAATGGTTGTGAAAGTGATCTCTTTATTTTCTACCATGTTTTGGAGTAAGAAACTGCATTCAGTGCATCCTCACAGCGCTCGCGAGCGGAGCACTGGTTTTGTCACGCGCACAATACTGACCTTTGAAGTGAGTAGGTCAAAGTTCACCTTAACTTATCTAAACTTCAGGTATAATGAACAAATGTTTAAGATATTGTCATTTTTAAATCTATATAAACGCAAGGGTGATCAAAAAAAAAATAGCAACAGAATAAAATTTAATTTTAGATGCAGCTCATTAGTGAGTTGTGCTACTTTTAGAACCGGTCTGTGGGCGACTCATGTGGGGCTTGGGGGCGACATGGCGCCCGTGGGCACAGGGTTGGTGACCCCTGGTCTAAACTATGGGCCAGGGGTCAAATGCAGCCCTCAGACAAATTTTTCTTAGTGCCAGGCCTTCTTCTGAATTGGCCCAAAATAAAGTGCTTTTTAGTGAAAATTTTAAGTACTTCTACCACTATAACCTTAATAACAATCATTCCACTGTGATATAAACCTAACAATGTGCCAAGTCTTATTGAAGGTACAGTTGCTCCAAAGCTATGTTAAATCCACCTGTCTGAATGACACAGTTTATTTATTGTCTGTGTTCTCCACGCACTTCAATAAGTGGCCTTCTGTGAAAAAAGTTTGGACACCCCTGTTGTGAAAGATTATAGCCAAAGGACACAGCACAGCATTTCCCAAAAACAAGCAAGCAAACAAGCAAAAACAAGCCCTCCTCCAGGCCAAATAAGAGTCAGGTTTGTGGAGATGCAAGCCCGCTCAGTGTAAGGCGGAATTGTTTTTCTTTTTTTGTGTGCAATAAACACATCCAGCGTTTTAAGCCTAGTCTTTAAAATATAGAGCCTGTATTGACCACTTTAACATGGACAGGGAAATGATAATCTAGAAATCAATGTTCCCTCTAATTTTTCACAAGTCTGAGCAAACACACAAACTCCCTGAGCGTCCCATGGACCACTGTGAGTGACATCAGACCTGTGCACTGTGGTCATGCTGCATCGCATCCATCCAAGTTAAATGGTTTCAAATTACCGCATTTACATTTCTGTTATAAGACTTTTAATTAAGTGCTTTAGCCACTTATACAATGAAAATGACAAAAATCTTGCTCATGACCTGTGTAGTATGTTAATGCTATTGGAAGTATAAATATTTAATTTTAACTATGGCAAAACATGAGCTTCCAACCAAAAAAAGCCAACTGTAAACTCCAATGTTGAAAACACACTTTACATTTTTATGATAAAGCTCTGACTTGTATTATGAGTATAAGCCATTGTGTGAAGCTTTTACTGTGACTGAGGGAGATTGTCCTACTGTGGTCTGGGGGACAGTCCGGTAACTCTTTTTCAGTATATGACACAATCATTTGATTTTTACAACTCATAAACTAGTGACAGTATCAATGACCAATACACACTGAGAGGAATCTGTATCTGCACACCCAGCTGCTCTATTACTGTACATTTATATATCATATCAAAACACAATATATAATGTGTATTTGTATATAAAATATATTCAAAACAAGTGGTATGGGTCAAAATAAATATATATATGCAAACAGTGAACAAACACACACACACACACACTTCAAAATGTAAACAAACACACACTGGAAACTAAAAATACACTGTACATGTGGCAGTGTGGCAATCATTCTGTGACAGAGGTTGGAGGATCGAGTCCCGCTCGGACCAACTTCTGTCATTGCGTCCTTAGTTCTGTCATTGTGTCCTTAGTTCTGTCATTGTGTCCTTAGGCAAGACACTTCACCCAAGTGGTGTGTGCGTGATGTTTGGTGGTGGTTTCAATTCACATTGAAAAATAGCGCAGAATGAATTGTTGTGTGTTTATTATATTTTCAACTCCGGTTCGATTTTTTTGTGCGCAGCACAGATTTTCTGTGTGCAGAGACCATGTCAGCAGTGCGCAATTGCGCACGCGTGCAGCTTAGAGAGAACAGTTCTAGAAACAATATCAAATATCACATACAAGAAAATGTTTTTTGTCCATTTACCGTATAAATAGTCAGTGGATAGATGATATAGTCAACTTAGAGGATAAACCTACCCTGTGTTTTCTGCTCACTGTAAATCTTGTTACGGTAAATTGTGCGGAGCTGCAATGTGATTGGCCGCTGAGCTACTCCATTGCTTCTCTCTTTATTTACACCCCAGGGCAAACAATACTGGTGCTTTCATCTGCCTGCTTCTGCATAATGGCAATGGATTTATGCATAGACAGCCTCCTCCCAACTGCACGACCAGCTAGCTTACCGTCAACCACTAATACAGAGATATTACTGTACACAAGGTCTTACTGCTGAAACTATCAGAAGTACTAAATTAAAAAGTACTGCAGTACATTTTTTCACTAATCACAAGCAGGAAAATGATTGTACCAGGGAGTAGTACAGGGACTGTTACATAGATATATCCCATCATTTGATCATTTAGGATCAGTCACATCAAAACTGGGATTAAGCATGAAACTAAATAGGGCTGTAGTCGACTAAAGAAATTCTTGGTCGACTAAAGACGTCTTGATGAACACTTAGTCGACTACTAAGGGGATGTGCCAAAAAACGATTATGTATCTGTATGTATCTGACCCAAACTGCAATCACCAGGCTACATCTACTCAGGAGTTCTTACAAAAACAACTAGTAATACAGAAAAAAAAAAAAAATACTAGGAAAAATATTTTTTTATAAAGACTTGGGAATCATGATTTTAATCTGCCTTTTTTTTTTTTTTACATATAAATACCAAACCTTGACTATGTGATGGTGACACTTCCTACTTGTGGCTTTTCACCCCTTAAAGAAGACATTGTACTTGTGTCTGCTCTATAGTTATCACCTGACACACGGAAATCATTATGTTTTAATTTGCACATTTTAAATTGCAACATTCATTTAAAAGGATTTAATAAAAGAAACAAGTCCACTGACTTCTGTGTTAGAAAACTGGAGTGCCAAACAGGAGCTGACGACGCCCTAAATGTCATCACAGCAAAGAGGCGCCCAGTTGTCTGCACCTTTGATGGATAGCTGCACATCAGGCTAGCAAGGCGCACATTTATTTTCATTTACCAAAATGCCTACACAACACTGACAAATCCTTCATATATCACCGATATATGTAAGAAAATAAAGTTGGAGTATAAAGTAAGTACAGAGCAGTGGGCGTATCTCAGCGGTGGTGAAAACAGGAGCTGATTGGCAATATGTCATCTTAAAAATAAGCAATAAAAGATTGTTCAAACATGCATGAATCACTCCAAATACAAAGCTCTGAAAAGTCCATTTTGCATACTTAGCCTACTTTAAATATATTGAGATACTCAAAATCTGGAAGGAACTCACACTGCCAGTGAGTTATATTTTAAACCTGGAGTGTTTACTTTCACTGTCGTTTGTCGCCCCGAGGGTGTCAGGCCCATGAGATTACACCTGAGAAATTGTTATCCCTCCCTACTTATCCCCTCTCTCCAGAGGAATCTACTGCACAGAATCCTCTCGTTTATAAGATGAATGTGTTTGTGCACAGTCCCTGACAAATCAATAAGAAACTAAATATATGGGGAAAAATGTGTCAGTAAATGTTTTGGGTGAATGTGAATGGACCATAGAATGGTTAGAAACTGGGGATGTTTTATTTTTAATTTGCTCTTTTTGCTGTCATTCTAAATTGTTTTATTTAGAGACAATATACTCTATTCTAATTCTGCATACTTGCAGAACAATAACTGATATATCTATATGTGTAGAAGGACTCCAGGAAACAGAATTTCTAGAGAAACTAAAAACAGATATGAACATCGTGAAAGCTTACATGAAGTTTTGTGGTTGAGAAAAACGAGAATGCAAAGTAGAGGATTAAATGAATTATGTTTTTCTTTTAAGATTTTAACTCTTTGTAAACTACTCCATTGAGATTAAAGTAGTTTGGCCTTTGGAGATTTCTAAACAGTATCTTGAAATCATGCAAAAATACATAGAGCAGAATGTGAAGCGACAAACATTTTCATCTTTTGAACGGAAGATGCATCCAGGCGAGGAATGATAAGATTTGACAGAACAGTGGGCCCAGCCTCAGGGAGCAATGCAGGGCCGAGGAGATACCAGTCGATCAATCAGGGCTATGGGCAAAAAGGGAGCAAGATGACATGCTAGTTTTGAAAGAGCGAGAGAGATTATGTGGAAGAATTCTGAGCAGATGGGCGCAGGCTCATGGCTCCAGGGGGAGGTACAACTGAATGTGTAGTACTGCTGGGTGAAATTGCATTGAGGCATTATGAGATGAGGTTATGAGTTGTCTATAGGGCTGTAGTCAACTAAAGAAACTCCCTCGGGCACTGGACCTAAACTACACTAATGGGACCACAACTTCGCAAAATTACAAATATTTATATGAAAAACTTTGATTGTGTTTACATGTATTTGCAGCCTTCAACATATTGAATTGAGGTAGTAATAAAATGTACTCCAGAGTATTACATTTCATTTAAGTAGTTTTCTGGACCACTCTTTTGTATAAGGTAAAAATTTGTTTAATTTATCTGCTTATTTATCAGGAAAACACATAAAAACATTGACCTAGACAAAGAGTTAATATGTTTCTTCCAGGTTAGAGCAAGATTGCTAATTTCCACCTTCAGTCCCTGGACAGGTTGTTATATTTATGTAATAAATGGCGTACCTGCCAATAAAACACAATGTATATTAATGGAAGCTTTCATCCAATCAGTCAATAAGTAGAACTATAATCCCATTCATTATCAGTCACCAAATCCATACACTATTTACATATTTACAGTTCATGTTGCTGCATTCATACAAGGCAGTTTAATGTGTACAGGATTGTTTGGTTAAAAGCCATAGTTTATCCAGGTGTGTAAACATTTCATAATTTGTGCCTTATATAATTTCATGTAGGAGGGTGTTCCAGAGGCTCTGTAGGAGAATGATCACTAACTAAAAGCTTTTCTGCATCTTGGAGCACTGCACTCTCCTCTGGCTGTCTGAAATAGACTAATTCAGTTCACAGATCACTCTTTGATATTGCAGTAGTCCACTTTACAGATGATGTCACGACCTTAGACAAACAAATCAACACATTGGCACGCACAATTGTGTAGGAAAAACAAGTTAATACTACAGAATGTCCATCCATCCAGTTTCTTCCGCTTATCCGGGGCCGGGTCGTGGGGGCAACAGTCTAAGCAGGGACACCCAGACTTCACTCACCCCAGACACATCCCACAGCTCCTCTGGTGGAACCCTGTAGCGCTCCCAGGCCCCAGAATGTTAGAAATGGAAATCTGGAGGTTGTCTTGGATACTGGCTTTGCTTTAGTGTTTGTCTATTCAATTCAGTTCAACTCAATTCTATACATTTTTGAATTTTTATTTACACTAAGCAGTTCAGCAGTTACTTGTGGGATACAAAACAGCTGCATAAGATATCTGGATATGTCTTGTCTTACTTTATTTTTGTTTCAAGGAAATAAATGCTGTTATCTGTCTTGGTATCGGACTTGAAAAAGCTAGATCCCTAGTTATAGCCCCTGCTTCTACTGCAGCAACCAAACAAGAACCAGAGCCCCAACGTTCATTTGTCAACTCAAAAATCCATCACTTCAACCCTTTCTCTGTTTCGTACTCTCACTTGTCAATACCTCTCTATTGTACAACCTATTGTTTTCCACATAACAGCGCCTGGAGTGGACTGAAACTGTGCCTTTCAGAAAGCTTTTAATGGTGAGACGTGATGCCCTCAGAGGCTGTTCTTCAGTAGAAAAAACAGGACTGACATTTGAAAGGTGTAAACAGCACAAGATCTGCCACTACAAGTCTGACAATGAAACATTTTACAGTGAAAATATAACCACAGATGGGAAGTACTCAGTTACATTTACTTGAGTAACCTTTTGAAGAAATTGTACTTTCCTCCCTCTGTCTACAGCTGACAAATATTAAATGATTAGAACATTTATGTTTGTTGCACCACTCTGCAATTTTTGAGTCTAATCTTTGAAAATACCAAATTTTGTGTGTTCCAGTTACATTCATGCCAAATTAAATCAAATTTTATGTCCAGACAATTACTGTCACTTGAGAAATCATTTATTCAAATACTTTTTTACTCTTACTTAAATAATTTCTTTGCTGACTACTTTTACTTGAGTAATATTACATTACTCATATTTGATTCCAATTTTAAGTTTCTCTGTCCACCTCTGAATACGACTATTCCTGTAGCTGATACTACTTGTACTACTCCTACTACTTTCATATGTTGCTAATTTTGTACTAATACAGCTGCAAGACAGGATACAACCATGTACTGCTAATATGTTATTATTTCTTTTGGATGACTAGAAATATCATTACAAAAACTAGCAATAGTACTCTTGTGGGATTAGAAAAATATATGTATAATTTTATGTTGCACTGTGTAATTTTTCTGGTGCATTCTTCTACTGCATTCTTCTTGAGAGCAGGTTCACATCTCCACAGATCTGACCTGTAGCTTGACCTGGTTGTATCTCCGTGGAGAAAGATAAGTTTACTGCCATATTATGGAACTTCATGATGTAGAAAAAGTAGAAATGCCCCATATTGCACTAATAATGGGCACTATTACTTTCTTTGTGCCTGTAAGGAATATTTTCGAAAGAATCTATTTTGTGCCTTGTTCAGTTTAGCTTGTTGAACCATGAAGACAAGTGTGCTCCAGCCCTGCAGATCACAGTGGCAGAGTTCACCACAAACTCCCACTAACCCACACAAATGTCAGCAGATCCATTAGCAGATAAACAACACTTGTCAGAGATGGCAGCTATGGCTTCCGTGAGATGAGGTAAACACAGAGGTCTAAAGGGAGAGGGAAGGAGATTTAAACAACTAATGACAAAGGACAGGTTAAGATATAGAAACTAATCTGTGTGTCTGGGGTAAAGAGGGTCTGGGTTTGGACTATGGTTAGAGGAAACAGCACAATAGTTTCAATGTCTTTAAGCTTGTGTTTTGCCTTTTTGTGATGGTGAACTGGAAACAAACTGCTGGTTTATAGTCCAGTGTCCAGCTCCATGCAGCTGAGTGCTGACATCCTCATGCAAGCTCAAACCATACAAGCCTCTGTGGAGCTAATCAGGCTCTAGGTGCATCATGGGAAATCCAGAATCCACATTAGGCTCATATGGAGACATTTCTGTGCCAAACTTTAGCCAATCCATGCTGTATTTGGTTTGTTGTCTGTATAGTATTTGTGGCTCAGTTAATCACAACCCTTGCACCTAGCTGAGATGTTTTGGCCCAGGTGCATGTAAAAGGCACAGCAAGATCTGCAAGCTTTCTAATTGGCTGTCAAGTGTCTCAGGGAGCTGTGCAGTACATCCACGATGAATTGAAGCTGTACTATAAATCAGCCTTTATAAAAGGGCTAAACTTAAGTTTAATACACAGATTGGGCGGTCCAGCACACAGGATATGGCTATAATGGGAGCTGTCAATTAGCTCTGCAACAATAAAATAATATAAGTGTGTCTTTCTGAAATGTGTCTGTCGATTAAATTGGCAACCTCTTCACAGTGCAGCCATGTGCTCAGAGGCAATATGATGCCACCGGGTACACCCGGAGCTAAGACAGAAGTATTGTGGATGTTGACGTAAACACAGGGCTAAGGTGAAGGCTAGAGCTGCCGATCGCAGCCTTTGTTTCATATTCAAAAAAAGTTGTGTTTGTGTTTCTTGAATCTATTCTCCAAATAAATAAAATACTTTTTTGTGATAAGGAAACCTATTTTGCAATGCTTTTAACTATTTTTCTCCTTCTCATTTACCCTCTCGAAGTTGTATTTAGAGTGATTCATGCATTTTTGAGTAATTTTTATACTCCTGTATTCATGGCGTCATTACTCTGATCAACCCCCGTTTTTGCTGCCGCCAGCATATGCCCGCTGCTCTGTACTTACTTTGTTCTCTCCAATTTTATTTTCTTAATTTTCTTATTTGTGACACAAATGAAAAAAAAAAAGAAGTATTTTTAGATCAGTATTGCAATATAAAGTGATTTATGGGTCTACATAATTACCATATAGCAAACAAAAGTGTAGCAATCTGCCCCATAGCAAACCAATGCTCAAGCCACCTCGAAGCAGGAAGACCCCCTCATAGCCCATGGGATTCGAACTCGGGACCTTCCTGCTCTCAGCTTGTGTGCCAACCACTGCACTGCTATGGCATGTTATTTCATATAATATGTTCTCTGTTTCAGCATATAAGATGTGATGGCCTCTGAAGTCTTGTGTGGAATTGCTTTTCTTTCATTTCCATACTGATAGACTGAGGTATGCATTTGAGCTCCTCTGAGAACACAAAGGAAGGAATGGTTTGGAGCTCCTAGCAACACGCACACGTCTAAATGGAAAATGTGTCACAAAAAGAATCCAATACAAAAGAAGTTTATTTACAGATTGTGTGGAATCCATTACAGTAATGGTCCATTCTTCTGTTGTTATGGTTTAGTAGGTCATTGTAGGTAAAGCTTTGTTTGTGGGGCTAATGCGTTTTCCAATGTTTATGGAACTTGTTGTGTACTGTGTTTAAAATTGGTTTTGTATGTGCTTCAATACCAAGGAGCAGTGGGTGGACAGGACCAGGACTGAGGACATTTTTACAGATGCTGAGCCATGGATGTCTGTGAGGAGTACCTAGCTGGAGGTTTACCATACTGTGCTGTTTATTGAATGAAAGTTCCCACAGCACTCAAAAAGTGAAATGTTGACTTTAAAAGGATCTATTATGTCACCTTTTTCTATCAAACTATTTTATGTTGATCCAAAGCAGATAATTAAATAATATGGGGGCATTATGCAAAAGTATTTTTGAGCTTTCTAACATGATATAACGTTGTTCCCTCATCAAAAACATGCCTGAAGAGGTTTTATATGTCGTGCATGTTTGTGTAATCTTGTGATCTCTCCCATGCCCTATTCAAACCCTCCAAACCGTACTGTCCAATGCTCAGCCCACAAGCCTCCGTCACCTATGCTCGCACACATGAATCAAAAGCATGATATAAAACAATACACTACAGCTTCACAAACCTGATGCGATGTGCAGTGGAATGCACACTGCTTGTGTTATGATAGCACTCTGAAGTGGGGAGAGCAAAGGGAGGAAAGACTCAGGGTGACATAACAAAACTGAAACTTATATAACATGCTAAAATGTTGTTTTCAGGGAATATTTTTAGGTAACATTTTCAAAACAATAAAAGGTAAAAGGGGCGCTATTGGACCCTCTGACCACTATCAATAGCTCACATATTGTATTCATACAAGGCAATGTGAGTGAAGTGTCTTGTAAAGGCACAACTACATGTTTGCAGTAGACCTCATTGTGGGACCTGGTATACCCAGTCCGACCTTGCTTAGTGAGATCAGACAAGATCGGGATTGCCAAGGCGGAAGGCCCTAATATGGGTTTTAAGACAAAGTAATAAAAATATATTCATTGAATAAAATATAGCATTCTCTTTTGTGAGAGCTTACTGAACTAGGTGGAACCATCATGCCTGATGCCTTACCAGTGACAACAATAGTATTTCCTTGGACAGGGTCTGAACCATTGTCTCTCTGGATTTGTGCACAAGAATTAACTGACTGCACCACCATCACCTCTTCAATATGATTTGGATACTGTCCTTGCAACATTTCTGAAACTCACAGTTAGAGACGAGCATTTGAGTCTAATATATCTTGAGTCTAGAGCTGGGGACTTATGCAGCACTGTCACAGCAGCACCTGCCTCCTCTGCGTGCCACCTGAGTGCACCCACCTGTCGAGGACGTGGGCGTGCAGACATTTTAGGAGCGGGAGATATTAAGATGCTATGACAACCCGTATGTCCTTTTCTGCTGTTTTCTATTTTATCTCCATATGTTTTCTTGAAAATGTCTTATTTCTTTTATAAATAAGTTATGTATGGCTGGTTGATATGACAAAAAATGTAGGGGGCACATGAGCTGTTTATGTATTTAGAGTTGTATTTAGAATGATTCATTCATGTTTGAGTAATCCAGATTACTTGAAGAGTGCTCAGAAAATTTATATTTCACCTATCCCCTATGTCCACCCAATTCCCTATATTAATCTGCCTTAATTACTTCAGTTTCTAAAATGTGTAGGCATTTTTCAACAATAAAAAACATAAATGAAAATCTGCTGGTTGTTACTGGAAGAAGAGGCCGGGCAAAGGTCCCATTTCTATTACTAAGCTGTTTAAAGAGGGGGTATTTCACTTCTATGGGGTATTAACTACTAACACATAACATATTTAGATCACCATGTTTATTGTTTTGAAATTGGTATATTCACTGAAAACAGCATATTAACATGTTTCACATTTGTTGAGTCTTCCCTTTCCACTCCCTCTTCAGAGCGCTATCACAACACAATCTGTGTACATCCCACTAATGAAAATACTGCACATCGCATCACGTTCGTCGGGTTGTTGTGTACAGTTTTGCTTCATGCTTTCGTGCATTTATGGAGAACTGTCATGTGAGAGCACGAGTGACTTGCATTGGATAGAATCTTAAAGTAACTGTAAGGAGGGTTCAAATAGGGCCCAGAAGAGATTGCTAAATTACATTACACAACACATGCATGGATGACATATAAAACCTCTTCAGGTTTTTGATGAGGGAACAATATTAAAACATGGTAGAAAGCTCAATATTTTTTTGCACAATATCCCTCTTTAAGTACCAATTTTGTGGTTTATACTAATAGTAATACTAAATATTTGAAAAAAATATAACATTTTCCCCTGCATAGTCTGAACTCTGCTCCAGTGGATTGGATGTTGACCTCTTGATTAAAAAGACCTAAACTAGACAATTAGAAATGACAGAATTTGATTTAATCTTGGATTTCAACATTTTTTATTTTTTACTTACAACATAAATGTATGCACATATAAACTACAAATATTATTGTCTATATATTCAAATTCCTATATTATGCTAAATTGACAGCTGTGACCTTTTAGTCCTGTTAGAATGCTGTCACCTCATCATAAACAGACCTGGAGTTGTGTTTTGTTTTATTCACACAGGTAAATGAGTAAAGCTGCATTATTGAGCTGTCTACATCTCCAAAGCTCAAAATGCTTCGTTCCACCACGTCATCAAGTGATTTTTTTTAAAGGTTTTAGTCTCAGTTGAACAGATTTACTCTGCAATACACTTGAATAAAATCTGTCAACTGAACAAAAAGTTGTAGGAGTGAAGACGTTTTGCTGCCCCTTCAAGCTGCTTCTTCAGTTCTGGTCAGATTACTGGTGGACACTGTCTTATATCTGAAGGGAGGAGCTAACGACACTAAAACTAAAAACAGCAATTGTTAATAGTTTCTGTTTATAGGCTAGGTCTATTGAGCTACACTAAGGGTGCAGTGTGCCTGAGACCTACTTAGCATAATCATACAAGCCACTAATGAGTGATTTCACAGCTATTAGCATTCTGGTTAACCGTATTGTTTACTTTGTTTTAATTTGGGTCTGGGGATGGAGTTATATGTAGATAGAATCAGTTAATACCCAAAATATTACAGAGGAACCAAGGCACAGAGCAGCGAGTTTAAGTCAACGTTACCTTAGGAAGATGCTCAGTCTTAGAATTAGCTGAGGACACATTATAACATAGATCAAAAATCAGCATAAAACAGGCCCTTTAACATATTGCAAAAATATTGCAAACCATATAAAGTGTGCACTTACAATTATACAAATAGCTTTCTTATGATGCAACTACTTGAAGCCATTTTAATTCAACTGCCCAAACCCCAAGTACCACCAATACAGGCCATAGTGTTTGTTCTTCCTTGCTGTCGACCTTGACAACCAGCTTCAGTTGTGTGTACAGAACATTCTGATATATGTGTTTGCCTTTTGTGAGGACAAAAAGACGCGTTGTGGAGAAATGGCTGAATTGGCCTTAACCTAACTGTTGAAAATCTCAGTGTGAAAGTAGCAGTTAAACGCCATTTAGAAATAAGTCACATTTTCGTGCACATACACAGTGAATGCTTGGTGATTTTATTTATTTAACAAGGACAATCTAACTCAATATCTGAAGGCATATTATGCATTTCATTTTTTTTTTTTTCAGTTGTGAAACATGTGCCATTGGAAGTGAACATGGGCGCACTTCCGGCTCCATTGACTCTGACTCCAATTCACTTTGTACTAAAAAACTGTCACCCCTCTCTCTGTAACTGCTGCTGTCAAGCTCGTCATTTTGGTCTTAAAATGTTCGTATTAACTCACTCTACATGATCCTGTGATTTTTATTTCGCTATTGTGTGACCTTTCTCCGAGGTCACTCCTGTTAGCGTCGGCAACAGGTTTGATTGACAGCATTGCTTTCAAGTCCCTGCAAATATGGCACTTGACTCTAAATTCGCCCCTATAACTGCTCTAGCCTCGATTAGCTTCATTTGACTGGAGCCAAACAGTATGGGTGACGTCACACTCTCTTAGTCAACTTCTTTATACAGTCTATGATTACGCCCATAAATATTTGAATTTCCCTCAGTTTATATGGCAGCATGTTCAAAAGGGAGTAGTGAGAATGCAAAATTGACTAGCTTTTAACGATACTTCTCATCTTCATTCGCTTAGGGTTGTATTTGAAATTATTCCTGCATGTTTGTTTGGTAATCCTGTGGTGTCCTGCATGGAATGTCAATAAAAAAAACAAACTAACTGTTTTGATCTACCTCATGCTCAGCTCAAAATTTTGTTTTTGTAGGTAATCCCTAATATTTCTAGGTATTAGGGGTTCTGCTTGCTCTTTGATCAACTATGATTTACAAATAAAATCAGATTTACTTCACTTCAGATCAACAGTTTAGTGCTTTGTGACCAGACTCACATCTTCATAAATTATTGAAGAAGTGTGTATTCTGGATCCCAGGCAAGGGATCTGCAGTTTTAAACAGGAATTCAATGGACTTGTTTACGTAGTTTTAGATAAATAATGAGCAAAATGTAAAATAGTGTTTACGTATATCATAAATTCTAGAAATCACAGGCAGATTGAAACAAAATATTGACATCGATACTGACTGAGGTATGAAAGAGTGACTTTTTAATACATTGATTATATTTTAGTTTATCAGCACATGTTTCAGATCAGTTCAAGGTGGGGTGGACTAAAGGTATAATTCTTTTTGGTAAAGGATTCTCTATGCATTTTAATACAAAGCTCATTCGTATTGGCATCAGATACATACTACTTGCCATAGCTGTACTTGATATTGGATCAAAACACAAATCACTGGTATTGTCCATCACTAGAAAAGGGGTAATATGTCTTACTTAAGTCTATATATAGCATAAAACTGAAGCTATAATATTGTAGACAGTTATTTTTGAAAACACACAGCAACGGCCCCTGGTTTTGTCTGAGTAGGAGGAGGGGGTGGGAATAAATGACAAACTGGTGACTCTCCTCAGGCTGAATACCTCTGAATATATCCCGCTCTGGGAAGTACTTTATGCAAATGTTGTCGGCACAGAGCGGGGAAGCAGACAGGTGCACTCTTTCATCAGATATTTAATACATATTTTAGTACTCCTCGTCCAAGATAAGCAGATGTTACGCTCACAATACACCTCTCTCCATTCTACAGTAACAAAAGCTACATTTGAGTGGACATATTTTGGTCTTATATCCCAAAGTATCAACAACGCAATATTGGCTGAAGCAATAATCGTTATTGCAATAAACTAAATATATGGCAATAACAAGGTTCTCCATTCTTTTACTAATAACAATTATAATGCTCATTTATTCTTTAAAAGGACTCTCTAGCTGCTTACAGTTCCTTTAAAAGAGACTTTTGAGAAATGCATTTTTAAAGGAGATTGTTCAGTCCGATATATAAAGACATATATAAAACGCTTGCAATACATTTCCCCCATATTTATGCTGATAATCTGCAGGAAATGTACAAAGTTTAGTCAAATTAGTAAATACACTTAATTGTAATGATGTAATCTCATTGTGATACATTGTATTTTGCACATTCAGATGAAATGATATATATATTTTTGTATTGTGTAATTTTCTATTTATCTTTGCTTGCATCGAGTAGCAAGATGTAGTTAAGCATAGTAGTTGTATCTTGTATCTCTATCTTTTTTTTTTTGCATCAGGTCTCAACATAGACGGTACTAATCTTCTCTTTACCTGAAATAAAAATTGCAAATGATAAAAGTCATGTGGAAAAAAAAGTGTGATTTTTTGTGTCGTCATGGATATGTTTTGTTTTACCTTGATTCTTCTACTGTATCACAACAAACATCTTGCATTTTTCACATTCTTACTTCAAGCAAGCTCACCTCTCCATTGATTTGACCTGTAACCTGGCCTGGTGGTGTCACTCACTTATTTCCTCGGAGATTGAACTTTACTGCTATACTGTGGAAAATTGCAGGCAAAGCAAAAACATCCCCATGATGACAAGCAGTTGCTGGACTCTCCACATAATCAGCTTTTAAATGGGAGTGACTACAATGCATCGGTCAGTCCTTGGAAATACATTACACCGAGTTAAAGCCGCAAGACTCTCCACGATATTACGGCCATACATCTCAATGATATGGCTGAAATGGCCTTGCAGTACCAATTTTATGTGGTAATACTTTATTCCTAGTCGTATATTATGGCAGATAGAGTATATTTGAGCTTGTGCGCTTCAAGCAAGCTATAATTACATTATTAAAAACTCACCTTGGAATATGCTGCCTGCTGGCTTACAGATACCCAAACATTTAAGAAAAGTTTTAGGCCAGAATTAATAAAAAATAATATTCGTGTTGAAACATATTTTCCAAGTGCTAACCTCACAGCATGATTTTGTGTTCAACTTGCAAACTAGGGCTTTTGTATGTATACTTAAAGGGGACGAAAAGCCAAACTAACTTTTTCAGCTTTTAGGCATGTAATAATGTTCCCTTTTCAGAAACAAACCTGGGGTTATATTGGGCATTCATAATTATTTTTCTGAGAGTTAAAGTGTGTTGACTACAAACATAATATGGTGTGACAGTCCTGTTGCTAAATGGCTGCTAAAATTTTCATTTTTTTTCATTCATGGTTCATGCTTGGGGATTTAATTAATCTGAAATGGGGCCTTGCTTTTGAAGTGTGAATTCAAAACATGGGCATTATTTTTACTTCTTAAAAGAGCTGTATATAGCATAAGCTCTTACTTATACATACATTGCACATACAGGTTTTTCTCAGTATATAGGCAAGCCATGCCTCTTATGAAAGCTTTGAACTTCACTGAGCTACAGAGGCTGCACTAGCACTGATTAATGATTGGCTTCAGGTGTTGGAGATGATTATAACAAACAACTTGCCACTCATGTCCAATGCTTTTGTAATTAAGAATAAATCACCATTATAATCGGTCTCACTTTGAGCTACATTTGATTTGAACATGTTTACCTTATATCTGGGAACACAGGTAATGTTTATGGAATTTAAAATCTAAATCTTACATACAGTTCCTTCAAATTATTTGTAAACTGAATAAACTGTCAATTGTCAAGACATTGTCAAATGAAAAAGTCAATTAGTGATACCCAGTGTGCAGAAATATTGTCATTATTGTTTATGAAATTTGACATGAAATGCATGTTTTTATGCTAGTACTCATATATAGGCTGAAGAGTGTACCAATAATGTCATATGTAGTATTCTTGAAAGCCCATCTTCTACTCATATTTTTCCATTTCTTTGATGAAAATGCATTAGGCTGAGAAGAACTTCAAACACACAGGATGGATGTACCTGGAACGTTATGTGCCTTTTCTGCAGTATTTGGCTGTGTGCACCAGGGGCAAAGTGCTACTTGTGAAATTGATCAAAACTACAATCCTGATGCCAAATGTTTTATCCACATAAAAATGAATGATGAAGTTAATCACTGGAGTAAGTTGAGCTGATGTAAGATGTATGATTTTTCATTTCATACTATTTATGCAGTTTATTTGGTCTCTGGCCCTTAGGAATAAATCAAACGTTAACATAATTGCAAGTAAGTGGGTGGAGATAGTGCGCAGGTGAAAACTGATTTTTTTAAGCACTCAAGCCTCAAATGCAGGACAAAACAGTATTACTCAAACATGCAAGAATCAATCGACAAAATAATGGTTAAAAATCTTGTCTGATATTTAGAAATCTTGCAGAGTGAGCTCTCCTCTTTTTGCGTCTATGATCAATCTTTTTCAAACATATGACCAACAGTGAAAGTAGAAGAACAGGATCACACCAAAACAAAGAAAACAATAGGGCTAATCTGGGTCTGCTAACAGGAGCTAGAAGACTCATTATGGTCACGAACAATTATGGACAATATGACTAAGGCGACTGTTCACACCATAGGGTAGTTCAATTAACTCCTTACTGTAAACAACTAGAGCGTGTCAGTTTCAGTTTAGTTAGCGCATCCATATGAGTAACATTGGCATAACACTTCTTAAATAATAAATAATCATATAAACTCCAGAAATATCTTTAAAACTCACAAAGCACACAATATTTTTTCTTCATATATGCACTTAAAAATACAAGATATTACAAGGCATGTTCAATGAGATTGTAAAAGTGTTTTGTTTTACTTTTTTTTAAGTCATAGCAAATTTCCTTCTCTGTTGGGATAGGGATTAGCTGAACTGAGATGACTTAACGAGAAAATAAATCATGACTTTTCAGAACTTCTCAAATACAAATGAATATTCTGGATTGATGTCAGTGAATGTATAGGTCTTTTTCCTTCGCGCAGTATAGCCCCTCCCTAAGCTCACTTCTTCTTCACGCTGGCAGACAAATTTCCATTCGACCGGTCACTTCAACCTGTTCCAGCACCACTCTCCTTTTCTCACCTGTCTCACATCCCATAATACATGTGCAAGGCAGGGGCTTTGGCTCTGTGATTTCAAATGTGAAAAATTATTCCTGACTGGATCAATGGACAGACCTGAATAATGCTAGTTTGCTCCGTACATGAACAAAGCAACTGCCATTAGAAAAGGTTTTGAATGAGCTGTATTTCAGATGAAGCATTAAGTACAAGTGGTAATGTACTTTCAGAGGTGAGCATTTGTTCCTTAAGTAACTCATACACTCTCCTCAATGTTCTATCAACCTTTTGTGTTAAAGGAACCTGGAGTTTGGTTGGACATTGGATAGAAATTACAGCGATCTGAGCCTTTTTTTGAATTTCTGAATGAATAGCATGGTTTCAAATGTACAGAAGAGACAAGGACACAGGACGTAAGCTTCAGAACAGACTTAATAGAGGCCATCTCTGCTTTATTTTCTCTGTGTCGCCTGCAGCTCATGGAGGAGCGAGGATTACGCAGTCATATACATCATACAAAGGTCAGTAAAGTAAGTAGAATATGCACAATGCCAGGGCTGTGATCATCTATAAAAGGCGCTCTGAAATGCTCGGCCCATGTGGATGATAAGCATTTTAGTTAAGACATCTGTGTGGATATGACTGAGCCGTGCTGCGTGTGGACTCCTAATGACGTGACAATACCACATTTTAAATACTGATAACAATTTCTTGTGTGGTAGTAAAATAAACATATTTAAAATAGGATTAAACGGTAAGGCTGTGTGAATTAACTATAAGATAAAGCCAAAACAATGACGCAACATTTCCAGGCATGTCAATGTAAGCACACAGTTGTAATAAGCATGATTTGATGGCAGAAATCAGAAGTAAGGGAAACAGCACTGGAGACATACAGATTTGTACCTGACTATCAGTGTAACTATCAGTGAAAAACTAAAACAAAGTAATTTTTTGTTTATTCATACCCTGAAGAATATACCGTGACAGCAGACAATGTCATATGTAGCGTTCTTGGAAGCCCATATCTATTTTTCAGTTTCTTTGGTGAAAATGTATTAGGCTGAGAGGAACTTCAAACACACAGGACGTGCCTGGAGCTCTGTCTGTTCTGCAGCACTTGGCTGTGTGCACCAGGGGTAAAGTGCTAAATGTGAAATTGACCAAAAATGTTTGTTGCTACAATCCTGATACTCAATGGTCTATCCACATACAAATGAATGATAACATAATCCCACTTAAGTAAGATAATTTCATGCTTTTTAGGGCTACACAATTAATCGTAATCAAATCGAAATTGCAATTTGAGTTGGTGCACTTATGGCTGCAATTATTTAGACCAGTGGTCCCCAACCTTTTTATCACCGCGGACCGGCCAACGCTTGAAAATTTTACCGTGGACCGGGGGGGGGGGGTTTACTCATTTTGCTAATTTGTGGGTTAAAAACCCCTTAGCACTCCAGGTCATTTTGGTGAAATTGCCTTTGTTCTGAACTCTCCAAATTAAAATAATCACCACTATTGAACCCTCAGTAGTAAATGCACAAGTTTGGGGTCTTTGTAAAGGTAACACCCTATAGTTTTACCCACAGGCGTCAGAATCACTAAATTTGTCTGCTGAGCATTTATACACTTTGGGGCGCAGATTGGCATTAGCTAATGCTAATGATTACACATGATACACATTTGACCCACAATTAAGTTAATAGCAGAATAAACCACGCTTACCAATCAGGAACAGCATCCAGTCCATCAAATCATAAGGTCCTCTGCTCCTGAGTCCACCATGAGATCTTCAGTCGGTTCCATGAACCGCTCCAGGTCCGAGATGCCTCTAGTTTAACTTGTACAAACATCCACAGTGTCCTCGGTCACGTACTTCCTTTGTTTTGTCCGTTTCGTCATGTTTAAAACGCAAAACTGCTGCAAAACAGTGTGTAAAATTACGCAATTACGCGCGTGGGCCGTCAGAACGCTAAGTGGTTAAGTTGTCGGCGCTCAAGTGACGGAAATGTAACCGAGAGAATCCGGTCATTTTTCAAAATAAAAATTTTTTCAAAATAAAAGATTGTTCAGACTCAAATAAATACAACGGAAATAATTAATTATTTCTTGGACGGCCGGTGGCCCGGTACCAATTGATCCACGGACCGGTACCGGTCCGTGGATCAATTGGCCAAGAAATAATTAATTATTTCCAAATAAATACAACGGAAATAATTAATTATTTCTTGGACGGCCGGTGGCCCGGTTCCAATTGATCCACGGACCGGTACCGGTCCGTGGATCAATTGGCCAAGAAATAATTAATTATTTCCGTTGTATTTATTTGAGTCTGAACAATCGTTTATTTTGAAAAATCTTTTATTTTGAAAAATGACCGGATTCTCTCGGTTACATTTCCATCACTTGAGCGCCGACAACTTAACCACTTAGCGTTCCGACGGCCCGCGCGCGTAATTGCGTAATTTTACGCACTGTTTTGCAGCAGTTTTGCGTTTTAAACATGACGAAACGGACAAAACAAAGGAAGTACGCGACCGAGGACACTGTGGATGTTTGTACAAGTTAAACTAGAGGCATCTCGGACCTGGAGCGGTTCATGGAACCGACTGAAGACCTCATGGTGGACTCAGGAGCAGAGGACCTTATGTTTTGATGGACTGGATGCTGTTCCTGATCGGTAAGCGTGGTTTATTCTGCTATTAACTTAATTGTGGGTCAAATGTGTACATTGTTCAGTACAGAGTGACAATTCCAGGGCTGAAATCATCTAAATGATTCTTGTGAAGGTAGGTGGAATGTAAAAACACAGGGGAGCACTTCCGGTATTACCACATGACATCACAAGGTGAAACCGTGTGTTTTCTGTTTTAGAGAAAATCCCAGCCTAAATATGCAGGGTTTGTGTGTTGAAAATGTGTCACTAAAACAAAACACAGGTCCAGGTCTGTTTGAGATGAGGAAACAGCATTATAAAATAGATCAGAAAATAGGGTAATGTGGGCCCTTTAAAGCTGACAGTTTTTACATTCAGTATTCATTGTCCCTTTCTTATTGGCCTCCATCTGTCAGTGATAACCGAAAGATAGATAACAGTGTTGTATGTTAGGGTTTCCACATAAAGTATATCAGAAGTTTCAATATTAGCTAGCATACACTACATGTGTAAATCTGCTGGAGCGGGAAATTACTTTTCTAAGCTTTAACCAAGTAAAAATGCTATTTTCTCACTGGAGAAAATTCCTCTATTATCCTATACTTCAATCACTGTGTTGAATAATTAAAGAACTGCCTTGACATTGATGGTTTGGGTGAACAATTCCAGTGTCTACAATTATTGCTTCAAATGCAATTCTCATTTTCAACCATGGTCATTCCTGTATGTAGGGCTGTGTGATTAATTTCATTTTAATCATAATTACAACCATAGTAGTTGAAATGGGAATTTGTTCTGCAGGATACAAAATAATACACTACAACTTCACCTGATGCGATGTGCAGTAGTTTCATTATCAGAATGAACACTGAGTTTGTTGTGCTCTGAAGGGTGAGGGATTTAGCATTGGGAATTAAAAATTAAACTGGAACAAATTAAGCATTTTAATACATTGTTTTTGGCAAATATAGCATTTTTAAAATAATAACAATTAATTCCCCCTAGAAGTGTAATACCACCTCTTTACAGAAGACTATGTATGTTACCCCTGGTCTTAATGCAGCAGTCAGTGAGATAATCAGCAGGCAGACAGTATCAGCACTACTGCTGAGAGTGTGGGACGTGGAACTCTAAACAAGAGGTGTGCTGTGCCAAAATATCAGATGTAGAGCAAATTGAGGACATGGTGCGTGGCATTCAGTGAATTGCTAGAATTGTAAAAATAAAGATCAAACTAGTCCACTGAAAAACTTAACGTGTAACATACTCAAGGCATAAAAAGCCTTGTTTCATCTGGAAATGTATTATAATGATAAATGCATTTCAAGGGGCAGCTATAGGTATGTTTTGAGAGTGCGCACACAACTAGAACCGTAAATTGGAGCAGAGAAAAAACTGAAAATGTTGACGGGGTGCAGAGGTCTACAGGGATGCACGTAGGTGACAGGAGAGAGCATGCACGTGGGAACATCATTATAACAAGCTCATATTTTCAAATGGCAATTTGGCAGAAAGGAATGGAAAAAAATGTTCCATAGTAAATTCCCAAAACAGGTGACTTTTCTTTGGTCCTGGAGGATGCTTGTCAATACAATGGCTCCCCTAAAGGTATTTGAAGCATCTGCCACTTTGATATCAGGGTGAGCACATCACATAACAAAGATAACTGAATAATGCAGTAGGCCTGGATGAGAATGTGCAGTGTGACCCTCTATTCTAGCTCTAATATGCTTTAATAAATCCCTATCCCTTACAACTGTGTATGGCCTACCTGGCTCATCCACTCTGTGTTAAGAGTCATTCCCACGAGGATTAAATGCTCAGTACAGCTTTAGTGGAAGAAAGATGAAGACAGGGGCCGCCTAGGGAATCACATGGGTGGTTGTGTCAAGATCATCAGTGAGCATCTGGAAATGATATCCGAGCATCATTAGGGGAAGATGAAGTGGCAGTCGTCATGGATACGGTTGCCGCATACAGTGAGGTGGATTAAAATGAAAGGACCTCCCCCCTGCTGACCTACTATATATATATGGGCAGCCATCTTGGGACAGTGATTTTGAACAAATAGAAAAAAGTAGATGCACTTTTTTGTAATGTTATTTTTAATATTTTAATTATACATTTATACATAACTTACCACCACCAATACAGTAAATGAATATAATTACATTTTTCTAATTGAAGCTAGGGATGGCAATAAAGCTTTCAGAGGGAGTCATCTAATATTTTTGAAATCGAGACATTTTGTGCTTATTTTCAATCTGAAGGTACTGGCCTGACATACTAGAATTCTGCCCAGAGCTGAATTTGTCCTGCCCCAAGGGAAGAGTTATGGGGAAAAAGTTACTTCACGTTGAAGTGCTGCAGACCATAAGAGCAACTGATAAAACTACTTTGAACTGCACACATTCAGTTGCCGTTCAGTTGCCTGGGGTCCAGAATACACACAATACAGAGGTGAGTCTGGCCACGGTTGAGTTTCTGCGAGTTCACATTGGTGTTACAGGTGGCGTAACCAGGGACATGCATGGTCCAACTGTGTCAAAACTAAAATGTCTGCTTAAGAGGAAAATAAAGCACAAAAAAAAAAAAAAAAACACAGAGGACTAAAAACCATGATTGATTCTGCAGAATCAATCAACTGAATGAACAGTTAATAGTTTGAAATTCCATAATACACCTGAACCCTGATTAGCTCTGTAGACGCTTGGTCAGGATGGTACCAATAGTGCTTATTGATCCAGGTCACTGTAAGGACATCAATGATTTATTTGTACATGGCACTGGTAAATTAACATATCAGTCCTCATACTTTGTCCTCTACAGTGGTTGCTATGACCAATCTTGAGTTTTATATTCCATCCCTCTGCCGACACAGATGGGCAAAGAGGCAGGGCCCTTTTGAGATAATGAGATTTCTGCCGATGGTTCAAAGTACATCGTCTTCTCTGTCAGATGTGGAGAGGTGTACTGGGTTAGGCTTCACTTACAGCTTTCACACAGCCATCCCGGACCAATTCTACATCAAGAGCCACTCAGGACGAGCTCACGACGTTCCATTTCTGTCTTTTATTACTGAGGAGGTACGGTACTGTACAAGGCAGGACAAACTGTACAGTAATGCAGCCAACATGACAACACAGAGGAAGCAGAAGGAAGGGTTCAGTTTTCAGCCTGAGCCAGTCATGATATAAGAAATATAATGCAAAATTAAATACTTAAAGAAATAAAGAAATATTAATAACTGGATAAAATGAGTTTAGTAAAGTAAATCAAGCAAGAAGACACTTTTTACTAGTTTGCATTACTTTCAAATATATAACCAGTTTCAATTATGTAATATGAACGATAGGATGGTAACTTGAGTTTTATCCAATCAGAGGCATTGTTGGGTGAGAACCATGTGGAGACAAGGTTCCAATAATATCTCTATATGGATAGTTATTACTCTATCATGGTTTAAAATCAGTGCTAGAAGGAACAATGTAGGCGGAACTAATAGTTAAATGTGAAACATGTTCTTCACTTCAAGGACACTTCTCATAACAAAGAGGTCCCGTTTAGTTTCTGTTTACTTTAATATATGTAGTATAAAGTAGGTCAACTCTTCTCGAAGCCAAGTGTTTGCAAAAAATGATGGGTAGATTCCACGTTTGCCATAAATAATTGATGGTAATGCATGGGTTGTAATGTGTTCTAGGGCAAATTGTCAGAGGCATGGAGTGTATCTCTCTACCAAAGTGATACTACCAAACTCTGAATTGCTTTTTTTTTTTTTTTTTTTTTCCAATAATGCCATACACAACTTGTATGTTATTGTTATTGTAAGATAATTAGGATCCTACCACACTTGCACAATAGACATGTATGTATACAGTAGACTTTTTGATAAATTAAAGGGGTCATACAAAATCTGTTAAGTACTAAAGTAAAATATGTCTTGCCCCAGTACAGATATACTGTGAAAGCATCTCTTAAAGTCAAAATGAGTGCAGTCTGCATCTAATTATAAAGCCGTTTTATAGCAAACTAGAAAATAATGCTGGTGTTTGAGGCAATAGTGTTCTAGTTGTTGTTAGCTTTACGTGAAGTAGTGCTCTCTCTGAAAGTTGTGAAACCGCCTTATAAGGTCATCGCGGTAAATAATTAGGATGCTAGGAATGTATTATGAAAGTGAGGAATAACTTTGGACCCCTGCAAACAATGTACAATTAACTGATTCTGTTTTTACATTTTAAGACAGGGAAATGTAAATAAATGAACATGAGAATAATTCAGTCTCTGTGTACTCTCTCTGTCTGTGCCCTTGAAACTGCCAGGGGAGGAAATTCACAGTTTTCAATCCACATGTGCTAACAGCTTTGGCATTTTACAACCCATTACAAGAACTAAATCAATATTGATTACAGCGCCATGTTGTGGCTGAAATAGTACTTTTGAAAATTTGTTGCTAGATAGTTTGAAGTCAGCATTGTTCCATCAATACTGGCCCAGTGAAAGAATACTATTGAATTAGAATGAGGCTTTGCATTTGCTCTCCCAGTCCCCAATATAAGTCTATGGTTGATTTCACGGACTGTAAAGGACAATTGAGTTTGCCAAAGAGCAGAATGTGCCCTTTCGGATGCCCATAATGGATTTTTGGTAATATCTCCGAGATTAAAGTCAGGCTCTGTAAATTTGCTTTGTCTTATCAGGTGATAAGAAAAACACAATTCAAACACTGTATGCTTTCATAGCGTGATTTTAATTATTAGCTTGGCATATTTACGACGTGGCATTTTGGCAGTACAACAACATGAGCAGATGTTGGCTATAAAATAAAGAGATGAATTTGACCTTTTGTTTAGCTCGTATCAACAGTCAACCTTGTTTCCTTGGTCACTCTTTAGCCAGCCTATTAAATGTCTTTATAGGCAACAGTTGTGTACACAGTGATAGCACAAGGCATTATTGATTTTCCAACATTTCCTCAACATTTTATGCTGTTGCAGTGTAGTTGGAGCGTTGAGCTAGGTTCATGTTGCCAGTTGAAATTGTTGGCAGAGACCATGTGGGTATCAGTGTGGAAAGATCATTGAACTAGTCAAAAGTCAAAAGTTTGGACACTTTTTTGTTTTTTTTTTCTTCTTTATTTTCGTGAGTATTTACATTGTAGATTCTCACAAAACTATGGATGGACACATGTGGATGGTAGTAAACAAAAAATTAACTCAAAATAACTCAAAACCTATTTTAGATTTCTAAAACTGGAAACCATGCTTGGATGACAGGTTTGCACTTTTTGCATTTCTTTAACAAGTTAAATCTGTCCCCTCATCATGAAGCTCAATGAGAGAAGGCCAAGGGTTTGTAGCACTGTCAATAAAGCAAAGGGCGGCTACTTTGAGGAATTTGAATCTAAAATATATTTAGTTGTTTTTTTTGTTTTTTACTTTTTTGATTGATGATTCTAAATATGTTATATTTCATATTTGTCTTGATGTTTGGAGTCAGGCTCAAGGCACAACGGAGTAGTGACCAGACTGATATCTCTCTGTATACAAAAGTACAGATATATCATTCTGGATTTGCAAGGCAAATGACTAAAATATTGCAATAATGCAACATGGTCATTTTAAAATGACTACATTTGTAGTTTACAGTAAATTCAGAAAGTTTAGATGTTTAGTCCCACTTTAAGATATGGGGAGTGAAAGAGGAAAGTGTTTATAATGAAACCAAAATATTAGCACTATTAGATGTTTGACTGTGCTGTTATCGAGAAGAAAATGCATTAAGGCCTAATGAGACGTTAGATTTGTTTGTATGAAATTAAAGACAAATTGAAATTAGAATTTACTTTTTGGCAGATTGGAATTGACTAAAGGGAGGAAAAGAGGGTGATAGAGCTGGGCACTAGAGCACAGAATTATGTGCATAGAAATGAAGACTTAGAAGAATATTATAGGACAAAGTTCATAACTATACGATGAAATGTAATTGACCCAGGATACAACCCTGTGGTACACCTTGTTGTACAGTAAGAGCAGAGGACAATGCATACAACCTGCAATAATTTTTCTGAAATAATTTCTGATTGTTTAAAATCAGGGTTTCATTGGGGTCTTACAAAGTCTTAAATAATAAAAAAAATAAATTAAGGCCTTAAAAAGTCTTAAATCTGGTGTGGTATATCTCATGGTAAATATTGGCGCAAGTCTTGAATTGTATTATGAAGCGAAATTGATTGTGAAGCGATTTCTGTCAGATCTCTCGCTTTTCCCTTCCCCTTGTTTTCCCTTCACAGAGCATGACCAGAGAACCTACGATGATTGGCTAAAAGAGGGATGAGTGACTGTAAGGGTGACGAGTCACAAATAGAATTGGTTTTCCTGACATTTCATTGATTTAGACCATTTAGCCCATGGTACTCTCGAACCAAAACAGTGTAGTGGATGTGAAAAAGCTGGACCTGTCACAAAGACTGTGGAAAGGCTCTTTTCCTCCAACAGCATAACCACACTGAGTGTAGTGGTTTTGATAGCTGCATTTGGCGAATCATCTTGTTTATAAGATTGCCATATGTCGCTCACATATCTTCTGCTGAGCTGAATGTGTTGTCAGGCTGCGATACTCAAATGCCCAGCAGAACTTAGGTTCCGATCGCTCTATGAATTAATGCACGATAGAGTCCGCTAAAGAGTGCAGGGCTGTCTATTGAGTGAGTGAGCCTTAGTGATAAGATCATTGGTGTGGATTTGTTTATTGTCAAGCAATGACTACTACTGACTATTAAGCTATTATATCCTAAAGTAACATGACTGACACAGGAAACATAAACATGATTAAGAATAGTTTTAATAATTTGCCATGAGTCTTCAGGGCAATAGAAACTATAACTTCACTCAAGATGATGTGACATTTCTACTCAAATCTGGTACAATATAAACACATGGCAACAACATCTAAAAAGCACTTTAATGCTCTTTTAACTTGTATCCAAAATATTATTTCACTACCTACACTACAATGTTATTTGTATTACTGTTTTCACCAGCGCTCTTCATATTGCACTGTAAATAAATGGTGAAAAAAATTTTCCTATCTTCATTTGAAGAGTGCAAAAATGGCTCAAATACAAATAACATTTTGTACAGGACCAAATCTTTATCCATTAGATGTATCCATTAGATTAGACTCTTGGACATCCACCAAAATGTCTTTAGTTCCTTACTCCTTACCTGGCCAAATGAAAAGGTTCTCTTTATTAAATTGTATATATTTTATATTCTGTTGAAGTCATAGATTTTGTGTAGTGGTGAAAGGCTTGTTCATACACACTACCAGTCTATAGTTTGGACACACCTTTTTACTTTCTACATTAAGATGCATACGGAGGACATCAAATATGAAATGTAAGACATATAGAATTATGTAGCAAAGAAAAAAAGAAACAACTAAATATATATTTTTTATATTTTAGATTCAAATTCCTCAAAGTAATCTCCATTTGCTGCAAACCCCGATCCTTCTCTGAATGAAGTTCATGATGAAGTCTTTTGAAAGAGGTTTCACTTCACATGTGCACCTTGTCTGAATCAAGAAATGCCAAGACTGCAAACTTTTTTCTTTACTCCATTCCATTCAGAGTTTTGATGCCTTCAGTGAGAATCTACAATGGTAGTAGTAATGTAAAAAAAAACAAAAAACAAACAAACATAAAAAGTTTGTCCAAACTTTAGACTGGCAGTGTGCATACACACTCTGTGTTTTATAACACATTCATTAGTTGAAGACAGTCCCTGCAACCTCATTAAACAAAGAAAAAGTGTCTTGCCATAGAAAAGATCGATGTTGTAATTGGTTTGTGGTCACATAGTTAATAACATTAGCTGACTTGACTGGGAATTAAGTTAATTAGGCTGCATTAGGGAGTGTGTGTGTGCTAATTATGCAGAGACAGACAAAGCACACCCTCGCCATTTCGTCTAAAGCCTTTGAATTTTTAATGGGATTCTGCTGTGAAAGCACGATATATAAACAAGGGAAAAGACCATTTTAAAAGACTCTATCATTTTTTTCTTTTAGCAGTTGCACCAAAGTCATTAGCTGTGTCCAGAGAATTATAACTTTTTATATTTTTGTCAAACTGTTGGTAAGTTACATTTTCTGGACCATAAAAGGCAGCCTGATGAAGGTATGGCTACTATTTTGCACCTATGTATTCTTTGATCATCCCCAGATATAGTTTATTTTTCATGGTCTATATAGTCTATCCTAAAGTAGGAGTACAATGTAGCAGTTGAAGGAAATACTCAAGCAAGAGCAGGGGCGGCACCAGAAGGGGGCACTAGCCAAAATGACCAATGCACCCTCACAGCACCCCCAAAGATTTTTGCTCCATTTTCATAGCACATTCAATTTGAGACTACAATAAAATTAATAATTCCCTAGGTTTTAAAAATCAGTACAAGGTGCTGACTAGATTAAAGGCTCTAAATTACCTTTTTAAGTGAGCACCCACATTAACAGCCTTAGCACCGTCTTACCTCCTCCAACCATAAATGTCTGGCACCGCCCCTGAGTAAAAATATTTTGGGAAACTACCACTTAAGAGTAACAGTAAAAGTAACTGTCAGGACTCTGATTTATAATTTGAAGTTGATGTAATTGGAGGGGGGAAAAAAAAACAAAAACCATCAAACAAACAAACAAACAAAACATTAAATGTTAAGAATATCTGGTATTTTCAAAGGATAGACTATAAAAAAGAGACAAAAATGAATCATGTTTGAAGGAGTGGTGAAAGAAACTTAATAGTTACACATAGTTAACATAAAACTTTGTTAATTAGACTTACTCACAGTAGAAAGAGTAACAAAAATATTTACTCAAGTAGGAGTAGTTACTTCACACAAAATATTACTCAGATAAGGGTAAAAGTATGCAGTCCAAAAACTACTCCAGTATTACTCCAACTGTAATACTAATCAATAAAAAACAAAAAAAAACAAAAAAAACTAAACCTCAAATCAAAAATCTAATACTGAAGTTGGACAGCATTTCCTGAATAGTTTTAGAACTGCCTCTATATCGGAACTAGTATAAGACCACATGGTAATATCAAACAAATTACCATTATTCAATGTTGAAAACACTCTATTGAAATTTTAGTATTACTACAACACAACTTCACATTATAGGCTGAATTTATAAATCAGTTGACAGTTGCATTTCCTCTTGAGTAAGTGAACTTCTACTTGAGCAACACTGTTCAGTAATGAAACTCTTATTTAAGTAGTTTTTAAAGTTTTGGCCACTTTACCGACACTAAAAATGCATTATTCTTCAGCAGTATTTTGATTTCCCGGAGAGAACAAAACAACTTTCTTGCATTGTATTCCATAGAAAAAAATCAATCAGGCAGTCTAGCTTTCATTGAATAACTTTAATGTAATTTCAAGGCGGGTCCAACAAAGATTCAAACTTGAAACTAGTTCATTTTATTCACTGCAGTACAGACAATGAGCAGAGTACTTCAAAACTGAGAACTTGGCAAAAACTTTTGTAGATGTCAGTTACTTCAAAATATCACTCGGATGTGTTTGTAAGTTTGAATGTTTTGGTTTTAAAGAATCAGTTGCTGGAGGCTGAGTTCAGGCACTTTAATATTTTGTACCATCTTTAAAGTACTAGTTCACGCTGTGCTTGCACCTGTCATGCATGAGAGTACATCTTATTCAGAACAGTCTAAACCTCCTCCTCCTGCTTATCAGTGGGCTACTTTTGTGCGTTTGTGTTCAGGCTGTGGTAAACATTGTTGCTTGTGTTTGCTATATACTTATAATCTATGACACCCATGGATCATTTTAAATCACAAAATGACTTAATAAAAGAAACAACTTATATCGACTGACTATACGCTGCTGCCGAAACCTATGAATGCATTAAGTACAGAGCAGTGGGCGTGTACCGGTGGTGTTCAAAACGGAAGTAGATGACGTCTTGAGCAAAAAGATTACTCAAACATGCATCAATCACACTAAATATGACTTTGAGAGGGTAAATGAGAAGGGAAAATGACCAAAATGTGGTTAAAAGGTAATTTTAGATTAATATTGTGAGTTAAAAATATAACATAATGATCCACAGGTTTCATAGATTAAAACTATATAGCAGAAGCGAGTACAATAGATCTTTTCAATTGCAGTAATGTTGCTGTTTTATGGTTCAATGGAGTAATGTTGCTGTTTTATGGTTAAATATATTAACGTGCATTATGTAACTTTTCCGATGGAGGGTCCTGTGTCTCCATGGGGATGTTTTTGACTTCCCGAGGCCTAGAATGTTTCACACTTCCACACTGTTTGAAATACATTATTCTCCAAGGAGACATGCAGGTGACACCACTTGGCCAAGTTACAGTGAATATATTGCTGTCTCTGGTGGATTTGTAAAGTTGTGGCTTTTTGCTGAGTCATCTTAAATTGGTTTATTGAAATAAGTTTTCACCGCAGCACAGAATTTAACATTTATATTCAAATATGGACACTGTGGGATGACTAATATGCACATTTTTAATAGATCATGAGTAACACTGCATGTATGGCTACATATATGCTTTGCTCTTTCCTTCACATTTACCCAAATATGTATTTATTCTCCTATATCCAAGACTACATTGAACTAAAATTCTTTTTTCTTTTACTTCCAACACACAACCACTGCTCATCAACCATGGAAAGCACATTTTTGTTACGTACTTGAGAAACGAGTCACTCACCTGTACCTCTGAATGATAGGGGTGTGTGAGTTAATGGTGGAGGTGGGAGGGGCCAATAGCACAGATCAGCAGTCTTGCTTTTGTTAGTCTACCCCAAGGCAGCTGTGCTTATGTAGGAGCATGGAGTATGGATAACAATTTCAATGTAGTATTTTGACAGACTTGTCAACCATGTAAAATGCAATATTATTATTATGAAGCACTTATTGAGTTGTTTTCTTTACCACTCACAGAGGTTGGTAGAGTAGCAATTGGAAGGAACAAAGAACAAACAAACAAAAAACAATGTTATCTGAAGGAGCGGTGCAAGAAACACAAATGTCCAAATCCTTCCAATGTAGGAAAAACGTATGCTGCTAGAAATTGCTTTAAAAAGTCACTAAAGTAAATATAACTGAGTACTATCCACCTTTGACCACGCATTAGCCATCTGAGTGCTCTGAATTTCATGTGTTTATAAAAATAGCAGGCAGCAGGTGTGGAGAATCACATTCATCCACGTTAAGTCAATTTGATGTAATTATGTGGTCTGGAGAGAGTCTGCAGCTGCTGAACAGGTGTGAGCTGGAGGATTGGATCAGGTAGAATCATGCCTCAGTCAAAGACGACATCTGGTCATGGTCTCTCTACACACTGAGCACCTGCAGGGCCTACACACAGCAAAAATAAACTGTTCTACCTAATTTGCATGAATTAATTAAGTGAAAAATAGACTTTGTTCATTTGTGTTTTTCACAACTTTCACAGGCCAGAGCCTGTTTGTTGTTATGGTCTGAAAAACATGCTAACAGCAAATCTCCTTGTTAACTTATATGTAGATATCTACAAGGCTAAAGGTAAAAGGCTTTATTGGATAGGCCAGCATAGTGTGAAATGGGGATGAAGACCAGAGGGGACATCAGCAAATTGTCTTGTTTTTTTTTAATCTACGCAAGACAAGGACAGAACTGAGCTCTTTAGTGTTTCTGTCAAACACATTATCCACATGTACATTAAAATCACTTTGAATGATTAAGCCATCAAAGTCTGTGCACGAGTAGGTAGGCAGTGCTGGGGAGGTTTGTATATGACTAAGTAGAGTATGGAGGGTGATTGTTTTAGCTCCATTTTAAAGGAAGCTCAAAAGATGAAAACACCCCAAATGAAAACCTGTGAGTAACTGAATGATCCCTAAAAAACGCACACACCTCCACCCTTGTTGTTTGAAATCATTAATTAAAAATGATTTGTTACATAAAGATTTGACATTGTGCACAGCAAGTTTCAGATTAGTTTCAGTCGGACTGGATGTTATCGTCTTACAGGAAATGTGAACAAAATTTCTGAGATTGGACAGTCTAACTCTATGTTAGGAAAAGTCCACTGATGATTGTCATAACCTCCACTTTATCACACTCTTCGAATAATTTAATGAAATCCCTTTTCAAGATTTCAGTTTCACTCTGGTGTCAATTGCACCACATGCACAATCAGCTGTTTAACTCCTCGGCGTGTTGACAAAACATTTGGCAGGAGTTTTGTAATCTCAAAGACATTGTAACTGGGATAAGAGCACTTTTTCCTCTGTGGCTCATATCTCTGATAGCGCCGCCTCCTAACAGCAGTGTATCTCTGACCTTGATGTTTGGCATAGATCGGCTGTCTGTCACCGCTCTTTTGCCAACTTCATTGCTCTTGTTTTGTGACAAAAATAAGAGCTACACATAAGGGCTATTGTATTTTTGTTTGGTTTCCTTATATGTCTTTCTTTTGATACACTAAATCAGGAGTTAGGTCGTATTTTGAACCATCAGCCCAGGAACATCTACCAAAATGCACAAGGAGCATAGGCAGTTGTTTCTGTAGGGTTCTCATCCAACAAAATGCCTTATAATTGTACAATATCACCAGTCTTGTTTTTTCGCTTTTACAACAAACTCAAATATTTAGTAATGCCCACACAGATTATCCTTTCCCTTTTGAAAAAAATATAATCGCATATATTTTTCCGGGGATTTAAAATAATGAGCTACATGACATACAGCCACATTTTAGCATAATTGGTTTTCTGTTTCCATTTGAACGAAAGTCTTTATTGCCAATAAAACAATTTTCTGTATTGGACTGATTTTAGTTTTAGCTTGATATAAAACTAAAAATTAAAGAATGTTCCCTCTAACTAAAAGCCTCTTGTTCTTTCAGGCAGGGTTGGATAGTACTCATTTACTCAGTTACATTTATTTGAGTAACTTTGATAGAAATTGTACTTTTCAGAGTACTACTTGAATAATATTTTGATTAAAGTAACAGTACTCTTACGTGCGTAAAAGTTTGGGTTACTCTTCCCACTGTGAGTAGTTTCTGGAGTAGTAGTCTTCCCCTAATTTCATAAAGTACTACTTTGTACTTCTACTTGAGAAATATTACACTGTGTGCACAGTTATTAGGCAAGTTGTAGTTTTGAGGATTAATTTTGTTATTGTAGAACCACAGTGCTCTTGGTCAATCCAAATTTTTTACAAACCCTCAAACCTGAACATTTAAGAAGTAAAAGCGGAGTTTTGGCTTTCTTAAGAGAATATCTACATGTACACCATTATTAGGCAACTATTAGTGTGCAGTATTATTATACAACCAAATGAAAGATCTCATTTCCCATCTCATTTGTTTATTTCAACCTGTTAAAGTGAGAATAAAAAACAAACTCAAAATTTACAAATAAACATTTCTGAAAGTAAAAACAAAACAAAAACTCTGACCAATATAACCACTCTTTTTTCCATAACAGTCACAAGTCTTCCATTCATGGAGTCAGTCACTTTCTTGATCTGGTCAGAATAAATTTTTTGTGCAGCTGCAACCATATCCTCCCAGACACTGCTCAGAGAGGTGTATTGTTTTCCTTCACTGTAAATTTCCTGCTTAAGAAGGGCCCAAAAGTTCTCAAAAGGGTTTAAGTCAGGTGAAGAAGGAGCCATGTCATTAGTTTTTCATCTTCAGCTTTTACTTCGATGCATGTGATGGACTGTTTTCTTTAATAAAAATAAAAGTCTTCTTGAAAAATGCAGACTTTTTCCTGTTCCACTGCTTGAAGAAAGTGTCTTCTAAAATTTGGCAGTAGGTCTGAGAGTTGATTTAGAGTTCATTTTCAACCTGAAAAGATCCAACTAGCTTATCTTTAATAATACCTGCCCATACCAATGCCCCACCTCCACCCTGCTGGCGTCTGAGTCGAAGTGGAGCACTGTGTCCGTTACTGATCCAACCACGGGCCCATCCACCTGCTCTGTCAAGAATCACTGTCATCTTATCAGTTCACAAAACCTTTGAAAAGTCTGTCTTCAGATATTTCTTGGCCCATTCTTGACGTTTCAATGTATGTGTCTTGTTCAGAGGTGGTCGGGTGTCAGCCTTTCTTACCTTGGCCATGTGTCTGAGAACTGAACACCTTGTACTTCTTGACACTCCAGGTATGTTGCAGTTGTAGAATATGGCAGCACTAGAGGATAATGGCTTCCTGGTGTCTTCAAATTTAATTCTTCTCAAATATTTTTTTTTCTTCTTGATACATTTCTTGCCCTGTTGACGTTTTGTTTGCAACAAAATGTTTGATGGTTCTGTGATCATTCCCCAATATCTTAGATATTTCAAGAGTGCTGCATCTCTTTGAAAGACTTTCTACAATTTTTTACTTTTCAGACTCAGTTAAATCTCTTTTTTGGCCCATTTTTCCTGAGGAGAAGAATCTACCTAATAATTATGCACACCTTGATATAAAGTGTTGATTTCCTTAGGCCACACCCACCCTTGTTACACAAATACACATCACCTGATATGCATTAAATCCAATAAGCATTCAAGTTTATACAGGCTGGAATAGAAAATTATTAATAAAATGATGATATGGTCAAAATAATCACTTGCCTAATAATTGTGCACACAGTGTAGTTTGAAGTTTATTTGTTTATTTGTTTATAGGGATCCCCATTTGGTCTTCCTGGGGTCTAATCCTTAGAAATACAATAAAAATACATATGCAATTATAAAATAGCAGTACAACACTGGACCAGTAGTTAAAGTTTAAACAGCAAAAGAGCATTTTAAAAAGACATGAAATATCCCTGACTAACAAGACAAAGTCTTAGCTCTTTTTTAAGACACATTTTAAAACATCTAGTATTGTAGCTTTAATCGCAGAGGTTAGCCTATTCCAGTGAATAGCAGCCTAGTACTACACTGTTCTCTGCATTGCAGTTCTAGGCACAGGGACAATGATGTCATTCTTTGTTTATTCTAGTGGAGCAATCATGTCCATCACTGACATAAACAGAATCCATGATTTTAGGCTTCTTGTTATAACAAAGGTTATAAAAAATGTATTTGTATGTGGTATATTTTGCCAAATAGCTCCTTTAACTCTATTCTCAGACCTATAAGACAACTTTCTGTCCAGTTGACATATTTGAATTTTTCTGCTACTATGGATCATACCTGGACAGCTGAGGGATTACACAGACATAGCCTATACAATACACATTCACAGGACGTTCAGTTATTCAGCAAATGTAACAGTGATTTATCAACAAAACTAATTTGATAACAAGAGCAACCTGTGGCAGCCTAACCATTTACAGAAACCTATTGATGGCTGATTGGAAAAGAAAAAGCCAACAATCAAAAACAGACAATTGAATAAGCTGACTCACCATACTGTGTTCATGTCACTCAGATATATAGTTTATGTATTATATAAATGTATCGCTTCACTGTTTTATCCTGGCTGGACATGTCCATTAGAGTAATAAATAAATAATAGGCTATTTTGAGTCCTCTCACCATCTTTCCCAAAACATCTTCTTGGAGGAAGGGCTCCTTGCACCAGTGTAAACACACAGCTGCTCACACTTATGCCCAGCTCAAAAACAAATGTATGCAGCAGCAGATATTTTACTACTATAGATAAAACAAATGTAATTCTTTTAGAAGGATATTTAGGTTGATGTAAACACATGAGCCCTGTTTCCAATACAACTTTACACATTATCTTATTTTCTATATAAATGTATTGTTTCTTGGGTGCTCTCTGGTGGCCTTGGGGCCCTAAGCAACTGCTTAGTTCATTAATGCTGAGGAGGCCCTGACATTTAAGTGTCTTAATGTGAAAAGTAAAAAAAGCTTTCTTCACAAAAAGATTTATATGATCTTTGTAGTAAAATTTTAGGTTCAGTCTTAGGTACTTTGACTTTCCAAGTAAAAGAAATTATATCACTAATTCCAGGAAATTATGAAACGTCATTGCAGAGATCATCAGTGTATACATGATCAATGCATGACCTTGAGGTTCACCCTGAGGTATTACAATGTACTCTAGTAGGTACAGTCATGATCTGGGTTAAATGACAAATACTCTTTTAAAGCACAAGAAGACAACCAGTCAATGTTAAAATCTCCAAGTAAGTAGATTTCCTTATTATTATCAGTTACTTTCATCAGCATATATCACATACATCATCTGTATATTGTACAGTGGAGCAAGGAGGCCAACAATCACTGGTTTACAATGAGAAAGCTGAACTTGGAGCCACAGTATCTCAACAAATGAAACCATTATGTCATGTCTGATTCTAATGGGATATTATTTTGCACATATATGGCTACTCTACCCCATATCAATTTCTGTCATTTTTATAGATATTATACCCTGCTATAGCACTGATAAAAAGCTTAGTTCCTTTAGGTTTTGCTTTCTGCACGACCCCCTTTTTGTCCTTGTCCTGACATTTTACTTCCATCCGTCAGTTTTCCAGACCTGTAAACCCACTCCATCTCTACATTTCTCTGTAGATTAAGTTTTTTCTGCCAAGGCTCATCAGGTGACTCAGTACCATCAAACATGGGAAAGAGATTATTTTGTTTATTTGACCTAAGGTGTATTCCGTTTTGTCAGTTACAGTAAGATAGATGATATATAGCTTCATGAAGTCCATTTGCAAGGAGTTGTGGATTTCAGCATGTTTTTCCTGTATTTTCTTTAATGCCATCTACTTCTTTGTGAGTGTAATGGCTCATTTTTATTTCTTGCAGCTCTTTATTTCTATGTGTATAGACTCCAAAATGAGCTTTACAGAATGCTGAGAGTTTTCTATGTGTTGTTGCATTAGTGTATTAAACATTTCCTTTTGTTGTAGTGAAAGTTTACTTACTTGTGATAGTGAAACATAATCCTCATTCTGCTTTGTGTCAGATTTAGATTTAGAAAAACAATGCTGAGTACAGCACATTGGTGCACTGGAGAAGTTAGCAGCACTGGACACAACACTGTGGAGCATTGGAGATGTAAGCAGCAGTTAAGTAATGTATATTTTATGAATGTGGCTACTCTACCCATCTCTGCTTTCAGGCACTGAAAATCCTCCTAAATCTAAACTGACTGTGATGTTAAGCCTGCTCTCAACTGAGGTTGTCCAGGTGGGTTTTGGTGCTTGCGCTGAGAAGAAATCTGACAGAGTGCCCTTGAGAGCCTGTGGTGTGGCCTTTTAAACCTGGCCTTTTCACCGTGTTACCCGCTCCTCCAGACTGACACATGCACACAGAGAAACCTCCATATATCTGACATTTCCTCAGACCAGTGTGAACACTCCACCTGCTGCTAACACTGCCTTCAGATAACCCTGCATTCAACCAACTTTGGATTGCTTCATGCACAATAACCACAGTTCTGACATGCATCCAGTGATGGGAGTGTCAATAACATAGTAATGATATCTTGATAGACATTTTCAATTCTGATTAATGACAAATTAGTACATTTTAATGTACTGTTACATGATCCATTTCTTAAAGCTTAACTAATAAGTAAATAACTAAATAATGTTTTGTTTTTTTAAAGCACAACTTCATGACGCTTTGGGGTGAGGGTTAATTGGCTGTCCATGGGTGGTCCACCCTGCTTAATTTTTCTGAAAATGCTGTTCAAAAGCTGGGCTAGTGTCCAAATAATTCTTTCATGTGGTCACTAGTGATGTGTCAAGAGGTTTGTGAGAGCTAGGGACTAGTTAGATAGATTTAAATACTTACATTTATTATTTTTATTTAAAGCATCATTATGCTGCCAACAGTCTCTCTCTGCCCACAATTGCATCAATGAAACCACACCTATCTTGGTTTAGAGTTACTGTGTCAGTGGCATAAATCCAATATTATTGTTTATCGTCTATATCTTCAGATATACGTTTGCCTGAGATCAAGAAAACACACTTCTCCAATACTTTACAAAGATGTGAGTAAATAAATCGTGACGAGGGAGTGTACACCTTATCACACACATGGGGTGCAGTCCTGGAGAAGACGTCAAACAGTAGAGGGCATAAACCTCTATAATAAACGCAGACAGGTATCACTCTGAACGTGTCAGACAAGCAAGACACATTTCAAAATTTGTTACCATGGCAGACCTACCACATTCTATTCACTGGGAGCAACTCTACCCTCTGGAGTTTGTTTCCATTATTAATGTATTGGTGATGGACAGTGCAAGTTGGGACCTCAGATTAACAGTATTATGTGCTTTGCTCATTTTCAGTACGCTGTGATATATTTTTCCTTCTTTTTTCCTCAGAAGCAGCTACATATGTATTGATACGGGCAGACCATGCAGATTCACTGGTCACCAGACTCACATCTTTGTAAAATATTGAAGTATGCATTCTGGATCCCATGCAAGCAGAAAGACAGAGCAAATTTCCTCCCCAGTAAACTCCCCAGTGTCATAAATAGTCCACTTCTCCATCTCTATTGCAGGACCTGACCTGGCATGACTTTATTTGCAGGCTGTTGATTATAACTATGATCGGCCCAATAAAACATGTATAAGATAAGCACACAGGTCTCATTTTATAAGCTTTAGTGACGCTGGCAGACATTACAAATCAATAGTTACAGCACAACCTAGAAGTGTGTACATTGGTGAAAGCTATTTGTGATAAGAAATAGCAGCCTGGTAACAGCAGGCTTCAGTGTATGCATGGTTTGATAAGGAAGTACCAGAAACTGTGTGCATACATGATAAGAATAGACTTGGATTTCAAATTCAGGGCTTCAGAATACTTAAAGGAGATAGGTAAAATTGCACTAACCAAATAGCTATAATACCATGTAATGACATCACTACGTGGAACAGAATATGTTGAGCTCTAAAAATGAACCATGTAGAATTGGAAAGTCAATTTGACAAAAGAGAGCACCTGACATAAAAGAGCCTTGACAAACAATGCCCCTAAAATCACCAATTCAGGCCCAAAGCCGGCAATTGTGCCAGTGTTGTTTTTCACCAATGAGCACCATGCCTAATTCATTAATTTATCCAACCAAAACAAACATCCCTGTCTTTCTAGCCCTCCGGCTAGCAAATTGTGTGCATAAGGATCAACTTTGTCGCTTTTGCCTGCTGGCACCGCACGCTCTTCGTGTTAAAACGTTCCGGTAAGCAACTTTCTTTGCTTTATGCTATGTATCTGACCTTTTCTTGTACATGGTTCCAAACATCATTATAGGCTGTAATTTCTCTAAAAATGTATAATTTAGGATTGGACACTCAGTGAGCCTCTCCTTCACACCTTCTTTCACATCTTCACATTTTTATGAAAGTACTTTGAACTCATTGTAGTGACTGATTTTAGTTAAACTGTATATTTGTTTGATAAATACATGTAAATCTAAATTATTTCTGTGTTTTTCATTTAGCTCAGTTCACCTTCCTGTGTCACCTTAAAACGGTGTAAAGATCTAATTTTAAAGTTCCCTGTACTTTATCAAACCAGTGTCATTGTTCAGTTTAATTGGCTGACCATAATGGGTCAATTGGCTAAGTTTGGAAAAATGACTTTAAAAGATTTTTTTTCTGTTTCCAGCTGTGTGTTTTTTTTTTTTTTTTTTTTTTTTTTTTTTTTTTAATAAAGCAACCATTTAGCAACTGGGCAACCATGCTAATACAAGATGCGGTCATAGTGAAATTATTTTCATTAATGAGTCACAATTTTATGAACAGTTGACTATTTAAATTCTTATTTCAAATCTGAGAAGCATAGAAAAGCAGAGCAATTTTCCTCCCCGTAACATGCCATGGAGTAATTACACCTATTCAGGCTTTCAAGGATCGATGGTGAAAGTTGCGAGAAGCAACTTCAACTGTTCTGACAATGGGGAGGCGCTGCTGTGAGCAAATGTGGCAGGGGCTAAAATGATGCCTGATGTCTGAACACTACAGGGGGCCAGACCACAGAGAAGAGAGGTTTGGGAAAAGAAAGTTGTGAATGGAAGCAATGGATTGTAAAATACGAAATAAGGATGAAGTTTACCTTTTGGAGCATAACTTGAATTGAAACAACTTTATTAAACTGTTCACAATTAAGAAGATTATTTTTTACCTCTTACAAGTATAATTAGTATAAAGTTAGGATTATCAAGCAACCGCATAATCTTGCCTTCACATGCCTATTCATGAGGGCATGGAGGTTTTAAAATGACAAACCAAATGGTCAAAACAACTGGACTTGAACAACTAAGCAGCTTCATCAGATCTTGATTTGATGACTTTCCACATCATGCAGCTCCGTCATGACTCTCACACCGCCATTGACCTGTTCTCTGACAAAATTACAGATCAATACTTTACTTCTCCACCTCCACATGCACTTTCTTTTCTGCCCACTATCAGAAAAAAGTGTCATAAGTAGACCACTTTTCTATCTCTATGGCAGGACATCACCTTACATGACATGCCTTGTACATGACTTGTACATGACTTTGTTTGCAGCCTGTTGATTAGAACTATGATCAGACCAATAAAAACATGCACTCCGGTGTGACAGCCCTAATGACTATGGCAGACATTACAAATCAATAGTTACAGCACAACCTGGAAGTATGTACGTTCGTGAAAGCTATTATTGGTAAGAGATAGCACCCTGGTAACAGCAGGATTCAGTGTATGCATGATTTGATAAGGAGGTACAAGGAGCTGTGTGCAAACAAATGTTAAAAGTAGAACTTTGCAAATATAGCCTATTATCTCTTGATTTTATGTGCTATTTTACCTTCTGATTGCTTGTACAGATGCACTGTGGGAAACATTAAGAGCACTCTCATTATCATCACTTGACATTCAGACATCAGTCAGATTATTACAAAGGAGCTAATGATACTGATTCTGAATAGTTGCTAGGGAGATGTTCACTAATGAGTACTTTCAACACTCGTGAACAACACTGGATCTTTAACCAACAAATATGCAGTTGGAATCAGAAGCTTACATACACTACAACCCCAGTTCCAATGAAGTTGGGATGCTGTGTAAAACTTAAAAAAAATACAGAATCCAATGAGTTGCAAATCCTTTTCAACCTGTATTGAACTGAATAAACTACAAAGACATGATATTTAATATTCAAACTGTTAAACTTTATTGTTTTTATGCAAATATTCACTCATTTTCAATTTGATGCAACATGTTCCAATAAAGCTGGATAGGGGCAACAAAAGAATGGGAAAGTTGAGGAATGCTTAAAATACACCTGTTTGGAACATTCCACAGGTGAAGAGGTTAAATGGAAACAGGTGAGTGTCATGATTAGGTATAAAAGGAGCATCTCTGAAGGGCTCAGTCATTCATAAGCAAGAATGAGGTGACGGTCACCACTTTGTGAACAACTGTGTGAGCAAATAGTCCAACATTCTAAGAACAACGTTTCTCAACATACAAATGCAAGGAATTTAGGGATTTCATCATCTACGGTCTGTGAACTTTGACCCCTCAAGCAGTACTGTATTAAAAACAGACATGAATGTGTAAAGGAAATGACCACATGGGCTCAGGAATATACTTCAAGAAACCATTGTCAGTTAACACAGTTTGTTGCTACATCTCCAAGTGCAAATTAAAACTGTATCATGCCAAGCGAAAGCCATATATCAACAACACCCAGAAACACGCTGGCTTTTCATGGGCATGAGTAACTTGCACATCTGTGATGACACCATTAATGCTGAAAAGTACATACAGGTTTTGAAGCAACATATGCTGCCATCAAAGCAAGGTCTTTTTCAGTGACGTCCCTGCTTATTTCAGCAAGACAATGCCAAGCCACATTCTGCACGTGTTACAACAATGTGGCCTTGTAGTAAAAGTTAAAGTTGTACATTCAGAAAAAATGGGAAAGGATTTCTCCTGCAAAGTTTCAACAATTAGTGTCCTCAGTTCCCAAATACTTTTTGATTGTTGTTAAAAGGAAAGGTGATGTAACACAGTGGTAAACATGCCCCTGTCCCAGCTTTATTGGAACGTGTTGCAGACATCAAATTGAAAATGAGTGAATATTTGCATAAAAACATCAGTTTGAACATTAAATATCATGTCTTTGTAGTTTATTCAGTTCAATATAGGTTGAAAAGGATTTGCAACTCATTGTCCATCCACCCATCCATTTTCTTCCGCTTCTCCGGGGCCGGGTCGCGGGGGCAGCAGTCTAAGCAGGGACTCCCAGACTTCCCTTACCCCAGACACGTCCTCCAGCTCCTCCGGTGGGACCCCAAGGCGTTCCCAGGCCAGCCGAGAGACATAGTCCCTCCAGCGTGTCTTGGGTCTTCCGCGGGGCCTCCTCCCGGTGGGACATGCCAGGAACACCTCCCTAGGGAGACGTCCAGGAGACATCCTGAGCAGATGCCCGAGCCACCGCAACTGGTTCCTCTCGACGTGTAGGGAGCAGCGGCTCTACTCCGAGCTCCTCCCGTGTGACCGAGCTTCTCACCCTATCACTAAGGGTGCGCCCGGCCACCCTACGGAGGAAACCCATTTCAGCCGCTTGTATCCGTGATCTTGTCCTTTCGGTCATTACCCAGAGCTCATGACCATAGGTGAGGGTAGGAACATAGATTGACCGGTAAATTGAGAGCTGCACCAATCCGCCTGTCAATCTCACCATCCGTCCCTCACTTGTGAACAAGACCCCGAGATACTTGAACTCCTCCACTTGGGGCAGAGACTCACCAATATAATGAACAGAACCGGTGACAAAGGGCAGCCCTGGCGGAGTCCAACATGCACCGGGAACAGGTCTGACTTACTTCCTGCAATGCGAACACAGCTCCTGCTCCGGTCATACAGGGACCGGACAGCCCTTAGCAAAGGGCCCCGGACCCCATACTCCCGGAGCACCCCCCAAAGGACACCACGAGGGACACGGTCGAAGGCCTTCTCCAGATCCACAAAACACATGTGGACTGGTTGGGCAAACTCCCATGAACCCTCGAGGACCCGATGGAGAGTATAAAGCTGGTCCAGTGTTCCGCGACCGGGATGAAAACCACACTGCTCCTCCTGAATCCGAGGTTCGACTATCGGTCGGATTCTCCTCTCCATTACCCTGGAATAGACATTACCAGGAAGGCTGAGGAGGGTGATTCCCCTGTAGTTGGAACGCACCCTTCGGTCCCCCTTCTTATACAGAGGGACCACCACCCCAGGCTGCCAATCCAGTGCCACTGTCCCCAACCGCCACGCGATGTTGCAAATACGTGTCAGCCAAGACAGTCCCACAACATCCAGAGATTTAAGATACTCTGGATGGATCTCATCCACCCCCGGAGCCTTGCCACCGAGGACCTTGCCAACCACCTCGGCGACTTCAGCCAGGGTGATGGACGACTCAACCTCCGGGTCCCCAGTCTCTGCTTCCTCCTCGGAAGACATGACGGGGGGATTGAGGAGATCCTCAAAGTATTCTTTCTACCACCCGACAACATCCCCAGTCGCGGTCAGCAGCTCTCCACCCACACTGTAAACAGTGTTGGTGAAGCACTCCTTCCCCCTTCTGAAGAGTCGGACGGTTTGCCAGAATCTCTTTGAGGCCGTCCGATAGTCCTCCTCTATGGCCTCCCCGAACTCCTCCCAACCCTGAGTTTTTACCTCTATGACCGAACGAGCTGCGGCACGCTTGGCCCGCCGGTACTCATCAGCTGCCTCAGGAGTCCCACGAGCCAACAAGGCTCGATAGGACTCCTTCTTCAGCCTGATGGCATCCCTTGCTTCCGATGTCCACCACCGGGTTCGGGGATTGCCGCCGCGACAAGCACCGCAGACCTTATGACCACAGCTACGAGCAGCCGCATTGACAATAGAGGTGGAGAACATGGCCCATGTCCCCAGCCTCCCCTGGGATCAGGGAGAAGCTCTCCCGGACATGTGAGTTGAAGACCCCCCTGACAGAGGGCCCCACCAGACGTTTCCAGCAGACCCTCACAATACGCTTAGGCCTGCCAGGTCTGTCCGGCTTCCTCCTCCACCAGCGGTTCCAACTCACAACCAGGTGGTGATTGACAACTCTGCCCCTCTCTTCACCCGAGTGTCCAAGACACGCAGCCGGAGATCAGATGACACGACAACAAAGTCGATCATCGACCTCCAGCCTAGAGTGTCCTGGTGCCACATGCACTGATGGACACCTTTGTGCTCGAACATGGTGTTTGTTATGGACAAACTGTGGCTAGCACAGAAGGATTTTTCCCGATCACGCCCCACCAGATGTCACTGTCATTACCCACATGGGCACTGAAGTCACCCAGGAGAGCAACGGAGTCCCCGGTTGGTGCACTGTCTAGTTCCCCTCCCAGGGACTCCAAGAAGGCCGGGTACTCTGCACTGTTGTTCGGCCCATAGGCCGACACAAGGCGCAGGGACGCGACCCTCTCATTCACCGGGGTGAAGTCCACCGCGTGACGGCTGAGCTGTGGGGCAATGAGCGAGCCCACACCAGCTCGCCCCCGCTTCCCGCGGGCAACGCCAAGGAGTTGGCTTCCAGAACCCAAACTGTGCGTGGAGGTGAGGCCGACTATATCTAGCCAGTAATGCTCAACCTCCCACACAAGCTCAGGCTCCCCCCCAGCGAGGTGACATTCCTTGTCCCCAGAGCTAGTTTCCATGTCCGGAGATTCGGTGATTGAGGTTCCCGCCTTCAACCGCCGCTCAGATCTCTATGCACCAGCCCCTTACGGATCTTCTTGCAGGTGGTGGGTCCACGTGAGGACGGCCACACGTCGCTCCTTCAGGCTAAGCCTGGCTGGGCCCTGTGGGGAAAGAGGCGCTCGCTCTCGGGGCACCCACCCCAGGCCTGGCTCCAGGGTGGGGCCCCAGTGACGCCGGTCCAGGCGACGTAACGAACCTTGATGAATTGTATTATGTTTATTCAGCGATTTAAAGAATGGTTTATCGATGTAACATGGTAATAATTGATACCGGTATATAAAATGAGGTAATATATTTATTTTATTTACATTAATCCTACTAAGGAGTGAAATGGGGAGGAGATTCCAGTTTCCTAGTTCTTCACTATTTTTTCTAAGCAGTGGCATGAAGTTTGAGTTAAACTACAGCTCCTTTAGAACAGATGTTGCATTTACCCTCAAGTAATTACAGCCCGCCTGTGGAAAAAGGGGACAATTCTTTAAGTTGTCTAGTGAGATTTGTATTAAGAAGTAAAGCATGTGTTTTTTGTTAACCCTGTAGCCTGATACAGCTCCAAATTTCTCAATAGCTTCTATTATTAACGGGATGGATTTTTGAGGCTCTGTAGCAAATAGAACAATGTCGTCAGCGTATAATGAAATCTTATTTTCCATCCTTCCAACTGTGATACCGGGAATCTCATTGTTATATCTTATGGTCTCCGCGAAGGGCCAAGTTAAACAAAATGGGAGACAAAGGGCATCCTTGGCGGCAACCCCTAGTCAGACCAGAACAGTCTGTGAGGGATCCATTAATAGAGATTCTAGTTTTGGGCTCAGTATATAATGATTTGATCCATTCCTGGATTGAGGATCAGGATTGATTAAAGTCAACTGGTAATAAGGACATTGGGCGGTAGGATGAGCATTCAGAAGGGTCTTTACCTTCGTTGTGGAAAAGCAATATGATTGCTGTGTCCATTGATCGGGGGAGTATACCTTTACATGTTTTTAGTTAATCATTGAAAAAACATTATGGTTTATTTCATTTTTCCTCCATTCCAGATTTTGAACACTGGGCTGCTCCTCTAAGGTCATGGTAAAATATAATTACCTCTCTGTCACTATATGAGGACTGTATTAGATAGGCTTTATGCCACTGGGCTTATTTTCTCCACTACAGCATTAGTACATAGATCCATGCATTAGCATAACAAATGTATGGCATTATTATTATTATTATTATTATTATTATTATTATTATTATTATTATTATTATTATTATTATTATTATTATTATTTTTATTAGCGACATTTAAACAAACAGCACTACATGATGACGTCGACAGGCCTTGGCTTGGTTGTGCAGGTGTGAGTGCGGGACACAGGACACTGTTCAAAACGTCTATTGTAAGTGTGCCCTAAGAGGACTGTCTCTGATTTCAACCCTCACTACCTACAGAGCTGCCACTACCAATAGCCAAGAGTAGGTAGCTGCCTATGGCCCCTGAGCATAGAGGGGGCCCCACTAAATTGAACATTTTCTTGCTCTTTGGAGAGGAGTGAGTATGCCTGTGTGTTGAGGAAGGTAAAACCACCACTCTTGACTGTACTTTTCTAGCTTTATTATAGACAAAGCAACCCATCAAAAAGTCTGTTCACAGAATCAATGTTCTGGTCCACTTTTAGACAAACATGATGAGTGAACAAGCAGTGAATGTGTTGAATGTGTTTTAAAGTATTCAAAAATTATAAAAATTATATATTTTAAATTATATAAATTATAATTTAAAAGTCCAGCTCCCAATTCTACACTCTTAGCTATAGGTTACCATGGCGATGAACACACCAATTCCTTTGGAATGTTGTGGTGTCGTCTGAATTCCAAACATTCCGGTGATGATGTCACTTATTCATTGTTGCTATGGATACACTTTGAGCTTTATGATGTCACTTTGAGCTTTATGATGTCACTTTGAGCTTTATGAGCTTTGAGTCTTAGAGACCTACATTGTAGGTGTAACAGAAAATGTTGTTTTTTTTGTATAATAAGCAGTGAGTTATAATCACATCTTTGAACAAATTTTAACTTTGCATACTAATCTAAATGGCTAGCAAAAAGAGAATTATGAATCAAAATCCTCTCTTTAAACGTCCAGAAACCTCCGAGAAGGTAAAAAATTTAATTGATGCGGTAGAGCGCGATGTGGAGAAGTGTCGTAGGGAACGAGAGAAGCTGCAGTCATCACTTGATCCTCTAATGGAGATTAATAATAGTATTTCAGAGCAGAATGCAGCCTTGACAACAGAAAATGAATGTCTGAAAATGGACATTCGTGAAAAAAGTGCTGCACTTCAATCTCTGAAAGTTCAAATGGCACGTCTCACTAAGGTAGAACAGGCAGTGATTAGAGAGTTAGAAAGCCAGGTTGAGGGTCTTCAAATTACGTTAAATGATAACTGGCAAATAACCCATGAGCAGCGACAACAACTTGATGTCCAGACAACAGAAAATGAATGTCTGAAAATGGACATTCGTGAAAAAAGTGCTGCAATTGAATCTCTGAAAGTTCAAATTGAAGAGGCACGTCTCACTAAGGCAGAACAGGCAGTGATTAGAGAGTTAGAAAGCCAGGTTGAGAGTCTTCAAATTAAGTTAAATGATAACTGGCAAATAACCCATGAGCAGCGACAACAACTGGATGTCCAGACAACAGAAAATGAATGTCTGAAAATGGACATTCATGAAAAAAGTGCTGCAATTGAATCTCTGAAAGTTCAAATTGAAGAGGCACATCTCACTCAGGCAGAACTCACTGAGAAGCACCAGACAGAGATTAGAGAGTTAGAAAGCCAGGTTGAGAGTCTTCAAATTAAGTTAAATGATAACTGGCAAATAACCCATGAGCAGCGACAACAACTGGATGTCCAGACAACAGAAAATGAATGTCTGAAAATGGACATTCATGAAAAAAGTGCTGCAATTGAATCTCTGAAAGTTCAAATTGAAGAGGCACGTCTCACTCAGGCAGAACTCACTGAGAAGCACCAGACAGAGATTAGAGAGTTAAAAAGCCAGGTTGAGAGTCTTCAAATTAACTTAAATGATAACTGGCAAATAATCCATGAGCAGCGACAACAACTGGATGTCCAGACAACAGAAAATGAATGTCTGAAAATGGACATTCGTGAAAAAAGTGCTGCACTTCAATCTCTGAAAGTTCAAATTGAAGAGGCACGTCTCACTAAGGCAGAACAGGCAGTGATTAGAGAGTTAGAAAGCCAGGTTGAGAGTCTTCAAATTAACTTAAATGATAACTGGCAAATAACCCATGAGCAGCGACAACAACTGGATGTCCAGACAACAGAAAATGAATGTCTGAAAATGGACATTCATGAAAAAAGTGCTGCAATTGAATCTCTGAAAGTTCAAATTGAAGAGGCACATCTCACTCAGGCAGAACTCACTGAGAAGCACCAGACAGAGATTAGAGAGTTAAAAAGCCAGGTTGAGAGTCTTCAAATTAAGTTAAATGATAACTGGCAAATAATCCATGAGCAGCGACAACAACTGGATGTCCTGCTTGAGGAGGAGTTATCAAGAAACCTGGCAGCAGAACTTCCATTTTATGTTACAGAGGAAGGGGACTTTCTTTCAGATGTGGATGAAGAGAAAAAACAGCTGCTGGAAAGAATTGAAAAACTGAGAGATCAAAATAGCAGTCTGTCAGAGCAGGTGGCGCAGTTGAATGCAGTAAATGCTCAGCTTCAAAGCCAAAATGCTCAAAATTTAGAAAATGGCACATTACAAATTGAAGAGGGCCAACTGAACACAACTGAATTGACTGAGGTTGTGTCGACATCCCCAAGCACTGGTTATAGTGTATTTAAAACTTTAGCCAAAAGGTGCATATACTATGGTACAGTGTGTTTGTCCATCTATGCCGGGTTCATGTTAAACCAAACATCTGATCCTTTCAAATCAAACTTTGAGAGTTATCAAATTTTGGGTGACATGTCTGGGCTGCCTGGGAACACGCTCAGTACGACATTACTAGATTATATTAGTGACGAACTGGGAGGGTGGGGGTTGTTGTAAACGGTTTAACTAAATTCCACAATAGAGAGTCTTTAGGGTAAAATTTAAGAGGGACAAAAAATTAATAAATTAAAATTATTAAAAATTATTATAAATTTTTAATAATTTTAATTTAATCAACAATAGAGAGTCTTTTGGGTAAAATTTAAGAGGGACAAAAAATTTATTAAATTAAAATTATTAAAAAAATATTAATTTTTAATAATTTTAATTTAATCAACAATAGAGAGTCTTTTGGGTAAAATTTAAGAGGGACAAAAAATTAATTAAATTAAAATTATTAAAAATTATTATTAATTTTTAATCATTTTAATTTAATCAACAATAGAGTGTCTTTTGGGTAAAATTTAAGAGGGACAAAAAATTTATTAAATTAAAATTATTTAAAAAATATTAATTTTTAATAATTTTAATTTAATCAACAATAGACAGTCTTTAGGGTAAAATTTAAGAGGGACAAAAAATTTATTAAATTAAAATTATTAAAAATTATTATTAATTTTTAATAATTTTAATTTAATCAACAATAGAGAGTCTTTTGGGTAAAATTTAAGAGGGACAAAAAATTTATTAAATTAAAATTATTAAAAAAATATTAATTTTTAATAATTTTAATTTAATCAACAATAGAGAGTCTTTTGGGTAAAATTTAAGAGGGACAAAAAATTAATTAAATTAAAATTATTAAAAATTATTAATAATTTTTAATAATTTTAATTAAATTAATTAATAATAAATAATAAAAAAAATAATAATAATATTCTCTTGCCTTTCTCTTTTGTATTACCTGCATATTAATGCAGAGACACATATGAATGACCCACACAATGGCACTATAATATTTCTTATTGCGGGCGACGAATTGAAGAAATATTTATTACAGCCACCCACCGCGTCTATTTTCAGTCGACATCTTGACAATATTAAAGGGAAGGTGTAATAAAAGACCCAGAGAAATGAAAAAGAATGAAACATGGATAACATGGTCAGTTTTGTCCAGTGGTTATTATGATGCTGTATCTCGAAACACATACTTCAGTTCCTGCGATACAAAAGACAAAAGAGGGAACATTAAACTATGATGCATGCTATAGTTACACATTTGTTCCATTGCAGTTAATCCAAGTATTGCTGGGTTTCAGAAGACATCGTAACATTCTATTGGCCAATGATATTTAATACATATCAGGGGCAGCTAAAGATTATATTATTAAAATGCAGATTTTTGTTGTAATACATTGAGTTTTTGAGTGTAGTCACTAATCAAAATGATCAAATCAAGTTCGACATTTGTGAATTTACTTTTTGGATATTTCATGGCAAAGTATACTGTAATCAATAGTGAAAATTGGCTCTTGCCCCTGTCTGAGAGTATAGCATCATCACATTCTATAATCTGAAAACTACCAATGCCTGTGACCCATACACACTTCTATAATAGATTGCAAAGATGTGAGTCTGGTCACATGTGCATCTCCCTAAGTTCAGACAATCAGGGATAACACCTGGTCTGTCTGTATCAAAACAAATATGGCTGCTTTCAAAGAAACAGTTAAAGAGGGACCTAAAAAGATTTCTGCAGAATCAATGAGCAAAGCACTAAACTCTGAGTTGAAAGAATTTAGATTTTTTTTCAAAATGATGACCAAGGAGGTCCTTCATGATACTGTGATCTGACTTGAGGCATGACCAGACTGATATCCCCCTAAAAATACAGAGATCATTCTGCTTGGGTAGCTTTGAAAACAACATTAGTCGTGCAATGACGGAGACAATTGCACATTTGAAACTGACTTGACTTTCTCTGAGCAATGGATTCTGCAAATGGAGGTAGAGGAGGAGATGGAGATAGGGCAAAAGGAGGGTGAGTAAGCTCACCCATTAAAGCAAGTGTGTTCCCTCCATGTTCCAATCTGCTGTCACCTGTCTATAGCTGTCAGCCAGTTTTTTGGCTCAATGACCTCTCAAGTCATTCCTGTTTATCTTTCTCTCTACCGACTGATCTGCTATACATGCCTGAGCAGAGGCATATGAGTTTTTTTTCTGGTATTTAACATTTAACCATGATCATTATTTTACTTATTCTTTATTTTAAACAGTGATATTGATCTCTTCAAATGTAATGATTTTGTAGCTCTTTTTTTGTAGCTCTTTTTATTTGTATATTTTGTTTGCTTAAACTACGGATCGTATTAAAAATGGTAGTATAAAAAATACTTTTTACTTTTTTTCCCTGTTCAAAAATGTAGTGCAGTAGAAAGCACAGATACAGGCTCTCAGATTTAGTAAATTATTAAGTAAAAGTAAAAACTGTCCACTTTTTTGATAAATTGCTCAAGTAAATTGGCTTCATGTGCTTCAGAGAATACACTTTAAATCAGGGGTCACCAACCCTGTGCCCGCGGGCGCCATGTTGCCCCCAAGCCCCACATGATTCGCCCACAGACCGGTTCTAAAAGTGGCACAACTCACTAATGAGCTGCATCTAAAATTAAATTTTATTCTGTTGCTATTTTTTTTTGATCACCCTTGCATTTATATAGATTTAAAAATGAAAATATCTTAAACATTTGTTCATTATACGTGAAGTTTAGATAAGTTAAGTTGAACTTTGACCTACTCACTTCAAAGGTCAGTATTGTGGGCGTGACAAAACCAATGCTCTGCTCGCGAGTGCTGTGAGGATGCGCTGAATGCAGTTTCTTACTTCAAAACATGGTAGAAAATAAAGAGATCACTTTCACAACGATTTATGTTGTAAAAGAAACCATATCTCATCTGCGGAGCGACTGTGGTGACGGCAAAGCGGCACAATGTGGAGGGACACTTCACTACGTCTCACAAAACTCCACACCAACTCCCCACGGGGACGAGCACTCCCCACGGGGACGCGCACTCCCCACGGGGGCACACACTATGGGCAGAACAAGCCCAGAGCTAAACGCAGCTATGGGTAAACAACAGGCTTTTTTCACGACACCGGTGAAAAAGTCACACAACGCAACCGAGATTTATTTAAAAATATCTAAGCTTTAACATTACATAATTGATAACTTTATGAAACATGGTGCAATGTATATTATTTATGTTTTGTTAAAAAGGTTTGTCAGTGGATAGTGAAAATGGGACACTTTTCCTATGAGATGTAGTGATGTAAGTGTCATCTGGAAATTTAACAATTACTAAGATTAGTAAAGTTAAAGTGCTGAATACTGATATCTGTTTCACTCCTTGCTCATTGTTGATAATTATTTTGAGAAATCATTAATGTGATCAGTGTCTTGCAACATGATCAGTGTGTTCACATAGATGATTATCATTTATCATTGTTAATAATGTATAACTAAAGGCAAACTGAGAAAATTTGTTATTTCAGAAGAGCGTCTCAAACTGGTAGCCCTTCGTATGACTCAGTGCCCATAAAGTAGCTCTCAGGTTATAAAAGGTTGGTGACCCCTGGTTTATAGGTTGCCTTGCTCGCACATGCCTTTTCAGGTCTGCCCATGAATTTTCAATAGGATTGAGACTGAGATGTTACTTCAGTATTTGCCCATAATGTTCTTTCCTCATGATGCCATCTATTTTGTGAAGTTCACCAGTCCCTCCTGCAGCAAAACAACCCCACGACATGATGCTTCCACCCCTGTATTTCACAGTTGAGATGGTGTTCTCAGGATTATAAGCTTCCACTGTTTTCCTCCAAACATAACGATGCTCATTATGGTGAGACTGTAAAATTTTTGTTTCGTCAGACCACAGGACATGTCTCCAAATATTAAGGTCAGTGTCTTTGTGTATATTGTGTAGCCCCCCGGGCAGAGACCTGCTTCTGATCAAGCAATCAAGCCTTCACCTGTTAGTACTAAAGGACTCAAGGTCCAGAGCCAGATCGTCTTGTCATTTTCTGCTATCTCCACTAGTCATTCTTCATGTCATGCTTTGGTTTATTTTTTCGTATATCCACCGTGATCCCATTCCCTCGAACCACTCTGCACCTCCGTCTCCGACCGAGCTCTCCACAACTGGTACGAACACCTCAGCCTCAGATCCAGCTCACCTCGACCGGTACGAACACCCAGCCCCTAATCCTGTGACCCATGACCTGCTCCAAAACTGCTGCATACTAGACCGCTCCCAACTGTCTGCTCTGTCTACATTCATTCACATTCCTGTATCTGCAAATAACGGCCGTGCCCCAAATTGGCCAAAATGCCCTTAGATGCACCATTTGAAGTCTGTGTCGAACTTCCTGTGTGTGTCGAACTTCCTGCGCAACAAGGGCTGTCCCAAATGTGCCCTGCATTTCCTGCTATATTCCATAATGCACCGTGTCTATGCAAAAAAGAGAAGAAAATGGAGTGTGCTACACCATATACGTTCAAATGTGGTTAAATCTGAATGAGGATATGTACAGGCCATGTGTTTGAGGATTAAAAAGGAGGGGAGTTACATTAAAGGAATAGGATAAAGGAATGTGCAGTTATTCCTAGACAAGATATTATTATCATTGGAAATTATTATTGCAAAAATAAAAATAATGTCAGAATATTCATTTCTGGTGTAAGCGTCAAAGAGGACCAAGAGACTGGAACATAAAGTCAGAAGGTTTAATGAGTTCCACACAGGTAAAGTGAACAATGAAGCGACAGACTCTCCGGAAAGGATATTTGGAGAGCCCTGAGATGTGCATGTGACAGCTTTTATAGGGTCCCCCAATGTGTGTGTGTGTGTATGTGTGCGTGTGTGTGGTATATTAAATATTTACTTCATTCAATCTAAACAGAAATTAACGGCTGCGACGACGACACCTTGACTCTTCTTCTATTAAATAATAAATAATTAAAAATAACGTAGGTAACGTACGTAACATGCGTAACATAAGCGCAAAGACAGCGGTGGAAGTACGCTCCATGGTGTAGGCCTGTCCCATTTCTACACTAGATATAGTTGTGCTCACTTTCTCACACGGCTTGGGCTCTGGTTCCCAACTCCTCGACAGGGGTTGGACCCTCCACTGCTCTAGTGTTGCCCACGGAGAGAGGCTGTGGGCTGGTGTGGGCTTGCTTATAGCCCCACAGCTCAGCCACTACGTGTTGGAGTTCACCCCAGTGAATAAGAGTGCCTCTCACTATTGTGTTAGCCTGTGGACCAAACAGCAGTGCCGAGTACCCGGCCTTCTCATGCATCATCCAAGCTGAAGTCACTGAGGTGGTTGGCAAGCTTCTCTGTGGCAAGGCTCTGGGAGTGGATGAGATCGGTCCTGTCATAAGTCTCTGAATGTTGTGGAGCTGTCTTGGCTGACGTGTGTCTGTACCACTGCATGGCATTCGGGGACAGTACCTCTGAATTGGCAGACTGGGGTGGTGGTCCCCCTGTTTGTTCCAACTACAGAGGAATCACACTCCTCAGCCTTCCCACTAAGGTCTATTGCAGACTACTGGAGAGGAGAATCCAACTGATGGTCGAACCTCGGATTCAGGAGAAGCAGTGTGGTTTTTGTCCCGGTTGCGGAACACATAACAGGACTTGCTGTTTACATCAGGTGCTTGAGGGCTCATTGGAGTTTGCCCAATCAGTCCACATGTGCTTTGTGGATCTGGAGAAGTCAATCGTGTCCCTTGGGGGTGCCCTGGGAGTATGGGCTCTGGGGTAATATAACTGCTATACAAACAAAACTACACCCAATACAACTTTATTTGTAAAACACATTAAAAACAGTTGAAGGTGAGGTTTGAGACGGGTTTTCTCACTCAAAACCATATTTTGCATGTGTTCACAAGGCCGTATGTAGATTATAGTAAATTAAAACTTGTAAGACAGATATAGTTGACTGCCAGGAGCTAAATCATAATGAATATGCAGCCAAAGAGAGGGACTGAATAACCAGTGTTAAACAGATGCATTTACACTTTATGTTTTTTAAATGAGGTTAAACAGGGGCAGAGGATTCAGTGTGGTCCTCTCTATAACAATGATAGGAATCAAATGGTTATTAAAAGAATATTATACATTAGTTCAATTGACATTTGATCTCATGTTTTGCAACTCTTATTTTGCTGATACTAACTCACATCATTAACCTTCCTCATGTTTGATTCATATGTGTGGAACACCCGAATTGAGTTCTACACATTTATTAATCTGGAATGGCTCTCATTGAAAGCGAATTGGAAAAGGCAGAACATCATGCATCACTGTATTGGAACTGTTTTATATCTTGTTCCTAGCCAAAAGTCAACTAGTAACCGGAGGGCTAACTAAATTCAATGACAAACCGGAGAGTTACCTCAGCTGGAAAGCCACTTTCCAGAGCACCATCAGAAATTTGGGTCTTACAGCTAACGAAGAAATTAACCTACTCATCAAGTGGCTCGGCCCTGAGTCTTGTGAACATGCAAAAAGATTAAAGGCAGTTAACATCAGATTCCCAGATGCTGGTCTGAACATGATCTGGGCGAGACTGGAAGAATGTTACGGCTCACCAGAAGCAATAGAAAACTCTCTGTTTACAAGATTACAGAACTTTCCAAAGCTTTCAAGCAAAGAGCCTCACAAGCTCCGCGACCTGTCAGACCTACTGTGTGAACTAGAAGCGGCAAAACTAGATGGCTATCTAACAGGTTTGAGTTACCTTGATACAGCTAGAGGAGTGAGTCCAATTGTGGAAAAGCTGCCTTTTCAACTTCAAGAGAGATGGACAATGGTAGGGTCACGCTATAAAGAAGACCATAATGTAAGCTTTCCTCCCTTCTCAGTCTTTGTGGACTTTGTGAAAGGCCAAGCCAAAGCAAGAAATGACCCTAGCTTCATCACAGCTTACAACCCTCCTGTCCAGCCAACAGTCAGTTACAAAAAAGGAAAGCCAACTAGTAATTATGGCCAAAGACCATCTGTTACAGTGCACAAGATAGAAGTGTCAGACACATGCAAAGACATTCAAAAGGAATGCCCCATACATCACAAACCACACCCACTGAAAAGATGCAGAGGTTTCAGAACAATGCTGTTGGAAGATAGAAAAAAGCTCCTCAAAGACAATAACATCTGTTATCGTTGCCTTGCTTCTACCACTCATCAAGCGAAAGACTGTAAGGCTACAATTAAATGTGAAGAGTGTGACAGCGTGAGGCATCTAGCAGCTCTTCACCCAGGTCCTGCACCACCAACATCCAAGCCTCCTCCATCCCCCAAAGAGCATGGCGGGGAGCAAGAAGTCACACAGAGCACCGACATTACAGCCACATGTACAGAGGTATGTGGAAACGAGATTACTGGAAAGTCCTGCTCCAAGATCTGCTTGGTGCAAGTCCACCCCAAAGGTGAGCCACACAACACGAAAAAGATGTATGCAATAATAGATGATCAAAGTAATCAGTCATTAGCAAAGACCGAGTTTTTTGACATGTTTGCAATACAAGGCACAACCATGCCCTACACACTAAAAACCTGCTCCGGTGTGACACAAGTAAGTGGCAGAAGAGCCTGCGACTACGTTGTTCAGTCATTTAATGGAAAAATTAGCTTTCCTCTCCCCACGCTTATAGAGTGCAACGATATCCCCAACAATAGGGACGTGATACCCACCGCAGAAGCTGCTTTGCATCACCCTCATCTGAGAGCTATAGCTAGTGAGATACCGCCCCTTGACCCACACGCTGGCATCCTGCTGCTGATTGGACGGAATCTTCTGAGAATCCACAAGGTCAGAAAACAAATATGCGGCAAGCATAACGAGCCATTTGCACAGAAGCTTGACCTAGGCTGGGTCATCATCGGAGATGTATGTCCGGGTAGCGCTCACAAGCCAAGCGAAGTAAATGCTCTAAAGACACATGTGCTGGACAATGGTCGCCCAAGCTATCTCACTCCCTGCAACAGTCGCTTCAACATAAAAGAGAGCTTCACACTGAGCAACTCCAAAGCCATTTCCAATCCACCGCCACCTCCAAGCCTACAAGTAAAGACCACAGTTGAAAGCTTAGGAGAGACTGTGTTCTGCCAAACCAGTGAAGACAACCGCCTTGCACACTCAGCTGAAGACCTCATCTTTCTGAAAAAGATGGAGCAGATCTTCAAAGATGACACTAACAGTTGGGTCGCACCACTCCCATTTCGAAGCCCAAGGCGCCTTCTCCCAAACAACAGGTGCTATGCCCTAAAGCGACTTGGGTCTCTCCGACGCACGCTTGACAAGAAGCCAGATATGAAGGCACACTTCATTGAGTTCATGCAGAAGATGCTTGACAACAAACATGCTGAGCTCACACCACCTCGCCCCAGAGACAAAGAGACATGGTATCTACCCATTTTCGGCATCTACCACCCACAGAAGCCTGGGAAAATCCGTGTGGTGTTTGACTCCAGTGCTCAGTTTGATGGAGTGTCTCTCAATGACGTCCTGCTGTCCGGCCCCGATCTTAATAACACACTCGTGGGCGTGCTCCTCCGGTTCAGAAAGGAACCTGTTGCTATCACAGCTGACATCGAGCAGATGTTTTACTGCTTTGTTGTCCAGGAGGATCACAGAGATTACCTTCGGTTCCTGTGGTACAAAGACAATGACCCAACCAAGGATGTTGTGGACTATCGCATGAGGGTGCACGTCTTTGGTAACAGCCCCTCCCCTGCAGTGGCAATCTACGGATTGAGGATGGCAGCAAAAGAAGCTGAAGACGAATATGGAACTGATGCTCGCTACTTCAAGACTTTTATGTCGACGATGCGCTTAAGTCTTTCTCAACAGAAGCTGAGGCAATTGATGTCCTACAGAGGGCCCAGAAAATGCTTGCTCTCTCTAATCTACGCCTCCACAAGATAGCATCCAACAAAGTCAAAGTTGTGAGTGCCTTCCCTCCTAAAGATAGAGCAAAAGAGATCAAAGACCTCGATCTGACAACAGACAAGCATCCAGTCCAACGCAGTTTAGGTGTTATTTGGAACACCACATCAGACACATTCACGTTCGATGTTCCACGAGAGCAGAAGCCCTTCACTCGTCGTGGCATACTCTCAACTGTAAATAGTTTGTTTGATCCACTCGGGCTCCTTGCACCTGTAACTATCAAAGGCAGACTACTTCTCAGGGAGCTCACCAGTCGCAATATTGAGTGGGACAACCCACTACCACAAGACATGTATGATGAATGGAGAAGATGGCAAGATTCAGTGCAGCACCTTACAACCCTACACATTCCTCGTACCTACCTTTCCTTCTACAGTTTCAAGTCCAAAGATTGTAAAGGCTGGCACCTCTGCAAAACAAGTCTCACAGAAGAAGCCTTAACTCAAGCTGAGTACACTATCATCAGATGTGTCCAACATGAAGTGTATGCTGAAGAAATCAAACGCATTAAGGCCAAACAAGATCTGCCACGCAACAGTCCTCTGTACAAGCTTAAGCCGATCATTGATGACAAAGATCTACTCCATGTAGGAGGACGCTTGTCACAGTCAAGGTTCACAAGTCAGGAAGCCAATCCTCTTCTGATCCCAAGAAAACATCACATTGCTACCCTGCTCATTCAACATCATCACGAAGCTGTCAAGCATCAAGGAAGACACTTCACTGAGGGAGCAGTGAGAGCAAGTGGTTTGTGGCTGGTTGGTGCCAAGAGATCCATCAGCAGTTTCATCCATGAATGCGTTACTTGCAGAAAGCTTCGAGGAAAAACAGAGCAGCAAATCATGGCAGATCTGCCTGCGGAACGTTTACAAACTGATCCCCCATTTTCGTATGTTGGCCTGGATGTATTTGGACCATGGGAGGTCACAGCACGCCGTACTAAAGGTGGTCACGCTAACAGCAAACGATGGGCAGTCCTGTTTGCTTGTATGTCTACAAGAGCCATTCATATTGAAGTTATTGAGACACTAAGCTCATCAAGTTTCATCAATGCTCTTCGTAGGTTTTTTGCCATCAGAGGGCCTGCTAAACAGTTACGGTCCGACTGCGGTACCAACTTCATTGGCGCATCCAAGGAGTTGAATCTGGGTCCTGAAAAGACTGGTAGCACAAGTGTGGACGACTATCTACGTGAACAAAGATGTTCCTGGGTGTTCAATCCTCCTCACTCATCCCACATGGGAGGCACATGGGAGCGTATGATAGGAATCGCACGGCGCATCCTTGACTCTATGCTCTTGCAAGCAGGTAATCCATTACTTACACACGAGGTCCTGACAACACTGCTGGCTGAAGTCACAGCTATTATCAACGCAAGGCCCTTGGTGCCCGTCTCCTCAGATCCGGACGCACCTTTGATCTTGACTCCTATGACGTTGCTAACTCAAAAGACAAAGGCAATCCCAATTCCACCAGGAGATTTCACCAATGCAGACATGCTCAAACACCAGTGGAAAAGAGTACAAGTTCTTGCCGACACCTTCTGGACCAGGTGGCAAAGAGAGTACCTCAGCATGCCTCAGAGTCGTCAGAAGTGGCAATGCAACAAGCCGAACCTGAAAGAAAAGGGCATCGTTCTTTTGAAGGACAAACAACTAAAACGGAATGAATGGCCCATGGGAATCATCGTGAAGACTCTTCCAAGCAAGGATGGACTTGTGAGGAAGATCGAGGTTAAAGTGGCACGTGACAAGACTACAAAGACATTCTCCAGACCTATCTCAGACTGCATTTTACTGTTATCTCCCACTGTTTAGTTTATAGTGGCATTCTGAAAATGCCAGGCGGGGAGTGTATTGGAACTGTTTTATATCTTGTTCAGCCAGATCACTAGAGGGCGCTAGTCGCAAATGTAGCAATAGATTCAGCCAGTAGGAAGCCAGAAGCAAACCACTAGCTGCAGAAGTGACAATCAGTTCATCATGTGTTGTTTCTTTTCTATCTGATGCCATCTACTCATTTCTGATCCTTTGAGCAACAATATGAGTAAGTTTTTGTGTTTGATATCAATGTTTGGAGCTATACTTACAGCAATTTGTGCAAATTTGTTGCATCTTATAAACGTTAGGTTCAGATAGGATAATAAAGTCAGTTTAAGTTCTTGTTAGCATTAGCCTTTTATATTTGTATAGTATAGACACTGTTTGCCCTGTGTTTACTGAATACTGTGTTTTGTGTTGCAGTTTCACACTTTTTTGCATTAAAGCCTGCCAAAATATGACACCTGCCTGTTCCTTGGAGGAAACAAATGCAAGGGAGAGTTTAACTGGCTGTAACACTCAATTAGGGCACGAGGTCACGTTGGGTGAAACGGTACAATCACCATGTTTGTTTTGGTTCACCTTGGCCCTTTGTCTGTGGTTTTCCCCCAAACCTCAGGGGTGCTCTGTGATTGGTCTGCCAACCAGTGGCCAGGCTCTATTGCACCAGTACGAGCGTGCTAAGATGGATTCTCGTGAGTTTGTGAACTCACAAATATTGCAAAATTGCTGTGCGAGGTTATTACATGATTACTCCTAGTGAACATCTTCAAATTAACTGTCATACCATACTAGCAACACTGGCACTAACAACTGTAAAAAGAGTTGGATTTACATTTTTTTCATCTTGAAATGTGTTCTTTTTGTAGAGTCAGTGAATTGCACTTGGCTTAAGTAAAAAACATATTCTCTTCTATTTTGTATTGCTTATTTTAACGGTTATCACCTGTGGTCTTACTGTTTTAAGAACTGCTATTCAGCTGAGCCTGGGTTCTTGAAATCAGCATTCAACACTGGGGCTCTGGGGTCCTTTTCCCAATCTCAGGCCCCCCTATGTTTTGCATGAGTAATGAGGTGGCGTCAAACACTACTGCACTCAGCCAATATAGTACTATAAAAAGAGGTCCTCTTTGTCTTACCTGACCTCTCCCCTCTTGGACGTCACATTTGCTGTGCAGTATCTGAGGCCAAACATGGCTAAGAAGTTGGTCAGGTATGTAGTTTTTCTTGATGGCGCGTCAAGCATGCGACTTGAAGCCAGTAAAACCAGCAACTAAGGTGTGTACAATTACCATGCACCGCCGCATGCGATCCAAAGGCTACCTCATGGCCAGATACAGTCAGAATACTCAAGGGCTCAGGATGGCTGCTTCAGAGAGTGGGATGCAGGGCTTCACCGTGTGGCCTGCCTCCCCTTCTGTGCAACTTGTTTTATGCTATTAAGTTCATGAAGCACTGCTTCCTGCTCTCATGAAGTTGTGAGACTTGTATAAGCTACTGTTTGGAACATCAAAAGCCGACTGGTCCAGTTTAAACTTGCACTTTTACACCTAATTATTAATAAGACACTCTTTTCTAAACTACTGACTGCCTCGTAGAATCCATTTTACTCACCTGTGTCTTTAGTTTAGTTTTCTTACAGAACCAGCAACATTCCAGTGGTGTTTCTGGTTCTATTTAGACTTCTTTTTTTTTCTAATTTATTGTTTTTCTTTTGTCACGGTCCTATCCACCCAGTCACATATGCATCTCACTTTAAATACCCTATTTTTTGGTTTAGCTTATGTGATCAAGTAAACATTTTTAATTAAATTATTAATATTTATAATACATTTTTGTATGTCTTGTTCTATTTTTAAGCTTTTACTTTGGCCTTCCTTGCTGTAGATCTGAATATAAAACTAGCCCAATTCATTTTAAATTAATTCAAATCCTGTGATTGGAAATAATTTCATTTCAAAATTGTACGAGATATTAGCTCTTTTTGTGTCATTATTTTTAGCCTGGATGGTAGATTTTGGCAACCACGCAGTTTTAATTTGGCTGTGATTTCAAAATGTACAGGTTATTACATATAAGAAATGTACAAATATACTGCCTTTAACTGCTACATTTTTTCCCTGCACACAGCCATCTGTGTTACCCCCTGTGCTGGTGCATGTCTGTCCCTGTGCCTTTAACAGCTGAGCCAACCAACGGGGTAGATAGTGAAGGTGTAGTTTGAAACACCCGTGGTCTTAGGCACTGTGCTATCAGCAGTACCAGATGGACAGACTGGTGTCTCATTACAGGGACATATTCTAACACTTCAGTTTATGAGGAGAACATCTGGTGGTCATTACAGGATTTTCGAGTTGCACTCATAAAAGGACACATTCAACATGATGTATTCAGTCACAGCTGATGGGCTGTTTAGTGCTGAGAAAATTGGGACATAAGCACCACAGGACAAAATTAGGACAGCAAACAGCTTAGTTGCAATGAAAAATACTCACATATTAGTCTTGATTTGACTGGTCTGACTAATTTGGCATGCCCAAATTAATTGAGCTTTTTGCGGATAAAAAAAAAAAAAAAAAAAAAAAAAAAATATATATATATATATATATATATATATATATATATATATATATATATATAAAGTTATGTATCAAATGAAAGGATGAACAATAATATAACAAACAAACCAATCCAGAATCTATCCCATATTTGGAACCGATATGTATTTTCTGCGCTGCCCCAGTCTTTGTGTCATTCCCTGTTTGTCTTCAGTGCATGTTTTCCCTTTTTGAGCCAAGTGGAAGTGAAAATATGAATTTCTATATCTAGATAAATACATTTTTATTATTTCTACAAAAGTGAAAAGTTGTAAATATTACTACTGCAATCAGCAAATATTGGTTATACTACCAAAAACATGCTATGTTTATTATTAAGTATTTTTACTTTTAAATATAGTGAATAAACCACTGAGTCACAGAAAAATGCAGTTTCTGGCATCAAGCAGTGATAGTAAATGAAGCAAAAACAACTCACTTCATATAGCCATGTATGTTAAAAATGCAATTACCCTGAGCACGGGACATTACAACTTCCAGAGAATGAAAAATGATCACGACGCATCCCAGATCCCTACGGACCAGAATGCATTGCAACATGGGTCAGAGATTAACAAGGCAGCGCTATCAATTAAAGGAGAGGAGACGGTGTTGGGGAGACGGAATAGAATTATAGAGCAGAGACATTACCCACGATGCACTTTGGACTGATGTTTAATGAGTACACCGCATTAGAGATGTGATTTAATATACTGAGTAGCAGCGGAGTGAGGGAGAAAGTGACAACTTTATACAGAAGATAGAATCAAAGGACTTGAAGAAAGACAAATTATATTTCTATATAAAAATGGTTGTTTATTAAAGACTGTATCCAAATTTTTCCCATGTTTTTGAGTAAAATTTGTCTTGATCCAGTGCAGATTTAGTGTATAAGCAGCTCTTGAAGACAAAATAAGTCTGCTCTAATGTCTGCATTGAGTGATAGAGTGTCGTATTGTCAGCATGTGTGAGCATCAAGAAGTGCACTGTTAGCATGCTAGTTGTTGTTAGCTTTAACGTGATGCCAAAACGCCACTCTGGTCTCTGAAAGTTGTGAAACGCACTAAGCTCATCAACATTAATAATTAGGATGCTCTGAATTAATATTGTAAGTGATGAATACGTTTGAACCACTGCAAACCACTTAAAATAAACTAGTTCTGTTTTTCATGCATGCTTTTATCACCAGTCGTATAGATTACTGTAATGCCCTGCTCTCTGGTCTTCCCAAAAAGGCGATTTCAGGTCTACAATTATTACAAAATTCAGCAGCACGTGTCCTGACTAACACCAGGGGGCGGGACCACATTACACCGGTTTTAGAATCCCTCCATTGGCTCCCTGTGTGTTTCAGGATTGATTTTAAAGTTCTTTTACTGGTTTTTAAACGTCTTAATGGTATCTTACAGAACTGCTTTTATCTTATGAACCCTCGCGGCCCCGGCGCTCCTCAGCAGCAGCAGGCTCCTAGTTATTCCCCAAGTCAGGACACACACGCATGGAGAGGCCTCTTTCCAGTTTTATGGCCCCCGTCTATGGAACAGTCTGCCGGAGGACCTCAGGGCCGCAGAGAACATTCAGGTTTTTAAAAGCAGGCTCAAGACCCATCTTTTTAGCATAGCTTTTGATTAGTATTTATCATTTTAGTTTACTTCTCTATTTATTTAGTCTTATTTAGGCTGGCTAGTGTGTTTATGTTTTACTTATGTTTTATTTACTTGTTTAGTTTTGACTTATTTTATTATTTTTAATCATTTTAGATTTGCCAGTGTTTCCTCTGAGGAGCCCTCTGCACCGGGAGCTGTGGTTGGCTGTGGCTGCTGGGCCCTGGCTCGTGGGCCCTGGAGGTTTGGTCTTGACCTCATCTCTTCTCTGGGCCCTGGGCTGGTGTCCTGTGGCTGCGGGTGACCCTGCTCCTGGTGCAGATGGTTCCTCTGGTGGCGCTCTCTCATCTGGTTCATCTTTATCCAGCCTGTTCCACTTAAACATATTTTAAATGAAACCAAGGTATTTTAACATGTGTTGGGGTGGGGGGTGGGAGTGTGCGTTGGGGTGGGGGATTGTTTGGTTATGTTTATTGATGTGTTGGGGTTGGGTTGTTTGGCTGTGGGGTGGTTGGGTGTTTGGGTGGGTTTGGTGGGTGGGACTGATTTTAATGCTTTGTAAAGCACTTTGTGTTACATTTTTTTGTGTGAAAAGCGCTCTATAAATAAAGTTTGATTTGATTTGATTTTGATTTTCACATTTTTTAAGTCTGCAAAAATCAGGTAGAGTGCCTTTAACGTAATTTTGTTTGTCCATGTGCTGAGTATCCACCATATCATAGTTCAGATCTAGTTTGAACACAATGTATTTGAAAGGTACCAGTTTATGTTAAAAAGCAACTTATGGGGGGCCACAAGGATCAGTACTGGGACCCATAATGCTCGCTACTTTGAGTTAAAATGATAAGAAAATGATAAGAAAATGTGAATTGTTTTTAAACTGTTAAATTCTGTTTTAGAAGTGATTTGCAGGTGACTGTTGACTTCATATTGGTGTATAGGCCTACTGTAAAAACACTGTAATTCAAATGTAAATGTATGTAAATCAAATGGGGGAAGAATAACAACTGTAATGTGTTACGTCAATCTATTCAAATTATGTATATATATATTTAAAAAAGTATTATAATAATCTATTTCTTTCAGCTTTTGATAACAACTCCCGTTATAGTTCTCTTGGAAGCACTTTCTGATATAATCACATTTTATCTAGGCAGTGGGGCGTTAAAGAAGGTGTATTTCACTTTTATGGAGTATAAACTGCTAACAAGTAACATATTTAGATCACAATGTAACCTTTTATTCAAATTAACATGCTTAATAAGTGTTAGTTTTGTTTTTGATGCTCTCAGTCTCCCCTCCCTTCACAGCGCTATCACAACACAATCTATCACAAAACTACTGCACATTGCATCAGGTTTGTGAAGTTGTAGTGTATTGTTTTGCATCACGCTTTTGTATACCTGTGGTGATGGTGTAGGTTTGGGGCCTGAGTCATGTAGAGGCTCGTACTGCTGACAATAAGAATGGTTTGAATAGTGTCCAGCAGAGGTCACACAGTTACTCAAACCTATACATAAACCTCTTCAGGCATGTTTTGAGGGAACAACATTACAACATGGTGCATAGCTCCAAAAGTCAATTTTGAATAATATCCCGTCTTTAAATTAAAATAAATGTCAGTAGTGGAAAATACAAAAAAAATATTATCAGTTGAACCCAGGCCTCACACTAGACACTAGAATTATAAACAAGATTAAGTAACTATTCTTTTAGTATTTGTCATTGTTTACATGTGCTTTGTGTGAAGCAGCTCAGAGCATCTCTCTAGCCTTAATTATAATTGACATGCTTCAGAAGTTAATTGTCCAGGTGTGCAAAGACAGTATAAAAACATTACTTAAGACACATTGTTTAGACAACTTAAACCTGTAAAGCAGCATAGTGTCTGTTACCATTAAAGAAGTGTGTGTACAACATCACATTTTTGACAGCTGTCAGATTATTGGCCATCCATCCAGTGTCAGAATGAGTGACAGACAGCCAGGCAAACAGTTTAGAAATAGTAGTGTGCATTTGACATGTAAGCAGGAATTTGAGTAATTTTATTTAATTTTTTTCTCAACGTATGTTAGGGCTGTGCAATTAGTCAAATTTGAAAGGGCTCATATAAAGCTGTTTTCTGTGTTTTGTGTCTTCTATGTTATAGTATTTCCTCATCACAAACATAGTCGAAGTTGTGTTTTGTTTAATTCAATCATGTTTAACACACAAACCCTGCATATTTAGACCAAGTTCTTCTCTCAAACAAAAAACTCCATTCCACCTTGTGATGCCATATGGTAATACAGGAAGTGCTCCACTGTGTTTTTAAACTTCATACACCTTCACTAGAATCATTTGGATGATTTCAGACAGGAGTTGCCACTTTCTACTGGATAAAAAGTAAAAGGTAGCTGTTAACTTGAAAACTACAACTTCATGACATCACAAGTTAGAAAAGAGCATTTTTGAGATGAAGACAGACGAATAATAAAGGGTTAGATTCTTTCTGGTGACAATCGAGTCATTACTAAGGATCAACTTGGGTCTTTTTAGTTGAGAGGTCTACAGCCAGTCCTCTCTCTGTAAATGCATGTCAATTTTAATTAGTAAAGGCCTTGCACCCTTTTTTCCCATATATTTATGCAAATATGTCTTGCACATATATACTGTAGCAGCTCTTGAGGTCAAAATAAGTCAGCTGCAGGTCGTAAATCTGCTGCTGGCCTTTCTAAATGGAAAGTGCTTTATTGTCCGGGAATCACAAAGTGTGCGTTTGCATGCTAGTTGTTAGATTTACCATCTTGGCAAAGCTGCACTGCTCTCTGAGAGTTGTGAACAGCGCTTATAAGCTCATTGCAGTGATAAATTAGGATGCTTGATATGCATAAGGTAAGTGAGGAATATTACAAACCTTTTAAAATGACCTATTTTTCCATGTAACTTGTGAGGTGCCGCTAATCAACACAAAACTCATGCAAAAGGAGAAAAACACACAAATACTAAGATCACAAATAAAATAATACAAGGCAGTTACAAAACACCATCCCGAATGCACCAGTTGACAATAACACAAGAAATCCTATGCAGTTGTTCCAAACAAAAGTGGAATAAAAGATTAGAATAGCAATGAGTGCCAACAACCATGACAGCCATTACACCCAAAAAGTCTGGATTTCTTTATGAGATGAAAATATGAGCTTGTATGCAAATCTAACTATTTTATTATTCATGTGGCATCAATGAAAAAATACAACTTTTTCTAATCAAAGGAGACCTATCTACAAACCCCCCTTCTCATTTACCCTCTCGAGGTTGTATTTAGAGTGATTTATGCATGTTTGAGTAATCTTTATACTCAAAGATTCAAGACATCACTGCTCCAATCAACCCCCATCTTCACCACAATACACGCCCACTGCTCTGTACTTATTTCATTCTCCAGTGTTATTTTCTTAATAACAATCGGCAGCATGGTGTAGCCATTTTGGCACAAATGAAAAACAAAATCTGCTGCTTGCTAGTGCGATCGGCAGCTATCTACGGGAGGGGCAGTTTCATTGTGATGACATTTACAACGATGTACCATAAAGGGGCAGAAGGGAATCAATCCATTTGGGCTCCACAATTTTTGGACTCTGTAGTCAGCGGACTTGTTTCTTAAGTCGTTTTAGATCAATATAGTGATTTAAAATGTCCATATTATAACATAATGATCCACGGTTGTCATAGATCATAACTATATAGCAGACACAAATTGCTTTGTGGTTTGTGAAGTCAAGATCAGCAGCCCCATGCAAAATAATACAACCAGAATGACAAAGGCGGTGCCCACGGCAACTTTCAGAATAAGGTGTAATAGTGGCCACATAATTCATGCCTGAAAAGACAAGTAATGTGCCAAAGTTAAGAGCAAGTTAAATAGGTTTAAACACCCATTTCCTCATTTCATGGTTTGAAAATTTGTTCTCACTTTGCACATTACCACTTGGTTTTGCCATATATAATGTATATATATGTATATATATGTATATATATGTATATATATGTATATATATATATGTATATATATGTATATATATGTATATATATATATGTATATATATGTATATATATGTATATATATATGTATATATATATATATATATATATATATATATATATATATATATATATATATATATATATATATATATATATAATTTTGGGGGGATAGAAAAGGAGTGTAAATAAAGTTGAAATGAAAAACAATAACTGCTTGCACAGATTTTTTTTTTCACAGTTTATGGGAAGTGTCTGAAGTATAATGCCTACTCCATAAATGTAAGATGATGTTGGTTACTATGGATACCTTTAAAGACAATGGTCAATATTCTAGTGTGACCTTGTAGCAAAATGAACATAACTGGTTTTGAGGGCAATGATTTTCACCGCTACTATACACATGCTGGGAGATCTTATTGCATAATGGATTCTATTCAAAAGATACTGCATAATCAGCTATGGTATCATACAGAGAAAACACATCCAAGCCAGCATAAAACCAAACCAAATCGATTAGTTAATAAGCACTTTTCACGATTTTCAAAGACTTGATGGAGTTTTGCCGTTATGGTAATGTTAATAACAACTAGCACTTCCTGATTATTGGTGTGGGGGGGGTAAAAGGCCTTTAAGTGATCAGCGCTTTGTTATTCCCACTCTAATGGTACTTGGTTGATCACTTGAAATTGTAGAAAAAGAAGTTGTTGAATGTAGTGGAACATGGAGAGATGGATTTGGGAAATGTATATTCATAGATAAAAACTGCAACAACAACATCATATGATTCTGTTATTATCAATTAGAAAAAGATTGGAATAGCAATCATAGACTATATGATCGACTGGTTCCAATTCACTTTCTATTGAAAAGCCTTTGACTCTCTCTGGTAACTGCTGTTGACAGGCTCATTTTTAAAAATATCATCATTTCATATTAACTTGCTCTACGTGATCCTGGTGTTTTTATTTAGCTATTTTGAATTAAAATCAACATTAATAACAGACAAATGAGCTGCCCTCTTTCGCTGAGGTCACTCCCAGTACCATTAGCAACAGGTTTGATTTATAGCATTGCCAAAGGGGTGTTACCTTCAACAGCCTTGCTCCAGATTGGCCCTTTACTTTCTATGATATGATCAGAATATGGAAGTCAGCTCTAAATTCACCCCTAACTACTCTTAGCCTCAATTAGCTTCATTTTACTGGAGCCACATGCTGTGAGCTCCCTTAGCCTGCTTCTTTATACAGTCTGTGATGGCAATAGGTACCAGCATGTTGCAACCCTGAAACCAGTACACCCAAAAAAATCTTGATTTATTTCTGAGTAAAAAAATGTGTTTTCTATGTAAATTTAATATTTTATGCAGTCCATGGCATCAATAAAAAGTGGCATTTTTTTTTTTTTTTAATTAGTGGGATGTGGGAGAGGGGCGTAAATGACTGTGCAGGATGACCAAAAGAGGGGCAAGTGGTCACCCTAATCGGTGTACTCTGCTGTATGACACATTTGAGTTAGAAATTGACTCTTAAAGTGGACATTTTAGTTTCTTACAGTCACTTTCACTTATAATTTATGCTGGTTACCTGAGATGAACCATTTTCAGCGGGAAAGACCAGATTTTTCTCACTCTAAATCCTCCAGTATGTTCTGTGATGGTCCATTGCCAGTTTCTAAAAATACTTAACTGCATTCAATCCCTCTTTACGATGTGCACAGAAAACTATGGTGCCATAGTTTCTCTCAATAGGTTTTTGTTTTGCGTTCTGATCCCAAAGTGTGGAAATCCTCTTATCACAAAACTTTCACTTCTGACCGAGCTGCTCATGGATGAAGAATTTATTTTGTAATGTTAAGTCTAAGTCTAAAAGTTAACATTTTTGTTGGCTGTCATGACAAAATATGAATAAAAATACTAAAAAATATTGCATGTTATTGGTGCAACTGATTAAAGGGCCCGTATTACACTATTCTCTGATCTATGTTGTTTCCTCATCACAAACAGACCTGGAGTTGTGTTTTGTTTCATTCACAAATGTTTAACACTCAAACCCTGCATATTTAGGCTGAGTTCTTTTCTCAAACGGAAAACACTCTGTTTTACCTTGTGATGTCATGTTGTTATACAAGAAGCTCCACTGTGTTTTTAATCTCCATACACTACAATTGTTTGGATGATTTCAGCCCTCTACTAAACAAAAGGTAACAGGTAGCAGTTACCTTGAAAACTACCACTACACAGGTACAGACATCACAAGGTGGAGCAGAGGATTTTGAGCTTTGGAGGTGTAGAAAGGCTAATAAACCAGGATTACTCAAACATATGTGAATGAAACAAAATACAACTCCAGATATGTTTTTGAGGTGGCATTATAACATGGCTCAAAACTCACAAGAGTCAGTTTTGTGTAACATGGGGCATTTAATTACAATTTTAGTGTGGCAAGTTAATAAAATATAAACTGCATTTTTTATATATGATTTTTGGCCTTTATATGCACACACACATGCACACACACACATGCAGTACACATTCTTCACAGACCTCACCTTCTTGTTGTGAGAGTACCAACTACAAAACCACCACTCAGACCTTGAAAGTTTTAGAGCTAAAGTTGTGGCGCCCTCGGCAAGACATCGCTAGTTGTGGTAATACATTTTCCCCAAGGCCTTTGTTGGCATTTTAATCAAGAGTCCCTGAATTTTTTTGCAGTTAACTTTGAATGTAGAGTATTTGGACAAAACAGATGTAATTTGCAAATTAGATCGGTGAATCTGAATTGACCAATATCCAGTGGTGGAATGTAATGAAGTACAAGTACAAGTAGTACTGTACTCCGTTAGCACTTTTGTAGAATTTTTAGGTATCTGGACTTTACTTGAGTCAATTTTAAATTGGATACTTTTAACTTTTACTTCACTACATTTGAGGTATCTGTACTTTCTACTCCACTCCATTTTTGAACGCTACTGAAAAGTAAAAAGTACTTTTCATGTTTTGAGGGGTTATTTTTACCATGTTCGTGGTAACATCCTGAATAAAGTTTTCGAGTTCAACCTTCGGCTTTGAGCAAAACAAAAATAAATACACAAAATTCATGAGAAAAATTAAGAAATGAATTTTATTGGCCCAAATTTGTTTTATAATTTTCCAATCAATATGTCTATATTTGCACCTTAATAAATCAACAATACTTTTACTTTTTACTCATAAAGTACATTTTTAAACAGTACTTAAATATTTTTATTTAAGTAGATTTTTTCATGTGATACTTACTTACATCATAAAATTTTATACTTTATCCACCACTGTCAGTTTCAGTCCTTTAGCTAATAGACATGATCAAACATAATATTCAAATGATGCCATTACTTAGTAAAACAACACTTATTGTTGGTTAACCTATTTTTTACACATGCTGAGTAAGCCAGCAAAAGTACCCAATATTGGACTATGTATTACAGTGGATGAACTCTTGGCTTGGATGCCAAAAGAGCTAGGGCCGGAACCAACACACACACAGATAACCAGAACCAGCAGCTATTATTTTCTAACATGTATTTACATAAATAAATGTGAGCCTCACTTTAATGGACCTATATTATGCAAAATTGACTCCTGTGAGGTTTCAGCCATGTCAGAACCTTGTTGCCTCCTCAAAACTATACTGCCAAAGATCAAAATGCTCAAAATGGTAGTTTTAAACTTAACAGCTAGTTTTTAGTCTCAATTGAACTGCTTTAATCTACAATACACTAGAATAAGCTTAAGGTGTTGTTAGAAATGTTTTAGGTTTACGTTTTATTCAGTTCAGATTGGCAGAGAAAGTCTCCAGTATCTGATGGTAAAATGTATTTGCATTTCAAGGCAACAAGTCTAAAACAATAGCTGTAGGTTCAAGGTTTGGCAGTTCCAGTGTTGCAAATTGTCAAAATGATTCTAGTGAAGGCGTATGACGTTTAAAAACACAGTAGAGCACTTCCTGTATCACTACTTGATGACATCACAAGGTGGAACAGTGTGCCAAAATATGCACAATTTGTATGTTAAATATGTGTGACTGAAACAAAACACAACTACAGGTATGTTTTTGATGATGATACAACATTATAAAATAGATTTTTTTTTTTAAATAAATGTGCATCATTTTGATAACTTTAAACTAACAGCAGTGTGTTGGCTTTGTTTGTCTCTTCTGGGCACACACTTTTTTGGATGTGTGTGAGAACAGACATAAATAAAAATAAAAAATAAAATGTATTAAAGGGCCTATATTATACAAAACGACTCCAGCAGCTATAAACCATGTTACAATGTGGAGGAGTGAAACTATTCCCTACAAAGTTTCTTTTCTTCCAGAGACCTTCAAATTTCTGTGTGCAAATTGCCAACATGAATTAGTGAAGGAAGAATAACATTAGCAGAGTACTTAGGAGTTCAGTATTTCACGTTCACATATTTTTTAAGTTATGTGGTACAAAGTTATTTGTCACTAACATTATGTGTTATTGAGTGTTTTAATTATTTACACTGAAGAGTTTATAAGGGCTTTTCACAACTCTACTACACTACTGTAATGCTAACAGCAACAAACATGCATGCTTCTTTATTCCCACTTTATAATTACATGCAGATATACAGTATATAAATATCTATAATGGCGCAAGACAGTAAATACATTTTTTCTTCTATTAAACTGTGTATATGGTGTTTTAATAGCACCGTCTACTCTTCCTAGTCATTTTAGTGCAAACTAGGTCAATTTGCAGCTTTAAGAAATCTAAGTCTGTGCTGCTTTCAGTGGCCTCTGCAGTTTTCAGTAGTTGGTGACATCACACAGGACTATTCCTATTACAGACAGGTGTTTCTGATTACAAAGACCTGGCTGCAGGGGTGGAGTTTAAAGTGTGGATGCCTGTTTGACCAATCACACTGCTCCTAATACCGCCCCCTCTACCCCCCCTCACTCTCTTCTTTAATGCACAGGCACGGCCCAGTTGAGCAGCTCCGTTTGAAATATGGTGTGTGCAGAATGTAGGTGTTTAGACCCACTTAAATTGTAGCAAAATGGCAAAAGTGCACAGTGTCTGCAGCCTGAAACAGCCTCCAAGGTTCCAAGGCCGATGACGTGAGTGATTATTGTTGTGTATAATTCCCGATGTGTGGATGCAAACCTCATTGTTCACTGGCAAATTCATGAATAACTTGAAATAACAAGCGTAGTTCAGGATTGAGAATCTGCAGCTCTCAATTCAGACAGTAAACAATATTTTCTGTGAACTGCCTTCAGCCTCCAGCCTTCAGAAAATTGTTGCTTTTTAAATGTTCCACAGTAAAGGCCACATTTCCCTGTCACCATGGGGAGGAACAGGTGACAGCAGCAGGTCAAATTACAGGTCAGATCTGTGGAGAAGTGACCCTGCTCAAAGTAAGAATGCATGTTTGGCAAGCTACTTTTGATCAATAAACACTGGTAATTGATTTAATGTAAAACAGATATGTTTAATGCCGTTCTGTGGAACATTCCAGGCATCTGCATGAAGAAAAGCAGGGGGCAAAGTTACATAGTGCACCTTTAAAAATAGTTCTGACAGTTAAAGGTGCTGTACCCTATGTTTCTTATGTTAGTAAATAGGGTCAAAAAAGGTGTCTGCATCTAATTAAAAAGCATTTTTATTGGCTGGAAACCGGGACGTAACGCTGCAATGAAACCTTATTGTTCTCTGACTAATTCATGAATAAAATGAAATAAACAAGTTTAGTTCAGGGTCAAGAAGAAACACTGATATCTGCTGCTCTCTTCACACCCTGTGCTGGCACCAGACTGACATCAGATTTGTTTATTTCAGTGACACATGTGAAACGAAGGAGCTCGTTGTTCACCTATCAGTAACAAAAAAATTATATTTCTCTCACTTCAGGTTAAAAGAGTTAGTGCTTCGGTCTTCACAGGGGACTGAACTATTTTGTGGATTTATGCAGAATAAATCCACAAAATATTTCAGTCCCCTGTGATGTTTTTTTTTTCCATTTCTCCTCGTAAGCAGCTATATTTGTCTTGATATGGATGGATTATGCGTGTCCCTGATTAGGACAGGTGTTAGGTGACTTGAGTTGTCTTGCTTAAAATGTATTAATACAATAGCAGGGTAATGCACATCCAGGTTAGACTATGTTTTGTAGTCCGTTTACCACTGTGAATTACTTTTAAAGCTTGGAGTCTGTGTCTCCAAGTAGTATTACTTTGTACTGTAACTAGTGTACAAGTATCATTGAGAGAATTGTACACTATGGGAGAGGGGACTTCTTTAAAAGATAGATCACAGCTGTATCTCTGCTTCATTGCGTTTGCTAACTTTACCTTCAGTCTCTGGATTCAAATCAACTGAACTGCTCCCTTAGCCCCACTCTCTCTCTTCAAAGACCTCCCGCTGTGCATGGTAAGTACAGGAACTAGCAGGGAGCCGTGCCACAGCCAACCGCGGCAAACGGAGGGCAATTATTACAATCCCATTTCTGTGAGAATATTTGCAGAAACATCTAGTTATAATATAATTTCATCTTTTATATGTTTTAAACCCACATTTCCACTTCAGGTCAAAAGTGTACATTTTTGTGGTTCATCCCCTGCGTCTCTCCGTTGAGGTGCTACTGTTTTGCCAAGAATGTTTAACAGTATACATTTAACTTAGAGCTGAAACCAGAAGCTTACATACACCATATAAAAACACACATGTTTTTTTTCTCACTGTCTCACTAACTAAATTTTCCTGTTTTAGGTCAGTTATTTACCATATGGCTTCGGTCAAATGTTTTGGATATCATACATTTTCACCGACTTTGTTATCCTTAAGCCACTTTGTTACCAGTTTGGCTGTATGTTTCAGGTCATTGTCCATTTGGAAGATCCATTTGCGCACAAGCTTTAACTTCCTGGCTGATATCTTGAAATGGTGCTTCAGTATCTGCCATCTATTTTATGAAGAGCACCAGTCTCTCCTGCAGCAATAAAAATCCCACAACATGATCCTGCCACCCCCATATTTCACAGTTGGGGATGGTGTTCTCAGGCTTGCAAGTTTCAACCTTTTTCCTCCAAACAAAATGATGCTTATTATGGCCAAACAGTTCAATTTTAGTTTTGTCAGACCACAGGACGTGTCTCCAAAGGTTTGTCTAGGGTCTAGGGTAGTTAAGGGTCTTTGTCCCCGTGTGCATTTGCAAACTATAATCTGAATTTTTTATGTGTCTTTTGGAGTAATGGATTCTTCGTGGCAGAGAGGCCTTTCAGCCCGTGTTTCACTGTGGATTATGACACACGCTTACCATCTTCAGCAGCATTTTCACAAGGTCTTTTGCTTTTGTTCTTGGGTTGATATGCACATTTTCCTTCAAGTGTGTCTTCAAATACATCCACACGTGTCTCTAATTAACACAAATGTTGTCAATGAGCCAGAAGTTTCCAAATCATATGAGTTTTCCCAAATTGTTTAAATGTATAGTAATCTTACTGTATGTAAACTTCTGACTTTGAAGAATGTCATGAAAAATCATCTTTAAAAAAATTCTCTCATTATTCTGGCATTTAACAAACAATTTAGAAACAAGTTTGATAATCCTAATTGACCTAAACCAGGAAAACTTAAGTCTAACTTCATGACAGTGAGGAAAAAAAGCATATGTGTATGTAAACATCTGGTTTCAACTGTATCTGTCACCATGGAGACAGCAGGTGATGTCACCAGGTCAAGTTACAGGAAATCCAGTATATAAATAAATAAAGTGAAAAAGTCTTTTAACTTTTTCTTCTTTTGAAATAATTTTCATATTTACGTTATAGTTATAAATGTCATAATGCTAGACACGAGGGACCAAAAATACAGAACTCGGGGAAGTTTCAACAGTGTTTATTTACAAGGTGAGGGTTAACAAATGACGGTAGATCAGACGGTGTGTCGGGAGCGGGGAGTAGCCGTGGTCCGGGGGAAAACGTGAGGAGCTGAGTCTGAGACGAGGAGTACGGTACCGGTACAGGGAAGCAGGGTCAAAGGCGGGAGTGCTGAGCTGGACCAAGGAGCGGGATCTGGTGAGAAACAAAGGTATTCCGGTAAGCACGTAAAAATCAGAGAAAAAACATGAACAAGGCTGAGCAAGGTATATTCACGTGAACACGCGGACGATCTGGCACTGAGTATCGGGTCCTGGTTCCTCTTATCCACCGCAGGTGCAGCTGATGATGATTGCTTCCAGGTGTGCACGGAAGGAGCCAAGATCTCCACCCAGCTCCAGACTCAGACACGTGAGGGAGGGGGAAAGGACAACAAGAGAGGCAGGACAGACCGGGATCATGACATAGATGTTCTTTAGGTGTTGACAGATTTGAAATTTTCTCCTACTATTGGTCACACCTGAACGATTGAGGGATTATACACACAATACAAATACTTGTAATTGAAAAACTGCAAAATAGATATTTTTAATGCCATACTGTGTAACATTCCAGGCAACGCAATAACATCTTTATGAAAAAAAGCAGGTGGCAGACCTATATTTTTTTTAAACTACCTTGCGGTCCAAGGCTATATCTAATTATGGAGTAGCCCTGTACCCTATATATATGAGCAAGACACAGTTTGCTCAAATGCAGGGTACAGGGCCTTCAGACTAATCATATTCACTAAAAAGCACTCGCAGAGTGTGACATGTCTTCCCTAAAGGTGAGAATTCAGGCCTGGTGGTGCAGGCCTATTTCTGGAGATATGAGAAGAACATTTTTTTCCAAGACACGGAGGAAGTGTGGAGGTGACAGACCTTCTCCTCTGCTCAGCATCATACTGCATTTCAGCCCTGCTTCTAAGGGCGAGGAGGAAGGCTCTCGTCATCAACACTGAAACCAGAAAGTGCACAAAAGTCATCTATGAGGAAGTGTCAGTACTTCGTTAAAGAGGACATTATTATTAGCAGTGGTGGAATGTAACAAAGTAAAATTGGCAAAGTACTATACTGTTTAGGTATCTGCAAGGCAATGCAAGTTTATTTGTATAGTACAATATATACCTGAAGTAATATAAAAGTGCTTTACAGTACAAAAATACATTAAAATCACAATACAAACAAATCAAAACATAAATAATCATTGTAAAATTAACATGAAAAGAGAAGAGGAGAGAATTTAAAAAAATTAAAAATCAGTCATATGCACAGCTAAACAGAACTGTTTTGAGCCTGGATTTAATTATTATCAAAGTAGAGGCCTGTCTCACATCTTCAAGAAGACTGTTCCAGGTTTTAGCTGCATGAAAAAAATAAAAAAAATCGCTGATTCCCCAAGTTTAGTCCTGACTCTGGGCACCAGCAGGAGGCTGGTCCCTGAAGTCCTCAGAGTGTGAGATGGTTCATATGGCACTAACATGTCAGAGATGTACTTTGGTGCTAGGCCATGGACAGACTTGTTCACAAGCTGAGATGATTTAAAGTGTATTCTCTGAACCACTTGGAGCAATTTTACTTCAGCAATTTATCAAAAAGTGGACAGTTTTTACTTTTACTTAATAATTTACTAAATCTGAGAGCCTGTATCTGTGCTTTCTACTGCACTACATTTTTGAACAGGGATGAAAAGTAAAAAGTATTTTTTATTATTGTGTAAGATCTGCTGAAAAGGCTGAGGGATTTTTAATACGATCCGTAGTTTAAGCAAACAAAATATACAAATAAAAAGATCTACAAAAAAAGAAAAAAGAAAAAAAAAAGATTGTTTCAATTGTTTCTAGTGAACAAAATTCAGCACAAATCTTTCTCAAAATCATTTGAAGAGATCAATATCACTGTTTAAAATAAAGAATAAGTAAAATAATGATCATGGTTAAATGTTAAATACCAGAAAAAAAACACATATGCCTCTGCTCAGGCATGTATAGCAGCTCAGTCGGTAGAGAGAAAGATAAACAGGAATGACTTGAGAGGTCATTGAGCCAAAAAACTGACTGACAGCTATAGACAGGTGACAGCAGATTGGAACATGGAGGGAACACACAGAAATCTTTTTAGGTCCCTCTTTAACTGTTTCTTTGAAAGCAGCCATATTTGTTTTGATACAGACAGACCATGTGTTATCCCTGATTGCCTGAACTTAGGGAGATGCACATGTGACCAGACTCACATCTTTGCAATCTATTATAGAAGTGTGTATGGGTCACAGGCATTGGTAGTTTTCAGATTATAGAATGTGATGATGCTATACTCTCAGACAGGGGCAAGAGCCAATTTTCACTATTGATTACAGTATACTTTGCCATGAAATATCCAAAAAGTAAATTCACAAATGTCGAACTTGATTTGATCATTTTGATTAGTGACTACACTCAAAAACTCAATGTATTACAACAAAAATCTGCATTTTAATAATATAATCTTTAGCTGCCCCTGATATGTATTAAATATCATTGGCCAATAGAATGTTACGATGTCTTCTGAAACCCAGCAATACTTGGATTAACTGCAATGGAACAAATGTGTAACTATAGCATGCATCATAGTTTAATGTTCCCTCTTTTGTCTTTTGTATCGCAGGAACTGAAGTATGTGTTTCGAGATACAGCATCATAATAACCACTGGACAAAACTGACCATGTTATCCATGTTTCATTCTTTTTCATTTCTCTGGGTCTTTTATTACACCTTCCCTTTAATATTGTCAAGATGTCGACTGAAAATAGACGCGGTGGGTGGCTGTAATAAATATTTCTTCAATTCGTTGCCCGCAATAAGAAATATTATAGTGCCCATAAGTCACTTTGACACTGTCACACTGCTCTGTAAACACAATGTAACACTTTTGCAATTTGTTTCAAAAGATATATCCACACGGCACCATTGCAATTTATCAAAACATTAAAAAACATTAAAAACTCATAAAAAAACAGGTGAGGGACAATGTTCAGTGTGTTTAAAAAGCAATGAAGGAGACAAGGAAACAGGCAAAGCAAGGAAGTGAAATTTTTCACTGTGAATTTTACGCCACTGTCGTGTAAAAAAATCATGGAGAGAATGGGCGATCCAAATGCATGAGCTCAAGTCTGCCAACATGAGCGTTGAATGTCCCAAAAGTCCTATTAAGTATCTTATGTGATGTCTCAGTCTAGACTTTTCAGTGGGACTACATTTCTGTGTGTCAGGTTCAGCAGCTTTCTGGTTATCATTATGTAGATATGGACAATTAGCAGAAGCAATATTTGTGTGGGTCATTCATATGTGTCTCTGCATTAATATGCAGGTAATACAAAAGAGAAAGGCAAGAGAATATTATTATTATTATTTTTTATTATTTATTATTAATTAATTTAATTAAAATTATTAAAAATTATTAATAATTTTTAATAATTTTAATTTAATTAATTTTTTGTCCCTCTTAAATTTTACCCAAAAGACTCTCTATTGTTGATTAAATTAAAATTATTAAAAATTAATATTTTTTTAATAATTTTAATTTAATAAATTTTTTGTCCCTCTTAAATTTTACCCAAAAGACTCTCTATTGTTGATTAAATTAAAATTATTAAAAATTAATAATAATTTTTAATAATTTTAATTTAATTAATTTTTTGTCCCTCTTAAATTTTACCCAAAAGACTCTCTATTGTTGATTAAATTAAAATTATTAAAAATTAATATTTTTTTAATAATTTTAATTTAATAAATTTTTTGTCCCTCTTAAATTTTACCCTAAAGACTCTCTATTGTTGATTAAATTAAAATTATTAAAAATGTATAATAATTTTTAATAATTTTAATTTAATTAATTTTTTGTCCCTCTTAAATTTTACCCTAAAGACTCTCTATTGTGGAATTTAGTTAAACCGTTTACAACAACCCCCACCCTCCCAGTTCGTCACTAATATAATCTAGTAATGTCGTACTGAGCGTGTTCCCAGGCAGCCCAGACATGTCACCCAAAATTTGATAACTCTCAAAGTTTGATTTGAAAGGATCAGATGTTTGGTTTAACATGAACCCGGCATAGATGGACAAACACACTGTACCATAGTATATGCACCTTTTGGCTAAAGTTTTAAATACACTATAACCAGTGCTTGGGGATGTCGACACAACCTCAGTCAATTCAGTTGTGTTCAGTTGGCCCTCTTCAATTTGTAATGTGCCATTTTCTAAATTTTGAGCATTTTGGCTTTGAAGCTGAGCATTTACTGCATTCAACTGCGCCACCTGCTCTGACAGACTGCTATTTTGATCTCTCAGTTTTTCAATTCTTTCCAGCAGCTGTTTTTTCTCTTCATCCACATCTGAAAGAAAGTCCCCTTCCTCTGTAACATAAAATGGAAGTTCTGCTGCCAGGTTTCTTGATAACTCCTCCTCAAGCAGGACATCCAGTTGTTGTCGCTGCTCATGGATTATTTGCCAGTTATCATTTAACTTAATTTGAAGACTCTCAACCTGGCTTTCTAACTCTCTAATCACTGCCTGTTCTGCCTTAGTGAGACATGCCTCTTCAATTTGAACTTTCAGAGATTGAAGTGCAGCACTTTTTTCACGAATGTCCATTTTCAGACATTCATTTTCTGTTGTCTGGACATCCAGTTGTTGTCGCTGCTCATGGATTATTTGCCAGTTATCATTTAAGTTAATTTGAAGACTCTCAACCTGGCTTTTTAACTCTCTAATCTCTGTCTGGTGCTTCTCAGTGAGTTCTGCCTGAGTGAGACGTGCCTCTTCAATTTGAACTTTCAGAGATTCAATTGCAGCACTTTTTTCATGAATGTCCATTTTCAGACATTCATTTTCTGTTGTCTGGACATCCAGTTGTTGTCGCTGCTCATGGGTTATTTGCCAGTTATCATTTAACTTAATTTGAAGACTCTCAACCTGGCTTTCTAACTCTCTAATCTCTGTCTGGTGCTTCTCAGTGAGTTCTGCCTGAGTGAGATGTGCCTCTTCAATTTGAACTTTCAGAGATTCAATTGCAGCACTTTTTTCATGAATGTCCATTTTCAGACATTCATTTTCTGTGGTCTGGACATCCAGTTGTTGTCGCTGCTCATGGGTTATTTGCCAGTTATCATTTAACTTAATTTGAAGACTCTCAACCTGGCTTTCTAACTCTCTAATCACTGCCTGTTCTGCCTTAGTGAGACGTGCCTCTTCAATTTGAACTTTCAGAGATTGAAGTGCAGCACTTTTTTCACGAATGTCCATTTTCAGACATTCATTTTCTGTTGTCTGGACATCCAGTTGTTGTCGCTGCTCATGGGTTATTTGCCAGTTATCATTTAACGTAATTTGAAGACTCTCAACCTGGCTTTCTAACTCTCTAATCACTGCCTGTTCTACCTTAGTGAGACGTGCCATTTGAACTTTCAGAGATTGAAGTGCAGCACTTTTTTCACGAATGTCCATTTTCAGACATTCATTTTCTGTTGTCAAGGCTGCATTCTGCTCTGAAATACTATTATTAATCTCCATTAGAGGATCAAGTGATGACTGCAGCTTCTCTCGTTCCCTACGACACTTCTCCACATCGCGCTCTACCGCATCAATTAAATTTTTTACCTTCTCGGAGGTTTCTGGACGTTTAAAGAGAGGATTTTGATTCATAATTCTCTTTTTGCTAGCCATTTAGATTAGTATGCAAAGTTAAAATTTGTTCAAAGATGTGATTATAACTCACTGCTTATTATACAAAAAAAATGCTCACGTGTGAATCTATGTAAAACAACATTTTCTGTTACCCCTACAATGTAGGTCTCTAAGACTCAAAGCTCATAAAGCTCAAAGTGACATCATAAAGCTCAGAGTGACATCATAAAGCTCAAAGTGACATCATAAAGCTCAAAGTGTATCCATAGCAACAATGAATAAGTGACATCATCACCGGAATGTTTGGAATTCAGACGACACCACAACATTCCAAAGGAATTGGTGTTTTCATCGCCATGGTAACCTATAGCTAAGAGTGTAGAATTGGGAGCTGGACTTTTAAATTATAATTTATATAATTTAAAATATATAATTTTTATAATTTTTGAATACTTTAAAACACATTCAACACATTCACTGCTTGTTCACTCATCATGTTTGTCTAAAAGTGGACCAGAACATTGATTCTGTGAACAGACTTTTTGATGGGTTGCTTTGTCTATAATAAAGCTAGAAAAGTACAGTCAAGAGTGGTGGTTTTACCTTCCTCAACACACAGGCATACTCACTCCTCTCCAAAGAGCAAGAAAATGTTCAATTTAGTGGGGCCCCCTCTATGCTCAGGGGCCCTAGGCAGCTCTGTAGGTAGTGAGGGTTGAAATCAGAGACAGTCCTCTTAGGGCACACTTACAATAGACGTTTTGAACAGTGTCCTGTGTCCCGCACTCACACCTGCACAACCAAGCCAAGGCCTGTCGACGTCATCATGTAGTGCTGTTTGTTTAAATGTCGCTAATAATAATAATAATAAAAATAATAATAATAATAATAATAATAATGCCATACATTTGTTATGCTAATGCATGGATCTATGTACTAATGCTGTAGTGGAGAAAATAAGCCCAGTGGCATAAAGCCTATCTAATACAGTCCTCATATAGTGACAGAGAGGTAATTATATTTTACCATGACCTTAGAGGAGCAGCCCCGTGTTCAAAATCTGGAATGGAGGAAAAATGAAATAAACCATAATGTTTTTTCAATGATTAACTAAAAACATGTAAAGGTATACTCCCCCGATCAATGGACACAGCAATCATATTGCTTTTCCACAACGAAGGTAAAGACCCTTCTGAATGCTCATCCTACCGCCCAATCTCCTTATTACCAGTTGACTTTAATCAATCCTGATCCTCAATCCAGGAATGGATCAAATCATTATATACTGAGCCCAAAACTAGAATCTCTATTAATGGATCCCTCACAGACTGTTCTGGTCTGACTAGGGGTTGCCGCCAAGGATGCCCTTTGTCTCCCATTTTGTTTAACTTGGCCCTTTGCGGAGACCATAAGATATAACAATGAGATTCCCAGTATCACAGTCGGAAGGATGGAAAATAAGATTTCATTATACGCAGACAACATTGTTCTATTTGCTACAGAGCCTCAAAAATCCATCCCGTTAATAATAGAAGCTATTGAGAAATTTGGAGCTGTATCAGGCTACAGGGTTAACAAAAAACACATGCTTTACTTCTTAATACAAATCTCACTAGGCAACTTAAAGAATTGTCCCCTTTTTCCACAGGTGGGCTGTAATTACTTGAGGGTAAATGCAACATCTGATCTAAAGGAGCTGTAGTTTGAGTCAAACTTCATGCCACTGCTTAGAAAAAATAGTGAAGAACTAGGAAACTGGAATCTTCTCCCCATTTCACTCCTTAGTAGGATTAACCCTCTGGTGCATAGCGGTCACTGCAGTGGACAGCTACTAAAACATAACTTTCTCTTTACTGCATTGGTTTATATGGTGGAAGTGCATATCAGCCTCTAGAGTGCTCTCTGCTGCCATACTCCATTGAGGTCAATTCAGTGGTCAGTTGGTATAACTGCATGTAAATTTCCTCTGAATCCAGGATGACCGACAAACAGCCACCCCTGCAGACCACTGCTGCTTGTGAGGATGGCCTTCATCTTGGAATAATTGCAAATACTATGTCTGTAATCAGATATGAACAAATGCAAAATATGCAATGCCAAAAATAAATAAAATAAAAATGCAGTTGCCATGATGCTGCATGCAGATGGAAGACCTAATACATCTGCATGCAATGCTGTTGCCACTGTGGCCTGGATGCTTTGTAAACTTTCATACAGCTTAGGTGTGATGAACATAGAAATGTTCCAAGTTGCAGAGACTAAAATGTCACTTCATGTTTTCTTCCGACATGCCAATATAAGGATTTGTTAATATGTTAATTTGTCCTGCATCCTTATAAAAGTGTGGAGACTCACAATAATGTTTCTCCTGTTGGAGATGATTTGACACATTCAGGTGTAAGATTGGTTTTCTTATTCAGGCCTAAACATTGCGCCTATACAGTGTTGAAATTTCCCAAAAATTGTTGAAATGTTTTTCCAAGCATAAAATGTGTGCATGTGCATTTGTTTATATATTTACAATAGAACACAAATTAAGTAATTTTTACAGTCAGTTCACAATGTTTTATGTTGAGTGCTCAGGTGCACATAGTCCACTGGATTGGACATGTCTGTAACTTGATGAAAAAATATTTTTTGAAAAAAAAGAGTTGAACTTTTTTTCATGTCCTGAGAAGAAGAAAAACACCTCAGAAAAAAATCTTGACCAAGGCTTTCATAATTCATACATCAGAGGGTTAATGTAAATAAAATAAATATATTACCTCGTTTTATATACCGTATCAATCATTACCATGTTACGTCGATAAACCATTCTTTAAATCGCTGAATAAACATAACACAATTTATCTGGAAAAAAGGTACACCTGGAATTGCCTACAAAATGCTATTCAAATCCAAAGATAAAGGAGGATTGAAGCTTCCAGACTTTCAATTGTACTACTGGTCATGTCAAACAAAAGCTGTTACGCTGGCTTGATACACAAAGTGCTCCCCACTGGACACTCATCGAGAGAGAACTTTGTTCTCCTGTTTCACTGGCTTCATTGCCACTTATTAATAATATAAAAAGGCTACCTCCCATATCAAGTATTTATGTTGTGTATAACATTTTGTGTGCCTGGCAAGATGTTAAAAAACACTGTGGACTCTCAACATTCATATCAATGTTAGCCCCACTATCCTCTCAAGCTCAATTGAAAAATCATTGTTGGCAAACTGGAAAAAAATTGGATTAATGCAGTTCCATCAGTTATTTAAAAATAACACTCTTTTAAAAACTTTTCCGATTTAAATGAATTAATTTGAAATACTAAATCATGATTTTTATAAATTTTTACAACTGCGTAATCGACTTTGTTGTCGTGTCATCTGACCTCTGACCGCGTGTCTTGGACACTCGGGTGAAGAGAGGGGCTGAGCTGTCAACTGATCACCACCTGGTGGTGAGTTGGATCCGCTGGAGGAGGAGGAAGCCGGACAGACCTGGCAGGCCCAAGCGCATTGTGAGGGTCTGCTGGGAACGTCTGGCGGAGCCCTCCGTGAGGGGGGTCTTCAACTCCCACCTCCGGGAGAGCTTCTCCCTGATCCCGGGGGAGGTTGGAGACATGGACTCCGAGTGGGCCATGTTCTCCACCTCTATTGTCGATGCGGCTGCTCCTAGCTGTGGTCGTAAGGTCTGTGGTGCTTGTCGTGGCGGCAATCCCCGAACCCGGTGGTGGACACCGGAAGTAAGGCATGCCGTCAAGCTGAAGAAGGAGTCCTATCGAGCCTTGTTGGCTCGTGGGACTCCTGAGGCAGCTGATGAGTACAGGCGGGCCAAGCGTGCCGCGGCTCGGGCAGTCACAGAGGCAAAAACTCGGGGTTGGGAGGAGTTCGGGGAGGCCATGGAGGAGGACTATCGGACGGCCTCAAAGAGATTCTGGCAAACCGTCCTACGTCTCAGGAGGGGGAAGCAGTGCTTCACCAACACTGTTTACAGTGCGGGTGGAGAGCTGCTGACCTCGACTGGGGATGTTGTCGGGCGGTGGAAGGAATACTTTGAGGATCTCCTCAATCCCACTGTCACGTCTTCCGAGGAGGAAGCAGAAACTGGGGACCCAGAGGCGGACTCGTCCATCACCCTGGCTGAAGTCACTGAGGTGGTTGGCAAGGTCCTCGGTGGCAAGGCTCCGGGGGTGGACGAGATCTGTCCTGAGTACCTCAAGTCTCTGGATGTTGTGGGGGTGTCTTGGCTGACACGTCTCTGCAACATCGCGTGGCGGTCGGGGACAGTACCTGTGGAATGGCAGACCGGGGTGGTGGTCCCTCTGTATAAGAAGGGGGACCGGAGGGTGTGTTCCAATTATAGGGGAATCACACTCCTCAGCCTTCCTGGTAAGGTCTACTCCAGGGTACTGGAGAGGAGAATCCGACCGATAGTCGAACCTCGGATTCAAGAGGAGCAGTGTGGTTTTCGTCCGGGTGGTGGAACACTGGACCAGCTCTATACTCTCCATCGGGTCCTCGAGGGTTCATGGGAGTATGCCCAACCAGTCCACATGTGTTTTGTGGATCTGGAGAAGGCATTCGACCGTGTCCCTCGTGGTGCCCTTTGGGGGGTGCTCTGGGAGTATGGGGTCCGGGGCTCTTTGCTAAGGGCTGTCCGGTCCCTGTATGACCGGAGCAGGAGCTGTGTTCGCATTACCGGCAGTAAGTCAGACCTGTTCCCGGTGCATGTTGGACTCCGCCAGGGCTGCCCTTTGTCACCGGTTCTGTTCATTATATTTATGGACAGAATTTCTAGGCGCAGCCAGGGGCCGGAGGGGGTCTGGTTTGGGAACCACAGGATTTCATCTCTGCTGTTTGCAGATGATGTTGTCCTGATGGCTTCTTCGAGCCAGGACCTGCAGCAGGCACTGGGGCGGTTTGCAGCCGAGTGTGAAGCAGCTGGAATGAGAATCAGCTCCTCCAAATCCGAGGCCATGGTTCTCGACCGGAAAAAGGTGGTTTGCCCTCTCCGGGTGGGTGGTGAGTCTCTGCCCCAAGTGGAGGAGTTCAAGTATCTCGGGGTCTTGTTCACGAGTGAGGGAAGGATGGAGCGGGAGATTGACAGGCGGATCGGTGCAGCGTCTGCAGTGATGCGGTCGCTGTATCGGTCCGTTGTGGTGAAGAAGGAGCTGAGCCCAAAGGCGAAGCTCTCGATTTACCGGTCAATCTACGTTCCTACCCTCACCTATGGTCATGAGCTCTGGGTAATGACCGAAAGGACAAGGTCGCGGATACAAGCGGCTGAAATGGGCTTCCTCCGCAGAGTGGCCGCACCCTTAGGGATAGGGTGAGGAGCTCGGTCACACGGGAGGAGCTCGGAGTAGAGCCGCTGCTCCTACACATTGAGAGGAACCAGTTGAGGTGGCTCGGGCATCTGCTCAGGATGCCTCCTGGACGCCTTCCTAGGGAGGTGTTCTGGGCATGTCCCACCGGGAGGAGGCCCCGAGGAAGACCCAGGACACACTGGAGGGACTATGTCGGCTGGCCTGGGAACGCCTTGGGGTCCCACTGGAGGAACTGGAGGACGTGTCCGGGGTGAGGGAAGTCTGGGAGTCCCTGCTTAGACTGCTGCCCCCGTGACCCGGCCCCGGATAAGCGGAAGAAAATGGATGGATGGATGGACAACTGCGTCATTGTATTACTATGTTGATTAATCAAAAACTTTTGTCAGTGGAGGTCTCAGAGTTAGAGAATATGTTATTAAATTTCAATTCATTGAAGGGGGTAACTCATAGGGTCTAGGGTCTAGAGTCATCTCTTCCTTCTCTAAGACATATATGGCAAAAAGATCTGGGTGTTGAACTAAATGACGAGCAGTGGAGTAAAATTACTAATAGTGTTTTTCTAAAAATATTAAGCAATAGAATATTAGAACAAAATTATACATTTTTGCATAAAGTATATCTGACCCCACTCAGGATGAGTAAAATGTATGCTAGCTTGTCTCCTAAATGTAACAGACATAAATCTCATATAGGTTCTTATTTTAATATGTTTTGGGAATGTAATCATTTAAGAAAGCTCGGGAATTTAATATACAACTTTACTGTTAAAACTGCCAAAAAGTCCCTTAAGATATCTCCTATAAGGGGTGAGAGGTGGGAGGGCTGTAAAATGTTAACATGGAATAAAAAATATGAATAAAAAATGTAAGATGTAATTGACATGATTTTTCTGTGTTTCTAACAAAATCTAAATAAGCTACAATTTTGAATTTCCACTGTAGAAATAGGACAGTTGTTATAAATCTTTAGACATAATGTATGTCTAAAGATCTAAAAGTATTGGGGAGTAAACATTTCTGAAAACTACTGTCCACTAAACCTGCAAATCCAGACTAAAGGTAATCCAAGTTTCCCCATTGAAATACATTTAACTTTTGTCTCCAATTTCCTCCATTTTGGAAATTAGAATTGATTTGTTAAAATGTTTTTAAAGGATCTATAGGTGGCGTTCACCTTCGATAATTTGATGATGTCATAATCTCAAATGGAGGACAGTGGCCTATGGGGATGTACTGTTTTTTATTTATTTTTTATTTATTTTATACTGACAGACAAGACGCTAAACTTTGTGCCAATTTAATGTGGATAGACCCAGTAATTACAGAGATATTAACCATAAACCAGCTCAAATCTTCTGTACTCTGTCAGTCAAACAGCAAATTCTGACTTCCAGCTCAGTGTCTATAATGTCGAGATGTCACACGAACACAATCTATTGACAAGATGACTAAAACACTTCCAGCATCTACGCATGCATTATTCATGTTTTGACCTATAAAACTTGTCTGGACAAACAAGCGTCTCAAGCACTAAACAATGTCCACATCTCATAGCCAGCAAACTTATCCTGAACTTGGAGTGGGCAGCCGAAAAAACAAACCAAAACAAAAATCTAAAAATACATTAAAGACAGCATCACTGGTATCAGCGCTGAACAGCACCATCACACACTTTTATGTTCTGTATGCATAGTTGTTATTGTGAGAGGTCCAGTGAGAATTTGCTGTTGTGAGTGCAGCTGGTGTCAGATCATAGAATTGGATTGCTGCACTGGGCATATCTTTTTGCAGAGCCTAAACTAAATGTGATGTACTCATGAGAACAGGGAGACTGTATGTAAAGCCAGCAGCACAGATCAAACTGCCTGTGAAGTAAAATAGCAACATTCGCTAATACAGTCTTGATTGAGGTTAAGGCTGCACGACTAATCACAAATGAATCAAAAAAATCTCAATTTGAATGGATGCATTTAGCACATCGCAGGGTGCAGTTTTAAAATACCATCATTTTTTCCAAACATTGCATTGTAAGGCTAATGCATAGATCTATGTGCTAACAAAATATCTTGTCTTATCCTGCATAAAAACGCCTAACCCTGTAGTTTAGATCTGTACAAACATGTTCTGAAATGCGATTGTTATATTAGTTTGTCAGTTCAAGTTTCAGTCTGTTTGACAATTCTTCTGGATGTGTTTAAAATGTAAACTTTAAACAGTATCAGTAAGATGCATCGCAAATCTAATCGCAATTGTAAAGTTCATCAGAAAAATCACAAATCACAAATCACAAAATCTTTCATCCCTGGTTGAGGTGCAGATACTCTCAGTAATTGCATATTCCAGGCACTGTAGATCAAAGTATGAAAGAGGATGAAAAGGGAATTGTTTGATGTTGCGACTTAAATAAGATTTTGACAATGTCTCTGAAATGATGAGGCATCCCCAGGACTACATGGCATGTGTGTAAAGCACAAATTGAAAGCGTTGTTTAGTCTAAGATTATCCAGGGAAAATCTACAATCAACTCTTTGAAATGTGCAGTCATACTTTTGTACAATTATTTAAAGGCGCTGTACTAGATTTTTACTGTCTTAAAAATGTTTGCAGTAAGTTATTCCTCACTTACCATATGCATTCCGAGCATCCTAATTATTCACCACCATAAGTTTATAAGTGTTTTTCACAACTTTCAGAGACCAGAGCAGAGATTTGCCATCACAGTAAAGCTTCGCTACTGTATCAACAACTGCGAAGCTAACATGCACACCCTGATTATCGGACAACAACATGTTTTTCATTAGATGCAGATATTACACTGCAGACATACTTTGACCTGATGCTTACACAATATATCTGTACTGGGACAATTTTTTGAATCAAATAACAACCTCTGAGCATCCACAGTGCAGCTTTTTGGGACCCTTCTCTAGATCTGAGCCAGGATCTTGTAGTATGTAGTCAATTTGGATACTAAGGAATAGATTTGATTGTCAATACTGATTCCAATACCACAATCATGATAAAAATAATAATTAAAAAAATGTAGAATGTGATTTTCAACATTAAATGGTAATATTTTCTTTTATATTGCTCCATGTGGCCTTATATCTGTGCAATCCCTCAGTGGTCCAGGTAGGTTCCATAGTGGTCCATGGGTGTATATTAGTCTATGTAGTCTTATACTTGTTTTGATACAGCTTTGATTTTCAATGTTTTTGACAATCCTAGTATATAGTTGTAAGAGTAGTATTATTTAGAATCAGCACTGAAGTCATTTTGTCCAAGCGAGCTCTCCAACCACTACTAATCCCACTGACACAGGGAGGATGAGGCGTTGTGCCCAAGAACACACTGGATTGAACCTTCAACTCCTGATGCTACAAATGGACTTCGTATGTTATTGTTAGTACTCGCAAAATCAATTTTTAATGCATTTTTGGACAGGAAGTCAATGGAGCTTTATGGTCAGTGTCTATTATTCATGTAATTTAAAGGACAGATATAATGCATTGGTTGTATTGTCAGTGTTGTTTTAAAATTCTCTTGAGAGCCTCTGAACTTAAAATAATGACCATGTATAAGACCACAGTATCCTCTAGCTGGGGCGCTCTCCACATTCAAATCTGTTAATATAAGCCTGCATGTGGTGTGGCGGGAGAAATGCTTTAAACAAGTGTGGACAAAAAATGTGCAGGGTTTGCCAGAGATCCAAAATACACACGTCTTCAATACTTTATGAGGATGTGAGTCTGGGCCCCCGTGAAGCTCTGTTTTTTCAAATGGGCATTATTGACATGCGGATTAAACAATTGGGGATACGCATGGTCTGCCATATTGGACAAAAATAAAAAGAAATAAACATCACATGGGGCTGAAAGGTATCTTGGATTTCTGCAGAATCAGTGGGTGAAGAACTAAACTCTATTAATCTGAGGTGAAATAAATTTGATTTTATTTGGAAATCACAGGTGACCAATGAGCTCCTTCGTTTCACATGTCTCACAGAAAAAATCTGATTGAACGATCATGTCTGGCCGAGCTTGAGACACAACTGAGGACGTGGGAACCAGACTGATCAATCTGTATAAAAAATACATAGAGATATCATTCTGGATGTACCAGCAAGTACCTGGATACAACTCCAGGTAAGTTTTGGTTGAGGGACCAACGTTAAAACATGGTTAAATGGTCAAGAAAGTAAATTTTGCATAATATGTTTCCTTTAAGAATGATAGTGAGGTTTATAGTATTTAAGTACAATAGTTTGTAACCATATACCACACAGAAAGAAAGATAGGTCTTTCTAACATGCTCTATTTCTGTAAATCAACAATTTATAATGACAAACTATAGGTCTCTACTCTGACTCTTGTCTGACTGATTCTAGGTTTTCAAAACGGTAACTGTTTTTGAACCTGACAGTGATTTCACAGTACTTGGTTGGGGGCGGTTTGATTGACTGCTGCCTACTGCAAACATGCAATTTTAGTTTTCCAAAGCATAACGGGGAATACATTAACAACATGCTGCTCAACTGTCTGTCAATCTACATTAGTACTATTCATGTTTCTGTTGGTAGCACAAGGAGGATTTCCACATAGCAGGGAAGAGTTACGTTCTTGCATTATTCACATGTAACAGTAAATAATTTTTTCTTCCATCCCTCTAGTGAATGGTCTCCTACCTGGCCAAGTAATTTCATGACCATGGGACATTGGTTAAAGCAGACTTATTCAGCAAAATCGACTTTTCAGAGTTTTTAAACCATGTTATAGTTGTTTCTCCTCATTCCTCAAAGTTGTATTTGGAGTGATTTGTCTATGTTTGAGCAATTCAAGATGCCATATTGCCGATCAATCCCTATTTTCACTGGCATGAGCGCACTACTTACTTCGTTCTCCAATTTTATTTTCTTAATCGTTGATAGATGTAGGATTTGGCAATATCATGTAGTCATTTTGATAAAATAAAAAAAATAAAATATAATCAGCTACTGGCAATGATCTGCAGTGATCTGCAGCAATCCATTGAATCACACTTCATTGTGTTTACATTTACTGTGACGTCAGCTCAGATTGGGCACTGCATTTTTCTAACGCTAAAGTCAGCAGACCTGTTTCTTTTATTAAGTTATTTTAGATATATATTGTGATTTAAAATGTGCAAATTAATGAGGGTGTCCACGGGTGTCTTAGATAATCTACAACACCTGTGATCCAAGACACCCATGGATAATAATCCATGGGTGTCTTGATTGTCCTAAATTATAACTATATAGCAGCTCAAGCACTATATCAATATCTGTTCTTTAAAATAATACTTTTAAAAAGTTATATTATGCAGTAATGTGAGCTCACACAATACAATTTCAAACTTGATTTTGATACTAAGAAACAGACTCGAAAAACAACAGAATGTAATTTTCAACATTAAAGAATAGTATTACTTACATTACCATGTGGTCTTATATCTGTGTCATCCATATATATGTTTTTATACTAGTTCTGATACAGCTCAAGCTATTCAGGTCCTGTCCTGTTGATCTGACTTTTTTAGTATTGATACTTCAAACAAGTATCTAATTTTGATACTAGTTTTAGTCTGGATTAATATCTGAATTTTGATACTTTTGACAACCCTGACAGTCAACAGTAACTGAGTTTGTTACAGATTTATTTATTCATTCAGAAAACTGAGGCGCTCATTGGTCAGCTATCATTTAGAAACAAATCTTTGCTCACCTCAGATATCAAAGTTCACACATTGATTCTGCAGAAATCAGATATGTTCTTCCAATCCTTCTTTTTTTCCTTATGTTTGTTTTGATACAGACAGACGAGTCGTTTCTCAGGTGGCTGAGTAATCCAAAAACACCTCACCTGAGGTGAGTGTACTAGCCACTGCGCAACTAATGCATTGTATATACATCTATGTATCTATACACCCCCCCCCCCCCCCCCCACACACACACACACACACACACACACATTATATATACACACAACCAACATTATTTAGATTGAAAACCTGTAGAGGCTTCAACAAAGTCTAATTACAGTACCTTGAAAATCCTTTGCTATTGAGAAACGTAGAAACACAGCACATCTCTTTGCTACTCTCTTGATGACTCTGACATAAGCCCTTTCATACAAATTAAGTTACTGAAAAGAATTCTTTTATGTTATTCAGCCCCTTGATAAATTGCTAGACAAAAGTTCAAGTCCACCCCGCTGACAAAACAGAGCAAACTTAACCTGGTTGCAGTTCTATTTGAGGGATGATAAATTAAATACTCAAGTTCCGGTTATGGCACACTTTTAGGCAGATGTACGACTGGGCTTGAAAAAAAGAATCAGACTACCTCCATCAGTTGATTTAAAGGCCAATAAAGGCTAGCTAAACACAAGAAACACTCAAATGCCTCCAAAAAACGAACCCTAAGAAGCCCAAATCAAGAACAGAGGAGGAACACTCTAACATTGCCGAGTTCCCTTTGGAGCTAACTAACCCCAAGGTCACTGAAGCTAATAAGGATGCTAATAGTACATGTGAAATCTTGGCCATTATTCCCTCACTGAGGGGGATTTCACAATAATGAAGGAGGATTCCCTTTGCGATTTAACAGTATTATGAGTGCTGTTAACATTGTGCAGGTCAAGATAAAGGCATTGACGACTCGCATGGCCGACGCCGAGCAGAGAAATAAGCTCTAACGAGGACAAGCTGTCACATGAAAATGCAAACTGCTGCCAGAGATTTGCAAGTCAATGGAGGGAAGGTGATGTTTTCCCAACTCAAGCGAATGAAGGTTTTTGATCCCACAAAGGAGATAGCTACCCTTAACATTTGTGATTTGCACTATGATTGTGATGTCCTTGACTTAATTGATCTAAGACTGTTTGCTAAATAATGCCTTGAGGTAAGCACTTTGGTTATATATTATGTTTGGTAAAAAAAAAAAAAAAAAAAAAAAAAACTCCCACTTTTTGAGAGAGTGTGCTGTTTCCCAGATGTGTGCACCAGCTTGGCTCCATAGCCAGACTTTACCCATTGGGGGTCTTTTGAAAGTGTCAGCTAGGGAAATGTAGTGTGTATTTTGCTTGGGGGAATGCACCTTGTTTTTTTCAGGTTTTAGGCACTGTTGCTTTGTGGTGGTTAATTTTTGGTGCATGTTATTTTATCATTTTATATTATAACGAGTACAATCAGAATTGTAATTTGTCATCATGTCATCTGAATTACATTATTACATTACAAAACAAACTTGTCAAGCTTAAACAGGTAATGAGTAGAATTCAAGATTTAAAATCTAATATAATGTTTTTACAAGAGACACATTTGACACCAGAAGATATGGTGAAGATGCGAAAGAGATGACCTGGTCAAGTTTTTTCTGCTTCTTTTAGTTCCCAATTATATGGGGTGATCCCTTCAATACTTAATTCAGTGCCTGTTCCCTTCATAAGTGTAAATTCTGACCAGTTGAGGCGATTTCTTATTATACAATGCAAAATTGATTTCAGCTCAATTGAACTTAGTAAATTTATGTGGTCCAAACTTTGATAACCCCTCTTTTTTTAGGAATTAGTTTTTTTCCTTGTACGATGTGCCTGGTGTCTTTGTTATAGGTGGAGATTTTAATTGTACTCTCTGACCTGAAATTGATAGATCAGCAAGGAGGGACACGTCACATGCTCAGTCCCGGAAAGAACTGCTTCATTATATTAGAGAGTTTGATTTGACCGATATGTACATAAAATATCATTCAAATCTACCTTCTCCTGCTTCTGAGTCACTTGTCAGACTTTTTCTAGAATTGACACATTTTTGGTCTCTGCTTCCCTAACATCTTCTATCTCCAAAAGCTGGTATGATAGTATTATTATTTCAGACCATTCAACAGTATCTTTTAGTCTAAAAATGCCAGCAGTGCATTTGTGCACAAGATGGCGCCTTCAATCTTTTTGGCTTAAAGATCCAGAATTCATGGAATATATTGGTGTACAAATGACTGATGACTTTATAAATAATGCGGATCAAATTTCAGCTTCCACTCGTTGGGCTTTTTAAAGAGGTCACATGATAAGCTATAGAAGCTACATCTTGGAGGCTCGAAATGGAACAATTGGAAAATAAAATAAATCAAATTCAATTAAACCACTTGAACAATCCTTCTGAACAAACATATAAGGTCTCACTGAACTCAGAGTCAAATATAACATCCTTTCTGTTAACAAAGCTACTAAGAGCCTCGTTAAACTAAAGCAGTCCTTCTAAGAGCAGGGAGAAAAAGCTACTGAGTTGTTAGACTATCATATTTGAGAATTCTGGCAGTACAGATATCTGCTATTCTATCCCTTCAAAGATTCGGCATAAAAGGTCATTTCTCTCTTGGATTAAAATACTATGTGCTGACATTCAGCCTATGATACTCACAAATGGACAATTATCCACACCTTTTAAGTTGCATAGAGGTACAAGACAGGGTTGTCCCCTTTCTCTGTTATTATTTACCCTGGCAATCAAGCCATTTGCAATGGTGATCCGTAATGACTCCATTCTAAAAGACATTACACTAGTCGATAGGGAGCATCATATCACCCTGTATGCAGATGGTGTGATTTTGTTTTGCTCCAATTTGAAATGAACCGTAACTGCTCTAACATATCTAATAAAATATTTTGGCAACTTTTCAGGTCATAAAATTAACAGCTCAAAATGTGCATTGCATAAATTGGAGCAAGTGAACCCCCCCACCCCCCTATGAAGGGGTGGGGGGTTCAAAGGTATACTGTCAAAGCCAGACTTACAGAGACTTATCCATGCATTTGTCTCCTGTAGGTTAGACTACTGTAACAGCCTGCTCACTGGCCTCTCCAAACGAGTGCCAAAGTACATCTCCAATATGTTAGTGCCATGTGAACCATCTCACACTCTGAGGACTTCAGGGACCGGCCTCCTGCTGGTGCCCAGAGTCAGGACTAAACATGGGGAATCAGCGTTTAAGTTTTATGCGGCTAAAACCTGGAACAGTTTATCTGAATATGTGAGACAGGCCTCTACTTTGACAATGTTTAAATCCAGGCTCAAAACAGTTCTGTTTAGCTGTTCATATGACTGAAAGGTTTTTATTCTGCACTCTTCTCTTTTAATGGTAATTTTATGATGATTATTTGTGATTATTTATGTTTTTATTTGTGTGGATTTTAATGTCTTTCTTATTCTGTAAAGCACTTTGAATTACCTTGTGTACAAATTGTGCTATTCAAATAAACTTGCCTTGCCTTTGAGGTCTATGATCATTGTTTTTCCTTATCTTGGGGTTAAAATTACGCCTGCCATTGGTGAAATTGATCAAAAAAATTCCAATAACCCAACAGAAAGGGTTACTCAGTTGATAAACAGGTAGAACAATTTACCCATCTCAATGATTTCTTGAATATGCATATTAAATTCTACCAAAATATTTATATCTATTTCAATCTATTCCCCTTGCTTCCTCCAAGCATGTCAATTAGCTCAGACTCAGTCCATAAATATAAATTCAAAGCTATTGCAATTTAAATGGATCAGTAGATGGTACATAATACCTGTTAACTAAATATCATATTGTCATGTTTTGAACATTGTCAGTAAAACTGTGAGTAATGATGTCCCTATTAATCTTAATCCTAAAATGTGTCTGTTGAATATTATTATAGATGTTTTAAGGCTGTAAAACCCTTCACCAAACACTTTATACACTTTTCTCAGACAGACATTAACATTTTCTCACATTTCTCTTTGATGATGATCACTTTAAATTTGTTGTCTTCTCTTCAGTCTCTTGAGGCTGTGAGTTTGGTGGGGCACAGTATGATGTTTTATATGATATTCTTTGTGAAAGAACATAATTTCTTTTTTTCGAATACCTCTCCATGATCCTGTTTTATTTCACTATGTCTTTCCAGTAACTTTGCCACTGCCATTGCCCTTGACCTCTTTGCACATATTATTTGACTGAATGACTGAAGAGATATTTAACTTTTATCCAGTCTGCTTCATGAGGATATGCATAGTCATTACAAAGAAGTCCAACCTGCTCTCCAGCTCAGTTTTACAGACAGCTCACGATGGTCCCATTTTGATCCTAAGAGCAGTGACACTGCAGGTCTGAGGCAGCCTTCCTGTTCTCGGGCTCATGGTGTGCCCAACTTGATTCTAGGCTTTTTCTCTTTTTCCTCTTCCTGGCTGCAGCTGCTTGCTACTTTAACACGCTCAGTGTTACAACGACACCTCAACAGTTAATGTTCCCCTCGATACTATATAATGAGCCTTATCGAGCCTTTGGGGTCAACCTCGAATCACAAAACACTTCCATTTTTATACAAACTTGATTAAATTGATAGAGTTTTAGATCTCTGCAATTTTTAGTCCAGCTTAGCTGTAGTAAAAAGATATACACATGGCGAGTGATGAGAAGAATAAGAATGTTTTCTTGTATTTTCAACTGTCTTCAAAGTAATTTTAGCATGTAGGGTAACACTCTGAATGCCGTCTAACCATCACACTGTGAGAGCTGACCTTTTTATACATTGTCATTTTGTGATAGAAAGCCTGATGCCTGTTTCATCAGTATCTTTATGTATCATCTACTTTCTTGCAAGTACAATTCTGTTCAATGCACACATACACTGCCAGGCCAAAAAAAAAGTTGCCACCTGGATTTAACTAAGCAAATAGGTCCAAGCCTCCTGCAGTTGTTCAGGTCTAGGTTCAGCAACAGTCTGTGCTAAAAGAATGAGGTCAGCTGACCCCTGAATATACTGAATGACCAGGTTATTCCATCAATGGATTTTTTCTTCCTTGATGACACGGGCATATTCCAAGTAGGGATGGGACGATATTAAATTTTAGACTCACGATTATCGTGGCCAAAATAATCGCGATTAACGATATTATCGCAATAATTATTAACCTGTTAACGTTCCGACGGCCCGGGCCTACTTTACAACTTTACAGCAATGTACATACACTTCTGCGTCACCCACACAAACAATCTACACATCAAATGAAAGCTGCGGCCCTCATCTTTCTGGATATGCAAACCATTTTCACCTGCAATCACCACAGTGCTGACAGGAAAGACGTTTTTACAGAAAAGTCACAAAGTGTGAATCTGGACTTCACTTACCATTGAGCGCTCTGGTTCTGTCAAACATCAACATATTCACACAAAGTTGGTCTCATTTGTTCCGTAAAGGTCCAGAGAATATAATCCAGTCAAGAAATTATGTCCACAAAATAAGATCCTCCATGTCCAATCTGCTGCAGGAAAGTACTCCAAATATGAAATCTGCTCCGTCACTTCTTCGCCTTTCTTTTGTCGATTTCAGGCATAATAAACGTCTGACAGCACCAACTTTGTTCCTGAAAGTTTACGCCTCACTCTTCCCCTTGTAGAATCAACCAATTACATCACGCACATTTAGTGACGTTTTGCCCTTACAGCCAATGAGCAGCGGGACAGGATGATGTATCACATGGCATGGTTTTCCGTAAACAGACGTACCCGGAAGAAAATGTGTACTCCTCAATGCCATGTTGTCAAAATGGACCGGTCCTTGTTGTGCCGGAAGTGACGCAAGTGCCCGTCGACGAACACTTAATTTTTTTTAATTAAGGCACTTTGGTGAATTGGGAAACGAGTGGATGCAGAAATGTGTGCATAATGGCGCATTTTACGCACTGTTGTTGTGCGTTTTAAACATGACGAAACGGACAAAACAAAGGGAGGACGTGATCGAGGACACTGTGGATGTTTGTACAAGTTAAACTAGAGGCATCTCGGACCCGGAGCGGTTCATGGCAAAGATTAAAGATCCCACAGTGGACTCCGGAGTAAAGGACCTTATTTTTTGATGGATTGGATGCTGTTCTCGATCGGTAAGCGTGGTTTATTCTGCTATTGACTTAATTGTAGGTGAAATATACCGTGTCTAATCGTTAGCTTTGCTTCTGTGCACATAGTGCACATTCGGACCATGCGCTCTGGCACACTTGTGTTCAGCTGTATGAATTAGACTTAATTTGTTTATTGTTTAAAAGGTGTTGTTTTATTCTGCAGTTTGCATTATTGTAGGTAAAAATATAAGATGTACACACATTAGCGTCTCATCTGTGCGCACGGGTGAGGCGCGCACTGGTACGTTCCTGTGGAGAGTTACGGATCAGACTTTGTTTATTGTTGATATCTGACAGAATATAGTTCAGACAGAGATAAGCACAGAAGCTACAAGTGTCATTGCTATGTCAGAGTGGGCAAACACCACAAACTAACATCTAAACGTTGTATTGGAACTGGAAACATGAGGCAGTGTGGTGCCATAAAGGCGATTATAATCGTGCGCGATGATCGCGATTATTAAAAAATGCCACGAACGATTAATTGCGGACCTTATTTATCGCGATTAACGATATTATCGTATATCGTCCCATCCCTAATTCCAAGATGACAATGCCAGGATTCATCGGGCTCAAACTGTGAAAGAGTGATTCAGGAGCATGAGACATAATTTTCACACATGGATTGTCCACCACACAGTCCAGACCTTAACCCCATTGAGAATCTTTGGGATGTGCTGGAGAAGCTTTGTGCAGTGGTCAGACTCTAACATCATCAATGCAACATCTTGGTGAAAAATGTATGCAACACTGGATGGAAATAAATCTTGTGACATTGCGGAAGCGAAATTGAAACAATGCCACAGTGAATGTGAAATATTAGAGTGTATGACCTTTTTTTGATGGCGACATTTTTTTGGCCAGGTAGTGTATTATTCAGTTCAGTGTCAAAGTAGTTAAGAGTTTATATTTTAATACAAAACACAAAAGTCAACTCAGAGAGACTTGAACAATCAGGAACAGAAGTGAAAGCTTGTTGACTTAACAGACAAACTTTGGCACTTAGACCCTGGCAGGTAAAGCTGTTGTTTAGACTTCTTTGTCTCATTGGGGCTAGGTTAACATACATACTATAATACATTCTATGCAAAGCAATAACAGTTCCATGAAGACAAACAGATAATGAACCCTCCACCAGAAAAGTTCCATAGTGCACCTTTTAACTCCATCAATTTGCAATTCAGGTCAAGTCTGAGTTGTCATTTCTTTGTAACCTTTGACTAGTTTACATTTTTAACCATGTAACTGAACGTAGGTTAACAAAAAAAAGTGAGTAGTGAGACTTTTGAGATTTTTTTTCACCTCGCTGCAAATGAACTGTACATTTCCTCTGAATTCTCTGTCCCTTTCTGCTATGGGAGAGGCAAAAGGTAGGCTCTATTTCATATTCTACAGGAACCACTTGAGACAGCACCATCATAGATCTCCCTGATTGTTCAGATATGAGTAGCATTTTAAAATCCTCCCTGTAAACATGAATGAGAAATCCTGTAGGTACCTGACACATTGGACTGGACAAATGCAAAAAAAACAAAAACAAAAAACAAACAAAAAAAAACATCTGAGTCTATGGGGAATTTTCACCAACTCTTTGTATTCTGTCCAGAGATACCTTTAACCGTATGCAGTGGAACAATCCAAGCTAGTGCCCCATGTCCCTTACAATAATTCATGTTGAAGGACAGGGTGCTGGAGAGACTGTTAATGGATAATATAGGGTTGTAGGAGTGGACAGAAGAATGCGAAGAGGCCGACACAGGGCAAGCTGGAAATGGTATGGTGGTATAGGGAATCAGTAAATAAAAACTGGGGATGCTGTCAAGAAATAAGTGTGACTGAATCATTCAATAGGTTACTGCTTTTCAAAGGCCACCAACAGCTAGTGAATTTTAATATAATACAAAATGGCAGCATAGTGGTTTAGACCATCTGCTGCACAGCAAGAGACCATATGTGGCCGTTTAATGTGGTACTGCCCTAAACTGGTTCAGATCCTGTCTCGAAGACAGGAAGTACTTTGTTGAGATTGGAAACAATGTCTCAGGTCATTTTCACACTGCCCCTAGTTGGGTCAATGTAAAAGAGCATTGAAATGGAAGACCTGAGAGCGCTTGAAACAGGAGGTTGGAATTGGGCAAAAAGGCTCTATCATTCTCCAGAAGGAGGCTAGTCAATTCCTACCTCTGTCTGCGCAGGTTGCTCTGTCTGTGTGTTCTTCTACTCTGCGTACAGTTGTCCCGGTGTATTTAGGCACATGTGAAAGAAAAGACCACCACGTATAGGAAAAGCGAGCGTGTGTGAGCATATTCACGAGGCTCTGTCCATGTGAGGCACATTGTCATAGAAATAAGCACAGCATCAGCTGATGGACTCTCCTATGGCTCATAGTGTGGTGTTTGGGGTGAATGATGCACTGCGTATGTGAACAAGGCCGGTCTAAACGTAAAGTAGACCAGAACTAAATTTAATGCACACCGGGGTTGCACTAACATGTTTTAAAATGACCTCAGATCACATGGCGCTGACCTGCGGGGTGCCTCAATCCTGGTGGGCGAGTCAATCCTGGGAACCCTCTTGTTTAATCTATACATGATGACAGATCTATGTCACACTGGCAGCAGGTGAATATGAACCAGTGATGGACCAGATTCACACTACCACTGCATCTAACAGATCAGTGTGCGGATACAAAACAACTTTCTCCAGCTAAATTCAGACAAGACTGAAGTCATAGTCTTTGGCCCACAGAAAGAAACAGTAAAGCAGCTCTGCTTGTGTACTAATGTCTCCATGGCCTAGTACCAAAGAACATCTCTGACATGTTAGTTCCACATCAACCATCTCACACACAGCGTTTCAGTTTTATGCAGCTAAAATCTTCAGTCTTCCTGAAGATGTAAGACAGGCCATTTCATTTGATAATATTCAAATCCAGGCTCAAAACAGTTCTGTTTAGATGTGCATGACATATGAACGTTTTTTATTCTACATTTTTTAATGTAAATTTTACAATGATTATTTATGTTTTGATTTGTTTGTATTGTGGTTTTAATATTTTTCTTATTCTGTAACGTGCTGTTATTTACTTTGTATTGTGCTATTCAAATCTTGCCTTTAATATGGTAAAATACAATTGAGAGGTTTTCTCTATTTTGGATAAAACAAATATATACAATGCATTCCCCTCTTTACTGTTGGTGGATCAAACAGGTCAAAATTTGGGACAACTGGGGTATGTTCTGTATAAAACTGGGACACATCAGTGGTTTTGGATAAATCTACTGGGATATGGGACACAGAGCTCAAAACTGGGACTGTGCAGGTAATCGTGACATCTTGTCTTCCCAAAGTTTTTTTAATACTGTAAAAATATGGTAATATATCTATTGTTTGGTTTCAATAGATGTTGTACAATAGATATTTACTTAAATATATTACACTTTTTATCATTGTGACAAAATCCAAATTACATGTTATATCTTGGCAGCATAGGAAGAATTGATAATTTTTAAGGTATTTTTAGCCACAAAAATGTTGTTGAATAAATAAAAGATTAACATCTAATACCATACTGTGGAAAATATCAGACAAAGCAATAACAAGTAACAGCAAGCAGGAAAGCAGGAAAGGGACCTTCCACTTGGAAGGTTGCACAGCGCACCTTTAATGTTTTCTTTGATTAATGCTTCTGTATGTGGTCTCATGTCTTACTTTGATGGTGAATAAACTAAACTAACTGGCACAACTCTTTAATTGAGGTTCTGCCTGATACAATGTTTTATTTTATTTTTTACCAATTTAACAGCCTGTTAGCATGTAACTAACTTTCATAAATCTATCAAATCAATGGAACAGCCTGGTTTGCGCTCCGACCACTGACCGTGGTTTTAGAGATGAGAAGATTACATTCCTTTTGTACAGTACAATTCACAACTTAAGTGCTTCACCAAATGAACAAGCCATGAGTAGATTTGAAGTCTTTAAGGAGGCTGAGGGGGTGAATCAGTAGCCCTCACAGAAAAGTCCAGGCTAAAAGTTTAAAGTGCTTTGAAGTGTCTGTAATGATGGTCCGACTTCAGACTTGTAATCCCCATAGGCAACAAGCCCCAAAGAAAATCTACACTAAAAGACCGAAGATCATTAAAAAGCTCCATTTCTTTTTAAGTCTCAGTAGCTTTATGGAGTGCATTCACAAGTTTCAGATTTGTAGCCTGTCTGCATCAGTTTGTAAGTAATATATAGAGGCTAGCAGAGCAGCACGATATGCACAAGGATGTACAGCAGGGGTGCTCAGACTTTTTCAGTATGTGAGCTACTTTTAGAATGATCGTGTCTGAAAGATCTACCACCTAATACAAAAATGTTAAACATATATTTATTTGTAAACGTATTATGAATTCTTACATGTGCAGTGCATTTTGATGTACTTTGCACAATGTCATGAGATAATACTGCACAACACAATTGAACTTCCTACATGTTCATAATTACTTGTATGATGATTACTGCTCTGACTTGCACTGAATGGAATCCGTGAGGGATGCATAGTTCGGGCAGTAGCTTCTGACAGCCAGCCAGGAGTAAAATTGCATTTTTCGTTTGAAAGCGATAACAGAGCTTATCATGTTGATTACGGTTTTGTCTTTTTTTTATAGCCATAAAAATCATGTTAAACGAAGTACCAGAATTTACTGCATTTTTTCACACAACTACTTCTATTTTACACATCCATCCGCATCAAATAAATGACTGGGAAAATCCCCGCAGCGCCCGCGCTCTCATTCGTCACCTTCGAGAGACAACAGAGGCAGATTACCGTAATGACGGTAAAATATTTAGACAACCCCATGTCTCCGCTTTGAGATGCCGTTTGAATTTACATGAGAACACGACTAGTTACTAGAGTAACTAGTTATTTACTAGAGTTACGCTGCTGGAAAGTCCGCAACCGCGCTCTATCAGCGACGATAGGATCCGACGCTATAGGGATAAGCATAAACAAGCGCGAGTTAGCGCTTGTTTATGTGTGTGCAGCGCCCATGATGTGACCTAGGGTCAGGTGTAATCTGACTGTTGTCCTGTATATTAGTCATGTGACTGGATGGATGACGGGACGTGATCTACACAAAATGCCATCGCGATCGACGTAATGAACACCCCTGATGTACAGTGTTGCAAAGCCTTATTTTTGGAGAGATTCTGTACTAGAGGCAGAATGAGACATGAATTCCACAAGATGACACAAGAAACATAACCGACAAGACTTAAAGGTGCACTATGTAACTTTTCACGTGGAGTGTTTGCCACGTCTATAGAGATGTCATTGCATTGCCTGGAATGTCCCACAGGATGGTACTGAACGTATTTAAGTGCTAAATGGATAATGGCTGTGAAATGATCTAGACAAAGCCCCAACCAGAAAACAAAGTTCCCCTGTAAATACATACACTTTTTAGCATACGTTCCCTAAATTAATGTTATGATTATGACATTTTCCAGCCACCTAATGTAACCTAATCTATGTAGACCCTTTTCACGGAGCCGCTGCATTCATTGTACATTGGAGATTAGCCGAGTCGTGTTTAAAATCAATATACAATTAAATACTAGGCAGCAGATAGCAGGTTACAGATAGGAAATCACAGACAGCATGTCCAGACGTTTACTACGATGTAAATACTTCACCGGGGAAACTTCTGTGTTTAGAAAAGTAGGTATATGTGTCTTGAAGCAAATGCTAACTGAAATTAAAATGAATTAGTGCTACACTGATGATTTTGCACAGAAAAACATTCGACTTGATGTATTTTCATAAAGACGATCTGTGTTCTATTTTGAGATTTAGATTAGGTTAGCATAAGCTTTGACACACAAATACCTACTTTTGCACTTACATCACCGTAATGGTCTTAACATTCTGTCTTTGATCATCCATCCACAACTTGCTGTCCGCTGTATGATATTTTAATGCTGATTTATTTTTAGAAAGACTCTGCAAAACAACATTCTCCAGCTAAACTCAGACAAGACTGAAGTCATCATAGAGAGTCAACATAGAGAAAGTGTCAACAGTCACCTCCAGTCTCTCTCTCTTAAACCTTAAAATCAAGCTAGAAATCTAGGGGTAGTAATGGACTCAGACTTGAACTTTAACAGCTACATCAAATCAATAACATCTTCAGATTTTTACCATCTAAAAACATTGCAAAAATCAAAGGTGTACTGTCAAAACCAGACTTGGAGAGACTCCATGCATGCTCCTGTTACAGTAGTCTTACCAGTAGGTTAGCCCACTGTAACGGCCTGCTCACTGGCCTCTCCAAACGTGCGTTAAGACAGCTGCAGTACATCCAGAACACTGCTGCTCAGGTCCTGACTAGAACCAGGAAGTACGAGCACATAAGTCCTGTGTTCAGATCTCTGTGGCTCAGAGAATAGACTTTAAAGCAGCTCTGCTTGTGAACAAGTCTCTGCATGCTCTAGCACCAAAGTATATCTCTGACATGTTAGTGCCATATGAACCATCTCACCTTCTGAAGACTTCAGGGACCGGCCTCCTGTGCCGGTGCCCAGACTCAGGACTAAACATGGGGAATCAGCGTTTAAGTTTTATGCAGCTAAAACCTGAAACAGTCTTCCTGAAGATATGAGACAGGCCTCTACTTTGACAATGTTTAAATCCAGGCTCAAAACAGTTCTGTTTAGCTGTGCATGTGACTGAAAGGTTTTTATTCTGCACTTTTCTCCTTTAATTTTATGATGATTATTTGTGATTAGTTATGTTTTGATTTATTGTATTGTGATTTGAATGTCTTTCTTATTCTGTAAAGCACTTTGTGCATGAATTGTGCTATACAAATAAACTTGCCTCGTCTTACTTTTATCACAAGGTTATTCTTCAAAGTATAATCTTAAAGTATTTTCATGCTGTTAGAGCTCCCATAGGCAAAACTCTTGTGGAGTCAGTTCACTATGCAACTTTTATGAGTATTTTAATTTAAATGCACTTCTTATGATGAACAAAGCAAGAGAGATACATAACTTTTTAGAGAACTACACGTGTTTCAAAGGTGCAACTAAGCTTTTTAAGCTGTATAAACTCCTACAAACAACTAGCTCTTACAAACAACCTCTCAATGAAAAAATGGGACCCAGCAGAATAGCAGCTCTCTCTGTACAAGATTCTGTGTCTGATGGTTCAGTTCAGACAGAATCTAAGATGAGACCTGCGCTTTCACAAGTGGGTCACTGGATGTTGTTTCTAACATCAACACAAACACTTCTGAGAAACTGTAGATGTGCCAACAAGACTGAAGTTTAGCTGTGATGTTGTCAACCCACTGACCTCAACTATTATGTCTATTATTTAATGCATCTCATTCAAGAGCAGAGTATGGCATTATTTAAAAAAAATAAAAATTTAAAAAAAGCAACAGCACCACAGAGATGAGTCCTCTCATCCATCCTTGCTGGCATTGAAGGATGGGTCAAATGCAGTGGATAAATTTCCTTACATGGACAATAACAGCAAACCTTCTGACCTTAACCAGAGTAAACCAGATTTGTATGTATCCAAGTTGTTTTTATTCTTTTTCATCCCTCACTTATAATGTCCTTATTGCTATTTTCAATAAGGATATACTTTGTTTAGTGAAATTTGTTCTCTGCATTTGACCCATCCTTCAGTGCTGCTGGAGCAACCTGTCAGCGCTCACAAAACCCTCTGCAGATCATGAGCTAGGTTTAGTAAGTACTTCCCCTCCACCCATCTGTTTGTTCTATTCATTCAGTGGCTGTTCTGTCGTGCCAAAAATAAAAAAGAACAAAGACTTCAATGTCATTTTGCAACTATCAAGTAGCTTTTTTGTGGGACCCAAAACATAAAACTTGTGTGCCTGATTGATACTAACTTTTTTGGTATAGTAAACAACTTTGAATGCTATTTTTAAGAGCGCTCAGCATTGTCAAGAGAAAACTGGAGTTAGAGTGTATTACGTGGCATCCTGGCGGACACACACTCGTCAGTTAGCAACTCTATGGCCTGTGGAGGAAATAAGACCTTTGATCTATTTTTAGTGATGAAGCAGAGCAGGAACGCAGATGGAGGCCACCTCAAAGAGCACTGGAGGCTGTTTCAGGACAATCAGCAACTTCAGCTCCTGCTTTTGAATCACAGGTGACAATGTGTGCAAAAACTCATCTGAAATGTTCCTTTTGAGTTTCCTTATGCTTAATACGAGGCTAACATTATTAATTACAGCTCGTTAAAAGCACGAAAGGGCTGAGGCACTCGAGGGATTTACAAAAACATTAATTCGTGGTAATAGGTTAAAAAAATGCCATCCCATTTTGGTCATACTGGGTCTTCATCAGGGCATGAATAAACGGTAACATATTAGCAACATATTAGCCACATTAACTGGTTCATAATGTAAATCTATAAGAGTAAAGTCTAACTCATCTGCTTCTATTTCATCTATGGACTGCAAACCTCTGCCTCAACACTACGACAACAACACACTAACCACGAAATGTTTTATTTATTAATTTATTTATTCAAGAAGCATTTGGTACCTCAATTATTAGTGTTGGTTAGAGATGCTCCTTTTGTTGAGTTTTAGACGACATAACACCAAGTCAATAGTATTTATTACAGATAGGGGGAGCCAAAATGAGTAGGTCTGTTGTTAAATTACTGATTTGTGTTGTAATACAAAGAGTTACTAAGCCTAGTCACTAATTCAAATAATCTAATTTAAGATTTGTGTATTATCTTTTGGATATTTCCCGGCTAATACAATTTAATCAATAGGAAAAAGTGGTTTTGGTCCCATCTGGGAATATGACAGTATTACAGTCTGGAATCTGAAAACCACCAAAACCAGGCAACTGTATTACCTCATTTTTCTGAACATATGAAGTGAAAGTGGGGTGGACTATGCTTACTTACGGATTGATGAGTAATAAAAATACTTAATCATTAACTGCAGTCAGCACGCAGTGGTCTCATTTTGTCTCAGAGCTGCTCATTTACTGACTCATTTACAAAAAGTTGGGTACTCTAGTTTTAATATCCTATGAGTTTTATTATTGTATTAGAATCTCTACAAAAATACCTTGTACTCTGCATTTGTACTTGGTATTAGCGACTACTCAAAAGGAAGTACTTGAATCAGTTTGGGGAAAATGGAATTGGTGCATCCCGACTTTTGGTTGAAATAGAAATGGGCATTGTGATTTGGAACTGTTCCAGACATGGAAGCTTTATTTTCTTTTCAGACATGGTTTGTTTCACACTGATATAAGTATTGACCCGCAGAGACACAATTTATTTAAGCTGTGACAGACATTATAGTCCTCCTTTCCTTCAGTGTGGTCTTATCGTTTCAGCCGTTCAGTTCAATACCTCCAAATCATTATACAGTCCCACACTATAGCAGCTCGACTCACTGAATAAGAAGCACTGGACAATCTCTTCCAATGTGCAATAAAAGTGTCTCTAAATGACTCAGGGCCCATCCAAAGCATCGTTAATATTTTTCATTTCCGTGAAGCTCCTCCAGCCTGTCATTTGCCTCTCTTCCCGGCTGAGCAATTTTTTAAATGACACAAATCGGAAGGGAAAAATACATTTCATTTCACAGTGGCTCTGAATAGTACATGTAGATCATCAAGCAAATGTTGTTATGATCAAAGTCTCGAGTCTCTTCAGTCAAATAACTCCAGCACAGAACATCAAGTATGAGGAGGATCAAATAGTTTTGTCTCAGACCATCAGTATATAGTTAAAGTGATAGTATATTTACTGGTCCCAAAAATGTAGTTCCTCTATATTGCATTACTTTGAACTTGCCCAAACTGTAGTACTTATTGAAATGTGCAATCTCTTGAATTAAACTGTGTTTTATTTTCACCATTAGGGATGCAGCAAAATTCATAATGTGGAACTATTCGACACAGTACATCTGGTTTATCGTACAATACAATATGTGTGGCTCAGTACACACAGTATAGTACACTGTAACTACACTAACATGTTAAAGTTCATATGACAGGTTAGACTACTCATTTAACTATTTTCTCTAAAAATATTTAAGATTTTATGAAAAAAAATTAAAATAAAATTTAAAAAAATCTCGAGTCTTTTCTATTTTATTTATTTTATTATTATTTATTAATATGATGATTATTATTATTTTTGGTTGAACATGAACAGCACCTATGACGTATGTAGAAATAAATCCATAACTGTTACCTAGAAAACATATTTTTAATAAGGACCAAAACTAGTCTAAATCACAAAATACTGAAGATTATACAGATAAAAATAAATCACAACCTTTATTTTGTTAAATTAATGTTAAAACTGCCAGAATGTGACAATAAATTTCTGCATATTTGGTGGAATTTGCAGTGTTAATGACATAGCTAGAGGTATTCTGTTTAAAAGTCATTGCCACTTCCTGTATTTTTACTTTTACTTTACTTTTCTTCAACCTTTCTACTCAACCTACCATTTAACTGATGCAAAACCATGAGAGGATACTATGATTTACCACAGGCAGAGGAAACATCACTCGGGCTGGAAGGGGAGTGTGCACTTATGAGAGGAGTGGAGGATGGTGCTCTCTGGAAAAAGCCCCAGTGTTGGTGATGGCAGCATGGGCCGTAATAAAATGCTTTTGTGATTGTTGTTGGTTGAGACTGAAATACGCTACTGCCCATTTACAACATAGTAATGTGTTATATTTTGTTGTTCACCAAAAGCTATTTGAGTGGAGGTATTTTACTACAAATCTCATGCTCACACCTAGTAGAAGTAGTACCTCATACCTAGTACTAGTTGTAGTATCTCAGCCTCATACCTGTTTTTTTTGTTTTTTTGGTTTTTTTTTGCGGCTCTTACGGTTATTAATCGTTACTAAAACTAGTCCTGAAACTAGATACTCATTTGAGCTGGTATTGATACTAAAAAAGTCATATTCACAGCACAGAAATGAACCTTTCCTGAATATCTTTAGAATGATCTTGAGCTTTATCAGAACAAGTATAAGACACATACGTGGACAACTGGGAGTACACAGACCACATGTTCATATAAAAGAAAGTGCCATTTAATGTTGAAAATTACATTCTATTGTTGAAATAAAAAGTATTTTTTATTATCAGTGAGGCATTGGAATCGATATCAAGTCTATTCCTTAGTATCAAAATCAAGTTTTAAATGTTAGTATTGTGGTAATGAAAATCCAATGTTATTACTCATGCCTGGAATGTTCCATATTAGAGCCTTAAACTCCTCTCTTACATTTATTCATTTACAGGTGTTTTTATTGGTTGCCTCTCCACAGATCTGACCTGTAACATGGCCTGGCCTAATACTGTAGAACATTTTAGGCAAAACAATAACATCTGCATCAAGACAAGCAGGTGGCAGATATTAAAAATAATAATAATAATACAGCATAGATTTATAAGGACAGTTTTTGCTTATATTGCCCCATATTGATACTTTACAGCTGATGTCACCAACATTCCCTGGGGGTGTGACAATAACTGAAGGCACTGCTCTGTCTGAGGGTTTGTTAGATTTTAATCAGAGTTTTATTTGAACGGTCTTAGCTGGAACTACAACAGGTGAGCTGACATTGTACTGTTAAACAAACCCCTCTCACATAACATTACAGTCATAAACTAGCAAGCACAAAACGACATTTTTTCAGTCAGTCACTCCCACCATTTTGGTTGAAAATCAAACACCTAAATGGGCCCATAAATACTCATTATGATCACATGCTCTTAAAAATGTGTTGTAAGACTTATCAGGCTGTGTTAGCTAATGTGTGCATTGTGTCACCATGGTAACTGCCGATCATTCCGCAATAGACATACATGAAGTACACTCCCAGCATGATGTTACTGTAAAGTATCAGTTGTCGTTATTCGTGTAAAATTCAGGTGTTCAAAATGTGATTCATAAAAAAAATCTCATTGTCTTTTCCTTATTTGATCCACTTCTATTGTGTGACAGTAGAAGAACACTGCACTTTGAAAACAGGAGACAATAACCACCACTATCTCCCACCTTTTCAGCCCCGTGTCACCGTAATCTGCTGGGAAATTGTTTGTCAAAATGGAGCCCAAAGTGCGCTGAGAGGTGAGTTACGTCTCATTTTTCACTTTCAGTCATTTCATATAATGTGCTTCAAATCGGGGATAAGTGGCAGGACACGGACACAGACACATCTAGTGTGCAAAACAAAATGGCAACGTGTTTAAATGTTTGGATGTCTTACTCATACAAAGAGGAAAAACAAAATTCAAAAGACAGGCACAGTTTATGCTAAGATTGCATTCATTCAACAAAAGAAAATGGAAACAAAAGAAATAAAATAATAAAAATTAATAATAATAATAATAATTGTGATGCCAAATATGTTTTTTTTGTGTTCAAAGCTGTCACTCATGTTGCGTACTCTGCTTCTGTGCTGTTGTGTTGGATCAGTATAAAAATGGACACATTACACACTTGAAAGTAAAAGATTTGCTTATTTTAAAAAATTACATTCAGTACCAAACGTTCACGCTAAGGAACCGATTAAAAGAGCCGACTCATTCACCAACGTCACACCGCTATTTTTAGTACACAACTCTGTATCGGATCAACATCCCAGTACTTGCCGTTGTATTTCTTTGTATCAGATCGTCACAACCAGGCATTTCCCCTGTGTGTTAAAAGGATTGTTCATTATGTGCCAGATTTACACGTCTCCATCTCTGTAAAACCCTCCAGGCCGCTCTCGTTGTGCAGCTTTGACGCAACCCACTTGTAGTACATGAATGCAAACTAATGCTGGGCTGCCAAAAAGACTTATGAAGAGGCTGAATGCAAAGATAATTTAATCAAGTGAACATCTGCTCACTTCACTGTTTTCCTGAACCTTCTTGTCTGACACCTCTAGGGCCCTCCACAATTTGCCTATAGGACTTTTCTAAACAACAACCATTGATTACCTAAGGGTTTGCGTCATGCTGTGTGAGAATAGCTGTTATTTGTCATACTATATGCATAATGCAAACTTTAATTAAATCTGCTTGGACAATGGCGCATTAGCGGATTATTCATTCATTGAGTGCTTTCTGCTTCATCTTACAGGGTCATTGAGGACTGGAACATTGAGCCTGTTCAAAGTGTTGGACAAGTGGTGGAAAATATTGTTTAATGGACAATGGCTCTTAAGTCAGATGGATAAATACAGTACATTTTTGTTGGATTATTAATAATTATGTTGTGGTTGCTTTGTTATTAGCCTAAGCATTTTATAATTTCCCCACATATAAAGCACGTAGGTAAGTATGTTGACTTACAGGCAGAGGTTGCAATACTTTGGTTCAGGTTTTTTCAGTTGTTCTCCCATCACATTTAGTAGGAGCTGAAGTTGTAAGAAATCAAACATTACACTTGCACATCTTTTTATTGTAGTAGCGTAGTGTTTCCGTTTGCTCCAGGGACACATATCATATTAGCATCATTATGTTTTCCAAAAAAATCTTTCCTAGTTTTTTCTATTTTTAAAATGTGTTAGACTAATAAAATTATTAAACCTTTATTTTGTTAAATGAATGTTTAAACTGTCAGAAAGCTATGTTCCTTGTTTGTAAATTGTCTGTGTGGCGCCTTCAGCTGGAAGGTGGGGTGAACTACCACACATCCATGTTACGACATTGTTGAATTTTAATGGGTCAGATCATGAACTTGTCCAACTAACAGCATTAACTTGGCAATAATTCATAAAACATGAGTCTGAAATGTAACAAACCAGGAAGAGGGTATTTCCAGACTTTTTTTTTTAAAGCAGGAGTCTCAAACTTGTGGTTCAGGGGCCAATTGCAGCCCACGAGACGATATTTTGTGGCCCGCAGGACAATATGAAAGTTTAATGTTAGTGTGGCATTACCATGTTGCGTGTAGAAGGTTCTGCCAAATCGGTAAACCCCAAACACACGTGTCACTCGCGCTGTGTACTCCTGTCACAAAAGATTCAACAAATAACGATGTATATCCATAAAATCCACAAGACTTGGCATATTTCCTCATGTATGCTGAAAATGGTGATGGCTTTTGAGAAGATTTTAAGCTTTGTTTGTGGAATACTTGATGCGACCCAGCTTCACCCAGACTCTGTCTCCTGCGGCCCCCAGTTAATTTGAGTTTTCAAACTCATTAATGTTGGAGCAGGATCACTGAATACACCAAAGGTTGCTGGGGCACTAAAGAGTCAACTTTTCAATTCTCAAGCCATTCATAACAGTGCCCTCTGTCACCCCTCATTCTTCTGACATTTCTGCTATGTGCCGGGAGTTTGGCTGTGGCGCTTCTTTGAGCATGAAATGCCAAAGCCAAAATTAACTTTGTTCTTGTGGCTTTAATTTTCTTGGACATTTTTATATATATATATATATATATATATATATATATATATATATATATATATATATATATATATATATTCATTTTGACCATGGAACAAGACCGGTGATGGTTTATGGAGAAGTTGATGTTGAAGAAGTTTGGATTTTTACCTGTGACATAACAATTTGGGCAAAATGCGAACAGAGTATTTTTTATTTTTATTTTTATTTTTTTAGTGCTCAGAGAACTTGAAGACAACTTTAGATTAATAGTTAGTTATGAGAGGGAATGCAGCCATGGTATGTTTTTGATGAGGGGGCAATGTTACAACATGGTTAAAAGCTCAAAAATGCCATTTGAATGAAATAAGAAACTCACCCAATAAACACAAAAAATGCATTTAAAGCTCTGTCTGGTCCCTCCCCATTGTCTGCAGTTTAAAGGTTTGTGTGTTATTCTGTTGGTTAAGGCAGCGCTGTGTTGTTCTTTTCTTTGTGCTTACAGAATGTTGGAGCAGAGGACAAAAGCTGTAATGATGAGTCCCAAATCATTGAGTGTGTAAGTTTCCTTATTGAGAAAATGACTTTATTTTTGCAGTGATTGTGTAGCCTAACTTGCAAGAAAGAAAGGGGGGAGATAAGAATTTGACATATCTACCTCCATGTAGAGAAGCAGTTGGCACGACCAGGTTAAGTTACAGGTCAGGGCAGATCAGATGCAATAAGAAAGCATGTTTTTAGCACTAAATTGCCTGTAATCACATAAATGCAAAATATATTGTGCCATACTGTGGAACATTCCAGGTAAAGCAAAAACAACAAAACTCATGGAGACAGGCAGGTGATGGGCTGTCCACAAGAAAAGGAACATAATGAGTCAATGACAAATAGGACATGGCAATCTTTAATGGCCACTACTTCAGCAAACAAAGTGTTACTGTTGTTGTTTATTGATTTGATATCACTATAATGTCATACCTCATACTTAATTTGAAATGCAGCTGCTTGTAGAATTCTGACCCAAAACCACCATTTTGTGTCAATCTTGGAACTAAATAAAGAGCTCCATTACCTGAACAAGTGAAGCGCTTCTTTAACTGCGAGAAGACAGAAGAGACAATAAATCTGTAAAACAACAGGGATGAGGGAACAATGTTATTACATGGAAAACACAATTTTTCACATGTGCTTTTAAAAGCATACAGCAACTTCCAGCACGCAAAAAATACAATTTGTTCTGGTGCTAACGATGAGGCGTGATGGTTTTATCCAAGGGTATTGTCTAGTCAATATCACGAACCGCAAACAAATCAATACCTGTGATTAACACGATCAGGCTGTGGGTGATTTAACAGAGCAAACTCCAGAGGACATGGGGACAGAACGATGTGTGTTTTCATTGGACCACTGCTGAGCACTAACTGAAAGGGCATGTTTATTGACACTGATGTGATGAAGAAAGATGATTACCCACCAATGTGGAAAAAAATGATATTGTAGTGAGGTGTGCAGTCCCTTGTCTTTCCTTTGAGCACATCAAGGTTGACAATGAGATAAGAATCTGTTATTCTTACTGATCAAAATAAATTATATGTTTGACTACTGTTAAATTGGAATTATACAACGTTTTATAAAAGACTTTCTTCTGAATGTTTTGCTTGGTAAATCCAGAATGATATCCCTGTATTTTTTATACAGAGGGATGTCAGTCTGGATCAGTCTGGATCAGTCTGGATCAGTTCTCTATCACGTCTTGAGCCAGAGCCAAACATCATGCAATCAGGTTCGGTTTATTTTAGTGGCACATGTGAAATGAAGGAGCTGATTGGTCACCTGTCAAAATGACATTTCTCTCTGACCTGATTTAACTGAATGTTTCAATACTGTTGGACACCTTGCACCTGCATTGTACAACTTTAGTTTATTTTGCTTTTAATAGAAATGCATGGGTCTTATTCTTTTTTGTTTGTTTTCGATGAGTGTATTTCTGCCAACTACTGTGCTGTGGTGTACTGTGTAGGCCAAGTATCTATTTTTTTTAAATATATTTTTTTCTTTTTCCGTTAAAGAACATGCATTATGCAAAAAAGGGCAGCAATCGTTTGCATAGTTTAGATGAGTGATTGTCAAATCATTTACAGCATATAGAAAATATTTGTTGAGATCTGAAATTAGTGAATGTTTTTCAGACTTTCTTTATTTTTCTTTTTAGATTTGAGGTAAGTGTAAGAAAGAAACATACACAAGAGGAAGTGAAAGTGTGTTTTGCAACAGTCTCTGCAGAGCTGGATAGACAGAATCAATGGCTGCGCATACGAGGACTATAGTTCTTTTAATCATACAGCTGCAATTTTTAGGTAATTATTGTGTTTTTAAATATATTATGTTTGTGAATTGTCGTGTGCTTTTACATTTTGTGGGATCTGACTTTGTTCGTATATAGAAAATTGCCTGGTACGTATATCATTTTTCAGTTGTCCAGTTGACAGAATTCAATTTTCTTTTGCGATGGACCCAACTCGGACAAGTGAGGGATTACACAGATATAAGCTGCTTTAGCCCTGCTAGAAAACAACAACGTCAGTATCAAAAGATCTATTTGACATAGCTGCCATTTTGAAAGTTTTAGTTTAAGAATTTCTGACAGAGCATATGCCTCTAAAGCTCTACAGCTAGTATTGGTTGCCAAGAAGAATCTGTCAGAGATCAAATGTTTATGAAGCAGAAACATGTGAGATAGCTAACCAGGCTATTCTTTACATACATTACACATCCCAACTAATGGTAACATCATTTTATGCTATAATTTTGCAATATTTAAGTGATATTTAAGCACATTCTTCTCACACAGAATCAGACCAGGTCCATTATAAGTGTGTGGCAGAAGGAGAGGATGCCACTTTGCCTTGTGAAAAACTTCGACCCGAGCAGAAACAATGTGACCTAACCACATGGAGTTTCCAGCACACAGAAGTGGTTGTGTATGGACTACTCAACTCAAACAGGGTGAATCTCACTGACCGCTGTTCCCTGCAGATTAAAGGTAATCCATGTTATATCATTGTCTTCACATAAATGAGTACTTTCATTTTTTTCCTACGGGAAGTATTTGGTAAAAGCAGAACATGAAAAAAGTCAGACCAATATACTTCATCTAATTAAAAAAAAAAAGTATCTTCAAATATGTGATTATTATAAAAAAAATAATAATTTTAAAACTGTTTATTATTGCTTGTTGCATAACAAACATGCCTGAATACTGCATAATAGTTCTCTTTAAAGATGTCCAAACTCAGGATGCTGGTGAGTACAAGTGCAGACAGCATGACCGTTCAGGACAGTCTTTTCCTCTGGACAATCTGGTCTCCCTGTCCATCGTCTCCAGTGAGTAAAGTTTTATTTTAAAATGAGTAAATTTTTATTTTAAAATGAGTAATGTTTTATTTTAAAATGAGTAAAGTTTTATTTTAAAATGAGTAAAGTTTTATTTTAAAATGAGTAAAGTTTTATTTTAAAATGAGTAAAGTTTTGTTTTTGTAAAATGCCTCTTTGCATGGGGGCGTGGATTTTGTGGGTTTGACTCCATCTCTATGGCTGAAGTGTGCATATCCTCTGTGTTACTGTGGCAGAGGAGTCACCCTGGGCTCAGACTGCATGTGGTGCAGCTACAGTCCAATGGCTGTAAGTGTTCTGTATAATTAAAAATAGTGAGAGGAGCTCAGACCACATGCCTTGCAGATCAGTGGTGCCGGTGGAGGTGCCATGGCGCTCCGGATTCTTGGGAATCTTATTTTTGCTGGACACTGAAGCCTATTACAGCCTTTTCCTTTAATAAATGAATAGTTATCACGTGCACATGTGGTCACTGTGATGACTGAAACAGCACAGCGGAGGACTGGTCTGACACAGCAGTTACAGGTGCAGTCTGAGCAAGGCGTTATCCTGTCTCCTACTTTAAAGTTGTGGGTTAGACTCCTGATCTCTTTGAGCATGTTCTCCCCGTTACGATGGCAGTGTTTATATTTTCAAAAAACACATTCTACCACAGACTTTTTTATTTCTCTTCCTCAGTGAGTGAAGTTACACATACTTCTGAAACAGAGTTAATTTGTTCAGTCTCCACAAAGCAGCGGTGTGTTCGAGTCCCACTTAAATGGTCTGTAGGGGGCGCTTCAGTTAAAGATTATCCCAATCTCAAAGTGGAAACATCCAACTGCCGGACATCTGTCAAATTTAGACAGCAAGATTTTAAACAACAAAAGTTCACATGTGAAGTGGAATGTGTCAACAACAAGATCCAGTTTCACTTCCAAAAAGATGAATCAGGTGAGAGAATGATATACACTACCAGTCAAAAGTTTAGGCACACTTTCTCATTCGATGGGCCGTATCTTGCCCCCAGTCTTAACGGTAGTGATTAATGAGTTAATGACAGGGCATTTCCAGTGGTGGCTGGAGTGGGACGAAGTACATATATGGTGATGACATCTGAACCAATCTGTGACCACTGTGGCATTTACAGGGCCCATATTACACTATTTTCTGATCTATATAATTTTTTAAATCACTACCAGCGTGGGTAATGTCTGCGATCTGCAATGGAAATAATTTTAATCATGAAATGAAATGGAGTTGAGGACAGAAAGGGCAGATGAGAATGTGAGGAAATCCCACATCACAACATAGGACTTCAGACAGGGTAAGAAGACACACGTAAGGATAGCGCTGGCGACTCGAAATTAATCCCTGCAAGCACAGTTACTGACACTGCAGCTTATATAATCATGGAAATTAAGAAAAAAATATGAATGAAAAAGTATGTCCAAACGTTTGACTGGTACTGCATTTATATAGCTTATTTTAAATGTGATTGTAACCCTTTTGACCCCCATCTGTTAATATAACTTTTTTGTCATATTTTAGAGCCTAGCACAGTTAAATCCATAATAACCACAGAAACATGGGTGACAAAAAACAGTGAAGACAAGTGTAATAAAGGTAATGCATGTGTGGCATGGTGGTAAAGTGGTTAGACTTCTCACATCACCTCACGAAAGTCTTCCTCTTAATGCTTATGTTTGCCCAGAGTATCAGAGTACTGATGTTTCTGTCTGATCAGCGGTAGTTATAGTAGTAATATCAATCCTTCACTCCAGTAAGACTACATTTTCTTTAGTAGACAATATTATTCAATTAGATTAGTTTTAAATGTGAGTTTGGAGTTAGGAGCATAGACTGTATATATAAATGCACATAGCTAACCTGCTAGTCACCGCGTTCCAAATAGGAAGTGATCATGGACACACTTCTGGCTCCATTGACTCTCCAATTCACATTAGAAAACTCATCCCTCTGTCTGCAACTGCTGCTGTCAGGCTCATCATCAAAATGTTCCAATGGTCCTGGTATTTTTATGTCCGTAACTCAAGATATGAACAAGAGACAAATCAGCTGCCTTCTTTCTCTGAGGTTGCTCTCATTAGCAGTAACAACAGGTTTGATTGACACCATTGCTAAGCGACTGCCCCCTGCCAAGCCAGCGGTGCGTGTGGGAAGAGGCGTTACCTTCACCCACGATCGGACTTCCACATAAGGAACTCGGCTCAAATTCGCCCCTATAACTGCTAGCCTCTAAGTCTTAGAGGCAAAATTATGCTCTTAGAGTCTAAGAGCTTAATTTTCCTGGAGCTGAATGCTGTGGGTAAGGTCACATTCACTTAGTCCACTTCTTTTTACAGTCTATGTTTAGGAGTTGGTTAGGAGTATCAAGTAATTACTAAGCCTGAATCAGTCTTAATAAGTATTTCACTATAAATGAACTCTTTCTCCATGTTTTATTATTGGTAAGTGGGTGTAATTATGACAAAGCGGTACCAAGATTTTAAATAATATCAGCAAATACTTACAAATACTTAGAATGTTATGAAGTTACTATAAAAACTTTTTTTTTACTCAGTTAGTAATACAACTCCTGTAGTGGTGACTAAAAAAAAAAGACTTCACTTAACCGTTATTCAAAGGCCCTGTGCATGATTTCTCCCATGTATTTGAGCAAAATACGTCTTGTCTCAGTACAGATATATTGTATAAGCAGCTCTTATGGTCAAAATATGTCCACTGTGTACTGTCCGCATCTAATTCATAGAGCTATATTGTCCAATAATGAGGAAGTGCTTGTTGGCATGCTAGTTGTTTGCTTTACTGTCACAAAAAACCTCCACTCTTATCTCCAAAAGTTGTGATAAACTTATCATGGGGAATTATTTGTACTCCTGCAATGCATAAAGTAAGTGAGGAATAACTCTGGACCACTGCAAACCACTTTCTTAAAAAAATCTTCTGTTTTTTTTAAGAAAATCAAATGTGGTCCAATGCGTTAACAGGGGATTTCTTCCAGGATGTTTCACAAAATGTGGTTTTACTTTCAAAACAATTTGCAAGTGATATGCTTCCTGTTTTCTCCAACACAGAGAGTACTACACAGAAAGAGAACAGAGAGAATGACAGTGATGAGAGCGGAGACTTGGTAGATGACAGGTCGGACAATGGACGTAAAGGTAAACACACTGGGCACTATTATAGTTCCTCTGCCTGCTCTTCCCCGAGGATTCTGTCAGATACTTTCTCAACTGTACATTAGATTGGCTGTTGAATTGGACCTCAGGGGGTTTGGGGGTTTTGGTGTTACTTACTTAGACTTGCAACATTCTGACACCTGCAGACTAGGAACTCCCCAAAAGAGCTGTGGTAGTTTTTGCTTGTAAAACAGGGAGCATTACACTACGTTCACACAATCTCCTACTTAGGGCACTATTTAGGGGTCACGCATTTTTTTGTCATGTGCAAATGTCCAGTGAGTTAAAAAGCAAAGTACAAAAAATTTCCCACAATGCACCTTGTGTCTAGCGATGGTGACTAGACCGGTCAGTGCATTGTGAGAGTCAGAAAAACAACAGGACGAGCTGACAAAAGTCCTGTCAATGCTCACCACGGACCCAGAATTATGAATAAAACACTCAATCTCATGATTTTCTTTGGGCAGCAGGTGTTTCTTATTCGTTGGTTTCAGGCAAATTTCTCTTTCCTGAAATTTGAAGGATTTTGTAAGAACCTTTTTCCATTCCAAAGATATATTTTTTCATATCCAAATTGCATTGCCGTAACAATGAAGGACCATTGCAATGCCTGAAACGCATGGATACACATTCATTCTTCTAAGTTAAACTGCAGTAAATAGCAAAGATATGGTTTGCACAACAGCTTTTTTCAAGCTATTGTCCACACCTCACCTCACAACTTTGACGCGATAATACAAACTGCTTTATTATAAACTTTTAAACTTTTAAACTTTTCTTTACTATGGTGTCGTAAAATGTTTGATATTTCAGCTTATTCCTTTATTAGAGTGGGCCGTGAGAATGGATTGTATTACTCAAGGACAGAACAATAGAATGTTCTGGGTGATGTTTGAAGTAGTAGTAGTTTGAAGTAGTAGGTTGAGCGTTGTTGCTTGGTTACGGAGGAGAAGGAGAAGGAGGAGAAGAAGAAGAAGGAGGTCAGGCGAGGATTTGCTGGGGAGTGTATTTAAACCTAGCTTGTGGCCACCCCATTTTTTTTTAAATTAGTGAAATTATTATTATATTACTGTATTTTGCTATTATATTTAGTATTCCAGTATGTTTTTGTTTTTTTCTTATTATTCAATAATTGCATTACATTATTATAAATCAGATGTATGTTATGTCCTGACAGTTACTCTTGAGTAATAGTTTCCCCAAATATGCTGAGTATTTTTGGAACAATGTCTTGTAATTCTTCTAGAGAACAGTACATTTTTGACTGTTTAGTTTGTTGTTGTTTGTGTGTCCAGGCTGGTGGTGGGCAGTAATAGCAGTGGCTGTCGTTTTAAGCATAACAGCTGTGGCCTTTGTCACATGGAGGAGGGTCAAAGGTCAGAAGTCACAAGTATAAGTTCTTACAAAGCATTCAAATCAACAAATACATGTGTGTTTTTCAGTGAATCCTCAGGAATCCAGTGACACTCCACCTGTGAGTATAACATTCTCAAATGGGATGAAAACTAGTGTTAGTGAGTGACTAGAGTTTTAGCTGGACAACATCAATACCATTATTATAATGTTTATTTAATTAGAGAACAGAGGTGTTCAACAATACAATGTTTTACATGTTGTTTTAACCTATTTATTTTGTGGTGAAGGCTGAAGAGGAAGTGTCTTATGCCTTTATCAACTTTAACACAAGCCACAAGAAAACTATTGTAAGTTCAAACCAGTGCTACTGTGTTTTTATTATATATATATATATATATATATATATATATATATATATATAGTACTTTTTAAATTTTAGTCTTGCCCATGCTAATAGGTGCGTTCACACTTGCACATAAGTCACATACAAATTGAGACTAAATTGTGACTAACCATTGAACTAATCCTGAACAACACAAGGACCAAACCAAATCTACCATCAGGACTAAACTGAGCTGAAAGCAGAACTCCACAAGGACAAGTGTGAACACACCCTTAATCAACTCTATTGTTATATTGCATTGCTTCATGGGACTTGGAAGACTTGTTCCTTGGACGTGAGTTTGTATATGGTCTGATTTGGGGCTCTGTTATTGAAAAAGGGGAGCTTAGTCTTTGTCTCCACTTTTCCCTTTTGATCAATTTGGCTTACTTTTTATAAATTGGGCTGCAAGACAAACACTAGGGACGCTTTTGTCCTGAGGGCTGTCATTCTACTCAAACTGAACTGACACAGGATCTGCTGACCCTACCTGACCAGACCTCCTGTTAAATTGCACTGAGACCTTTGTTTGAGCCATGTATTTTTATTTTAACTGCTCAATGTGTTTAAATTGTCACTCATGGATAAATAAAGTTGTACTGAACTGAATTAGTCAATGAAAATATTGAAACAAAATTTGATCTGCATTGTGTCATAGTTTTAGTTCACCACTAACTACTTTTTATTTAGTTATAGTTGGTAAAACATGAAATTTAAAGAAACTGTATGTAGAAAAAGGTACCACAACTAAACCTGGGTTGCCAGTGCCTAAACCTGCAGATAAAAAACATGAACATGTGTACCATATTGTGTGTTTCTCCAGGTCAGAGTGAGTGAGGAGGCTGTAACTTACAGCTCTGTGAGAATCCCACCTAAGGACCGCGCTCAGCTCTACACCTCTGTCCACAAGCAGACTGATAAATAAAACTGCAAAAGAAAATTGAATTCTGTCAAGTGCACAAAAGTTTTGGAGTGAATACATTTTGCCTCTCATCCAAGAGGCTTCTTCAGTTCTGCAAAGTCTCTGCAAGTCACTGCCTTATATCAGTCTGAAGGAAAACTTAATAAAATAACTTTCTAATTAAAAAAAAAAACTTCATTATTGCGTCCATTCCCTGTTTAATCAATTCAGATCATCACTCATTCGATGCTTCCCTGTTATCCAAAAAAATGATCGAATACCTGCTCATTGTGATTCTCCTCAGTCCTGTGAATAAAAATTCAACATGTCGCCCCTAACTTCTTTATTAACTTAGTACTAATGGGAAGTTAAAGCAACTGCCATTTCTATGGCAAGTATCACAACTGGTATTTCATATACATACTTTTGTCAAAAGCTTTAGACTTACTGATATTGGATGGGAGCCGTGATTACCAAATGGTCAATCTTGGTCTCATTTATAAAGCTCTACATGGAATTTTGACTAAACTGAAAAAAGCTTGTCTTCCTCCCTCCTGTAGGGATAGAAGAAGGGAAAAAAAGGAATGGTAGCTAACCTTTAAGGCTATATATGTAAATATTGGTTTGTTTTCAACATTGTTATGGTGTTTGCTCATCAAAACCTACATGGACAGGAGATTTCAGAAGATATCCCAGACAGTAAAAAAACCCACCCCTTTTCATTTTTCTACAACTCAAATCCAGAGGTGCTATTGTTTTAAGTCCATACATTTAGCTTTGTGCTTAAATTACTTGTTCATACATATTAAATAATTTTATATAACTTGAAAATGCAGCATAAACACAAGCATTTGAACTACATTGAATTGAGCTGTCTCCTACTTTTATGAGCTTTTAACCACACCAGTGGCTCTCACAGCAGAGTTTGCATGTTCTTCCTGTGTCTCCGTGCATTTCTCTGGACACTCCAGTTTCTCCCATCAACTGAAAACATGCACAGTAGGTAAAATCCTCCAGCTAAGATACTCCTGACCAAGACTAGCTCAAGATCTAGAGATGGGTCCCGGGATGTGGTTGCCCCAGCAGCACTGAAGGATGGGTCAAATGCATATTCATTTCCCTACAGGCACAACCTATTACTGCGCTCCCTCACCACATGCATACTCAATGTCAATTAATTGATGTATTCATATTATCTTGTCTTGTCCTGCAATAAATTACTAAAATTTACAGTTTTACCAAAGCCACAGCACACAGCATGCAAACATTAACAAAAAAATAAATACAAATCTAACTTCAAAACATACATGTAGGGTTTAAAACTGCCACAGCCATTTAAAAAAAAAAATCTGCTTGCTAAAATGTCACTATGAAGAGGCAGGTCTTCACAATTTTGAGCAGGAAATCAGTGGACCCGTGTCTTTTATTAAGCTATTTTGGATCTATAGTGAGGTTTACAATGAACAAAATGTTAAATCACTATCTACATATGTTAGATCAAGAAAAGCACATCCTCTATAAGGGATTGTAAGCAAGTCTACTATCGACCCAATTTATTCTGTGGCCTACAAGCTAAATAATGCAATAAACATTCTCCATTAGCAAAGAGACACTGGCCAAACAAATTGCACAGGTCAATAGAAATAGCAATTTCTCTAATTTCTCTCAAAAGATCAATTTATTAGCAGGCCATGTCCGATAAGTTCAAAATATAAGCAGCTTCCCTTACACAAGAGGTCAGGGGTCAAATCCTTCAAAGATTTATCCTTTGCAAAACCAAAGTCAATTCAAGATTTTTTCATTTAAATGTCTATAACCACAGCTCATTTTTAAGCCAGATGCCCTTCCTTACCCACAGATCATTCCCATTTGGAGAGTCTGTTTCCTAGAGCTTAGGTTCTAATGTCTAAAACGTTACATTTTGGACAGATATGTAAAACATCCATAGAGAAGCATTAGTTGGTATTTGGAATGATATTGCGATGCTTGACATATATCTGAATATCTATCTAAACATTATTGGTATTTTTGTAGGCCTTTAAACATGCTCTTTACCTTTGCTTTGATATTTCATGGTTTATTACTTAAAATAATGGTTATATTCAGACAATAGACAGATAAACTCCTAGGCACTGAGGAGGTCAACTACTGGCAACAGAAGGAATTTTGAAAAATCACCCAACTAGAATTTGCAAGTTTTTTCTGCTAACTCAACCATACAAATGTAATTAATGTGATTCAAAGGCAGAAATGCTCAAATTTTGATCTCTGGACTTAAAGTGGGACTAAACAACAGCAAGAGACCTCCAGACTTTTACTTGTTACGTAACAATCCTGGGAAATTAACAGTTCTTAGGAGAGCTCACTTACTAGACAGCATTCTAATTTTTGATGAGGGAAAAATTATGTAAGATGATTAAAAGCTCAAAAAAATGTGCATATGTGTCCTTTAACCTTTTCCCCATACATTCACATTTATTTTTATTATAAATTGTGAAATATCAATGTCAATATAGTGTGTATAGTGTTTTTATCTGTGTCTTTAGAGCCAGCTCTAACATCTTTGATACTCTCCTGTGGACTGCTGTCAGACTGAACATGACTCTGGCCAGTGTCCAGAATCTGTAATTATGAGCCTCTGTCTCAGCCTCTTCTGTAATGAATTCACACATTTCAGTTTTCTGACACTTCTTCAAACTAATAGCCTATTAGCTAGTAAAATTAGCTAGTAAAAAACAGCCTATTAGCTAATTAATTTTAAGCTTTCCATCATTTTACTATGGTTCTTCATCACACACATCGCATCACAAGTTTCTTTTTTAGCAGTGTATATTTTTTTACGGTTTACATTTTTGTACATTTCTGACTATTTCCATGAATTTGTCAATAGGTTGTGATCATCTAGAATTTGGTTTGGTCATACTTTCAGACTGGGGGAAGGGGCCTGTAAAACTTTATGGGAGATTCACAGCTTTTTGGAAGAAATATCCAGACGTATGATCCACCAAAAAGTCTATAGTACAACATCGGATGATGGGTCCCCAGACAGGATGTTCCAGCAACACTGAAGGATGGGTCAAATGCAGAGGACAAATACTCCTGTGGAAATGACATAAGCAGTTTGGTGGGGAGGGGCTGTAAGTGTCCATCTCTTATTTTATGTTAAGACGGATTTATGGATACACAACCCCAGTTCCAATGAAGTTGGGATGCTGTGTAAAACTTAAAAAAAAAATATAGAATACAATGATTTGCAAATCCTTTTCAACAAATATTGAACTGAGTAAACTACAAAGACATGATATTTAATGTTCAAAATGATAAACTTTGTTTTTATGCAAATATTCATTAATTTTCAATTTGATGCCTTCAACATGTTCCAATAAAGCTGGACAGGGGCAACAAAAGAACTACTGTTTGGAACATTCCACAGGGGAACAGGTTAAATGGAAACAGGTGAGTGTCATGATTAGGTATAAAAGGAGCATCTCTGAAGGGCTCAGTCATTCATAAGCAAGAATGAGGTGACGGTCACCACTTTGTGAACAACTGTGTGAGCAAATAGTCCAACAGTCTAAGAACAACGTTTGTCAACATACAAATGCAAGGAATTTAGGGATTTCATTATCTACGGTCCATAATATTAAAAGATTCAGAGAATCTGGAGAAATCTCTGCATGTAAGAGGAAAGGCCGAAAACTAACACTGAATGCCCGTGACCTTCGACCCCTCTGGCAGTACTGTATTAAAAACAGACATGAATTTGTAAAGGATATTACCACATGGGCTCAGGAATACTTCAGGAAACCATTGTCAGTTAACACAGTTCGTAGCTACATCTCCAAGTGAAAATAAAATCTGGACCATGCAAAGCGAAAACCATATATCAACAACACCCAGAAACACTGCTGGCTTTTCTGGGCCTGAGCTCACCTGAGATGGACTGATACAAAGTAGAAAAGTGTGCTGTGGTTTGATGTGTCCACATTTCAAATTGTTTTTGAAAATCATGGACGTCATGTCTTGCGGGCCAATGAGGAAAATGACCATCCTGATTGTTATCAGTGCAAAGTTCAAAAGCATCTGTGATGGTCTGGGGGTGTGTTAGTGCCCATGGGGAACTTGCACATCTGTGATGACACCATTAATGCTGAAAGGTACATACAGGTTTAGGAGCAACATATGCTGCCATCCAAGCAACGTCTTTTTCAGGGACGTCGTCCCTGCTTATTTCAACAAACCATTCCAAGCCACATTCTGTTACAGTAGTGTGGCTTTGTAGTAAAAGAGTCTGCCTGCAGTCCAGACCTGTCTCCCACTGAAAATGTGTGGCACATTATGAAGCGCAAAATATGACAATGGAGACCCCGGACTGCTGAGCAACTGAAGTTGTACATTCAGCAAGAATGGGAAAGGATTTCTCCTGCAAAGCTTCAACAATTAGTTGATTGTTGTTAAAAGAAAAGGTGATGTAACACAGTGGTAAACATGCCCCTGTCCCCTGAAAATGTGTTAATATTTGCATAAAAACAATAAAGTTAAATAGTTTGAACATTAAATATCATGTCTTTGTAGTTTATTCAGTTCAATATAGATTGAAAAGAATTTGCAGATCATTGTATTTTGTATTTTCTTTAAGTTTTACACATCGTTCCAACTTCATTGGAATTGGAGATGTACATAGGTTTCCAAGGAGACAAGTCAATCTCATTCATTTATTCATTTTTTGCAGTGCACAAATGACATAAGCAGTTTGAGAGAAAGGAGGGAGGATTTGGTAGATTATATCTGGCAGATCATACAATGGTTTGTCACAAACAATCAGTGTACTGTAATCCATCCAAATAATAAAACATGTTTATTTTGATTACCAGAAAGATTAGAGCAATATAACTTTTCTTGACAGAAGAGAGCACCAACAAAACAAGAATATAAAATACAAATGTACAGTGATGGTAAAATTTGCTGTATGTATAAATGTTGATGTAAATATATTAGAAAAGAATGTACAGCTGAAATAATTGAGTAAATTGAGTAATTTAATTACTGAAAAGCTTTGCTTCTTATTTAATTACCTTGATGATTCATTTAATTATTATAATGTGTTAAAATCACGTGAAACTGAACCATTGTGGCACTTGAGCATGTTTTCACATGGCGCCTGCACAGCACCGACTTTATAACAGTGAAGAGAGCTGTGTATTTTAGATTCATGAGTGAGTTTAGGGAGTGGGGTTTACTTGTGTGCGACACCAAGAGGACCGCAATGATGAAAACAAACCAGTTCACCAAAAGACCAGGACAAGAGGCAAAGAGGCTAAAGTGACAGACACACAGAGGTAGTGCTCCAAAATGACTCGACCTCAGTGCTGCAGACAGAGCACAAAGCTCAAAGCACAACACAACAGGACAAACACAGGCAGATGTTTAACTCTTATCTTAACCAAAGTGATGGGACACAACACTATATTTTCTATTAAATTAATTCATCAAAAATGTTAGTAAGTAAATTAAAAATATATATAAATATAGATATTATTCTAGGGACATTTTGATCTGGTCTATCTATCAGTATCTGAAATGAAATTAATTTTGAAGACACACTGATGTGCAATGAAGAATGAATGTGTTATTTCAAGCAGAAATAACTGACAATCAACACGATCATCACCAATCACTCACACACCACATTCTTTCATGTCTTGCCTAAGTGCAACAGTACATGTTTAGAGCAGGAGTTGAGCCTCTGACCTTTGGGTTCAACAGAGGGGTAGTTTAAATCGCACTTAAAAGAACTGGACATTAGTAAGATGTCTCATGTTGTGTGTGTAATTATTTGTATGACCATTCACAGTTTTCAACATAATCCTGGCATGCTTTTAATCAGTGCAATTTTTACGTAGTCTAATTTCAGTTTGAACTCCAAATATCACGCTTTTACTAACTGGCAGTAGATCTCTTGATTAAAAAGCTCCAGGACCGGTCTGAGGGAACACAATGCAGACACAAAGGAGGCTCCATGTTCCAAGATATTGTCCAGGAAACATCTCACTCCTGACTTCTGATTGCCAGCCAGAACTTTGTCCATAAGTCTCTCTAAAGTTGCCGGGACATTGCAAAGGCCGAAAGGAAGAACTTTAAACTGCTACAGTCTCTTAGAGGAGGTGAAGGCGGTCTTGGACAGGCATCTGGAGCAAGGGTGACCTGCCCATAACCGCTGCATATAGAAGAAAACCATGCAAAACCCAGTCACAGAATCCAGGACCTTATTAACAAGTCTGCAGAAACATCTTAATCATCTTTCAGTAAAAGGCATTGTACTCGGTCTAAATATGTCTGCTGTGTGCTATGTGCAGCTAATTAGAATCGGGAAGTGCTTGCTTAGCGTGCTAGTTGTTGTGAGCATTACCGTGACGGGAAAACTCCACTCTGGTCTCTGAGAGTTGCAAAAAACGCATGTAAACTCATCATAGTAAATAATTAGCTTAGAATGCGAAGGTAAGTGAGGAATAACTGTGGACCACTGCAATCCATTTACAATTAACTTGTTCTGTTTTTCGCATTTTTAAAACTGTAAAAATCAAGTAGAGCTCCTTTAAGCATCTCTACCATTGTATAAAGAATGAAGAATTTGTTTCCACTACAGTCATTGCTTGGTTGAGAAGGCATGAATGTGACCTGTGCTACTAAACCAGTGCATTTGTGCTTGTTTCTGCCTGTCCAACAACTGCAAAGCAAGAATTCTGTGACCTCCATTTTGCATGGGTCTGCTCAGGCCCTCTCTTTGACGTAACATGTGCTGTGTGCAGGACGGCTGGACCTACGCTAATTGACCTCCCCCTCTAGGCTTCTTCCATAGACATTTTGCACAGTTTAAAAGGAAAGAACATTAGAGCCAATTAAACTACAGGGATATGGACTATTAGTGTCACAGCTTCTAGGGGTAAAGATGTTATATTTAGCAATTACCCTTTGGCCAGAGGGTTGTCAGCTCTTATATTGATTTCTATTGCACATAGGTTCATCAATAAGTCATAAACCCCATCAATCATTATTTAGTCCTGTGTTATAGTGAACAATTTTAGTAGGCTATTTAGACAACCAAGTCACTACTTAACTGCTCATGTAATGCTGACACTTGAAGAAACAAAAGAAAAAATCTTTAATAAACAAAAAAGTTGGAGTATCCTCCATTTCAATTACACATTACATGAATTACACACAATATGTCTGATTTGCAATGGCCAAAGTAAAAATGACATAAAACAAAACTGGCACTGGCTGAAATTAAGCAGTTTTATTCATGAAATCCATTCAACTAGAGCTACGGAAATAAGAAGAGATACATGGCTTTTAAAGGAAGTTGGTGAATTGTCTTTTGTTTCTTGCAGTCGTCAGAAGGGGTCCCAGATTGGAAAAAGAGTCAGGCGCATTTCACAGGCGCTGTTGTTAAATTTAGTTCAAAGCTCCTCACCTCTCCAAGTTTTATAATAGGGGCAATGGGGCTTACCTGTCAAGTTCCCATCTCGTTCCTGACAATTTTTCACAGAAGCAGTGCAGAGTACAAGTCGGAAAATGTATTAATGCGACTGGAAAAAGATTATGTGTAACAAGAAATGTCTGTCTTCTTTAATAGTCTGGTCATTTCAATGGGGGATTCTATGTGGACGGAGATATGTCTGGATCACTTGATTTATAAGTATATTCATTTATTTTATCAAAGCAAATTCACCAATTTGACCGTATTCCATCTACAAACTATTATCTACAAAGACTCTACTACCTTACACCACATCATTATAAAGATAGCATTAAATATTACAGTGGGATTGGTATGGTCCGGAAAGTGAAGTGTCTTGCCTAAAGACAGAATAACATTGTGAAATGCCAGTAGCAGGGATTAAAGCTTTAGGTTTAGTACTACCGTTGCTTAGATAAACTATAACCACTCTATTACCTTGCACAATAATATAAACTAAAGATTAGACAAAGTACTGGCGCCTCCATACTGGTAAGGTGGATGAAGTGTTTTGCCTAAGGGATCTATGTCAGTGCGTAATGCAGTGCAAAGGGATTCAACCTTCAGGCATTTCACAGCTGTAAATTATTACATCGACTACTACCATTTTATTTAGAAAGAAATACAGTCAGCAGATTAAGCATGTGGCGGCGTTTCTCCTTATGATAGGAAAGGAATACAAGACACTTACCCCATTAAATTAAAGTGGGACTATACACATCAAAAAAACAAACAATTTCAAATAGAGCTGCTAAACTGGGCAGTACTGGAGGACTTCTGGGGGAGTGAGGGGGGAGGAGGGATGGGGTCTGGACATAAGAGGAACCATGAGATTGATATCCACGATTTAAACTCTGCAGCCAGGTATTTGTAATCAAACACTTGTCTGTAATCAGGACAGCCCTGAGTGATGTCACATACTACTTGAAATGCAGTAGCCACTACTTTTGCCTCTTTTTTTTACACAAAGCTGCAAATTCACCTAATTTGCACTAAAACATGCTAAAAAAAGGGACAGTGCTATTTTACAATATACACACAGTAGCAAAAATGATCTAGTGCAGTGGTGTCAAAAACTACTTTTTAAAATTGTTAATTAACTGTTTTTACTTCAAGTCATTACTTCAAGTTACAAATATTACACATGCATTTGCAAAGATGTAACAAATATGGCTGTGTAACTGCGTGTTTCCTGATAACATTACATGTTAAGACCATCATACCTTTTAATTTACCCTGTCGAGGGCCACATAAAATGATGTGAAGGGCCACATTTGGCCCACGGGCCTTGAATTTGACACATGTGATCTAGTTTTTGGTTTCACTTTAATTTAAATTTAGAAGAAAAATCACCAATTGGTATGAGAAATTAAGTCTTGCCCAAGGATTCTATGCCAGTAGCAAGGATTAATACAATGTAACAACTAATTTGCACACATTGGCTTCACTGGCCAAGTTTACCAAAATTGGATTATCTGATTTCTGGAGCTTTACAGTTATTTAAAATGACAAGCAAAATCTGATGTGGGTAATCAGAAGGACCTTGATCAGAAAGAAATACATTTTGCTGTTTACATGTCATTATAATAGTCTTATACATCTCCAAATGTGTGCATGTAACCGCATCCACTGGCATCAGCTAAAAATCAGAAAACATATCACAAATTGATACAGACATGATGGTGAAATTGTTTTGCACAAGGACCTCCAGGTTTATGGGTAAACAGCTACAGCAACGGCTCCGTCTGTACAGAGGTGACTCAATTCATTTCAGTTGTTATGAATCATTTTATTATGTACTGGAAGAGCCGGTTGGAGGTGGGCTAGACAATTAACCTCTATACACTTGGAATATTGCCTTTCACAAACAATCATTTTATCATAGAGAGCTTAGTGCATTCAAAATAAAAAAGTGTTTATTTAGTTACAGGAAAGATGAGAAGAGCGTGTCTTCCTTTGACATCTGTGCGCATCAACAAAACCAAGTCATTTGGCAAAAAAATGAATGAGTAATATGCAGATGACTGGAAATCTGTGAGTGCTTCTTCACGTACTAACTATAGGACTGGTATTATGCAAAATCAACCTTTAAGAGTTTTTATATGTTCTTTCCCTACTCATTTACCCTCTCTGGATGTTTATACGCCTGTATTTAAGACAACATTGCTCTGTTCAAGCCCCGTTTTCTCCACCGCCGGTACGCCCACTGCTCTATACTTAATTTTTTCTCCAATTGCATTTTCTTCAGGATTCAGTGTCGTTGCATAGTCATTTTGGTACAAATGAATAAAAAGCTCTTTGTTGTGATGACATTTATGGCAATATCGGCTTGTGTTGGGCGCTTCAGTTTTCTAAGGCAGAAGTCAGAAATTTAAAATGTCTAAATTATAACAGAATGATCCTCAGGTGTCGTAAAATATAACTATATAGCAGACAAAAGCACAGTATGTCTTCTTTAAGAACAGTCAACTCCAACCTGAAGGTAGAAAGTTCCTGCTTTGACCAAAATCTGTCATTGTGTCCTTTGGCAAGACACTTCACCCACCTTGCCTCATATGAATGTGGTGTATGGAGTGAATGAATAATAACTACACTGTAACATTTTTACAAGTGTAAGACATTATTATTCAGTAAAAGTCAATGTTAGATCATTTATGTACTAGAAGTAGTATTATTAGTTTTAGTAGTATTAGAACCAGTAGAAGTACTATTAGTAGTAGTGGTGGAATTAGCAGTGAAAAATGTTTTAAGTTGAATTAATAGCAACTAGTACAAGTAGATGCAGGTGCAGTTGTAACAGGTTTGATAAAAATTTACTAGCGTTTTTTTTTGTTTTTTACATTTTCTACATTAAATAGTAATATAATTGCAAAGTACAGCCTATATATTTTTTACCATTACCATATATTTGGAGATACAGATCCTCGAGTTCTCAGAGTTGTACAGAGGTATCATCCTTCGTAGTTCTGTGTACAAACTTTATTCTAGTGTTCCAACAAGAGTCTGGTCTGTTACCTGGAATCCTGCAATTTATTGGTAAAGGAACAACATGGGTTTAGGAAGAAAAGAGTCTGTATAGCTCAAATATATCCTTTAACCTCTATAGTAAATGTGAGAAAACAAAATATAGAGAAAACCTACTTGTTTGCTTTATAGATCTTCAGAAACTTTTGCCTGTGTAAATTGGGACCTGCTCTATTCTCAGTTATTACAATCAATACAACACATAATATTTACATCACCATGTTACCGTTAACTGTATTGAAAATGCTAAATTTGCTGAAGACTACATATTAATTACAAGTTTCACTTTCATTGTTGATGCTCTCCCTTTGCTCTCTATACTAAGTCACTTCTCCTTCAGAGCGCTATCACAACATAAGTAGCGTGCATCCCACCAATGAAACTACTGCACATTGCATCAGGTTTGTCAAGTTGCTGGGTACAGTTTTTCATCATGCTTTTGTATATTTATGGAGGATTCTTGTGTGGGAGCACGGATGACGGAGGCTTGTGGGCTGAGCTTTGGACAGAATCGTGCTGCTAACCGTAAGGAGGGTTCAGCTAAGGGCTGGGAGAGATTGCTAAAATACTGAAACATACATGGATGAACCTCTTCAGGCAGATTTTTGATGAGGGAACAACATTATAACATGGTAGAAAACAAATCTGCTTTAAGATAATGTTATGTACTGGAAAATTGATTATTTTGGAGGTTATTCTCAAGTCACCAGCTATATGTTTGTTTATTTCAGCCAACTCATTCTCTCGCAGCTCTAAGCAACAGTATTAAATGGGGTTGTTCAGGTTTCTTACTAAAGTAATCTTGTCCACCTAATCCATTCTTATTTGGGCCTGATAACATGTAGAGGCAGTGGAAGAATAGCCACTTAATGCTAGGAAACCGAATTTTCACAATGCAGAAGTAGGTATTTCTGTCTAACTCATTCATAGTTCTCACAAACCCAAATAGCACATAGTTAATATCCACAAGGGTTGATTTTTGGGGCATGTACATGGCTTCAGAACAGCTTTTTTTCAGACAGATAAGTAAACCTGAGGAAGACCACCCAAGCACAGCCAATCTTATTTATTTAATTTAATTATTTAAGAAAAGGGGGAACAGTGCATATTAATGACCATTTAGACAAATGTAAATATGCCAGATTATAGCCTTTGGCTAATTTCTATCTGCCGACCCCCTGGCAGGTTGATGTTACAAATAAAACATATATGCACACACAGACTGCCGCTTTTAACACTGATTTCAGAGTTAACGAGAAATAAAAATACTTTAATATTAGCTCCCGACAGCGCACAGTGGTCTCATTTTGTCAAAGTGCAATACACTTTTTGGGAGAAATTTACTCATTTACAAATGGCCCTCTTGGAATATCTTTACTCATTAATCGTTTCAATACAGGGATCTGCCTCACAGGTTGTATCTCCCCGAGTTCAGATGGGCGTGATTGGCTAAATCACCGGCCAATCAGGAACACGCATGTATGCTTATGCGTATGAGGAAAAAGAAAGAAAAAATATATTGAAGAGGTGCGCATTGGGTGACCAAGAGAACCTTTACATCACATGCGTCACTCAGATCTGATTACACAAACATGTTTGAGCCTGGCTCAATGTGCAGTGGATGGAGTGACCAGACTGATACCATTCTGGACTGGCCAGACAATCCTTTCACACCACTGAGCATCAATGATGTATTGAAATGTCAAATAAAATATGATTCTTTTAAAAATCAAACAATATAACAAAATATATATTTTTTTCTTCCAACCATAATTATTTTTCTTCTATAAAGTAAGATCATTTCAGTAAATGTATGAGATTTTTTCTAAACATTAATCACACAGGTTATCGTCCAGCTGGCTGCCTGGAGCATGCCACTTTTTCCTCTAAGGCTATTCCTCTCCATTCTCTCTTCATAAGACATCACAAGTGCTAAGAATTTGGGCTGAGAAATCAATAGAGATTCTCCAAGTGTGCTACTGAACCAGGGAGGACAAAGCTGAATGACACAGCTCTCTATCCAGGATGAGTCCAGGGACGGTGCACAAGGGTTTTATAAAGGCCCTGAAAAAGTATTACAGCAAATAAGATTGTTATGATTTAAGGGGAAACACTGAACATAGACTTTGACTTTCACACCCTAAGAATATTTTATTATATGCATATGTTTTGAAGACATGCAAAATTACAATATCAAGTATATCAACAGAAAAATCTGAAGCTTTGTGATTAATTATTCATGCACTTTTGCACAAGTGCTGCAATGATGAATAGACTAATTGTGACTAGTCAAAAGTAAAAATGTATTCAATTGAATTTCAATTCAATTTTATTTATATAGCACAGGCTGCCCAAAATACTTCAACTAAACAACAACAAATAAAAACAGATATACATAAAATACAATAAATAGGCAATAAAACAATAAAACACCAAGATCTCCTGCCTAGCTACAACCAAATGCCAGGGAGAAGAGGTGGGTTTTTAGTCTGGTCTTACACTACTCTACAGACTGAGAGGATCCGGCTGAAGGCGCTGTTCCACAGAAAAGGCCCTGTTTCCTTTGGTTTTGAGCCTGGCTTTGGGCACAGCCAGCTTGTGCTGGTCAGCTGACCTTAGGGCTCTGGGTGGAGTAGAGCTCCAATAGCTTCCTCAAATAAAGATGACCCATAGAATGCAGACATTTAAACACAATCAGTAATATTTTCACCCGATATGAAATAGGGAGCAAATTGCAGGTTGCACAGGACAGGCGTGATGTGCTTTCATTTCTTACTTAATGTGAGCAGACAAGCTGCAGAGTTCTGAACATTTTCCAGGCACTGCAAGGAGCCCTGGTCCAGCCCCACATACAAGCTATTACAATACTCCAGGCGTGACGGTACAAACACAATGTGCTTTCTGAAAACATCACCCAGGGGAAGCATGTACAGAGACAAATCGTCTGCGCTAATGCAGTCTACCCTGGGGCACACTGTACTCTAAGAGACACAGAGGAGAGGTTCTGTCCTGGGCTCACAGAAAATCTGTCTGATAGATAGGATCAAAATCAACAGAGTGCAGTACCCTTAATGACCACATGTGTCTCCAGGCAGGACAGGAGGAGGCTGTGATCCACCATATCAAAGGCAGCTGTTAAGTCTAAAAGCAACAGTTAAAAGCAAGTCATTAAAAGCTTTTAAAAGAGCTGTTAAGTACTGTCCTGGGATTTAAAACCCCATTGGATATTTTCACCAATTTTGTTCAGATTAAGGTAAGCCTGTAGATGGTCATATGCAACCTTCTCTAAAACCTTAGACAAAAAGGCAACTTTGAGAAGGGCCTAAATAAAGAATATTTTGGTCCAGATTAAGGTTTTGGCAAATGGCTGGACCACAGCATGTTTCAAAGAAGTGGGAAAACAAGCAAATATCAGAGACAAGTTCACAACATTATCAATATAAAGTCCAATAGAATCAAAAACATCCTTGAACAGATGACTGGGAATAATATCTAGAGGACACAAGGAAGTGTTTTGCCCGAGGAACAAGAACAGTAGGTGGACGTCTTATAGCCCCATTTTTTTCAAGTCTGAGAGAGACACTGGTTCAAAACACTCAAAAACTCAATTACAGACTATTGGAGCTAGAGGAGGACAGTGCCCCTCTGTATAAATTTATAGCTTTGGAGGAGTTCCCAGCAGAAGTGAAAAATCTTAGCGGACGTGAAATCTTAATCTCCATTTTAAACAAAGTATTTGGAGTATGGGTAAAATCTTGGTGTGAAAAGAAGCCTAATAAAATGTGTTCTCTGCTAAAGTAAACAAACCATTTATATAAAGTTTTGGAGTGCCGCTGGTGACAGTAGACCAAGTTACAAAACTAATGGAGCTGGAGAATAAATATGATACTGCCAGTTTATAATGTAACTTTATCACAACCATCCATGTTGTTAGCTTTACTGTGACATCAAAACTCTGCTCTGGTCTTGGAGGGTTGTGAAAAGTGTTTATAAACTCATCACCATGAATAATTAGGATGCTCCGAAAACATAAATTAAAGGAATAACTTTGAACCACTGCAAACCACTGGCAATGTAGGAAGTGTTTTGCCCGAGGAACAAGAACAGTAGGTGGATGTCTTATAGCCCCAAGAAGCAGCAAGTCAATTTGTATTTTATTTTACAATCCAATTTGACCCAAGAGCAGTAAAAAACATAAATCAAATAAATATCAACAAATGTAATGATCCACATGAGACATGCATAGGTTCTAGATTGCACTGCCTCTTATCACACCCACATGCCACTATCTATATGGAAATGGTTGAGGACTAGACGATAAATGTGAGATGATATATTTTTGTGTCCAATTCCAGCAAAGAGCTATACCCAAGTGCAGATTGCATGTTTTATTCATTTTTACTTTGACCAAATATGTTGATATATAATCTACTTTCAATCGATACAACTCCTTCCACTGGTATTGTTTTCGAGACACTTTGTACTGTGCATTAATCACTGCTAAACTAGAGGTGTAACGATGCATTGTGATTCTAAAATATGATCATATGCATCATGGAAGTAATATGATGCCGATGTGCAATGTCATTCAGTATACACTATATATTGCCACAGACCAGTCTGTCCCTCTGTCTCTCGTGTGTGTGCCGTCTGCCCTCGCTGCCTTCGTCTCTCTGATGCAGCCTGAGGCCTTCACCTTCTTTCCACTCTTTTCTCCTTTGATTCTTCTTATAATCCAAGATACGGAAAGTAAACAACTGTTTTCTCACCAGTATTAACCAGTCATCTTAAGACCTAATTTAGCACACGGACATCACACTTGTTTCTGCTGACTGTGATAGCGCTCATACTTTTAAACTTATTATGTTCCAGATATTAAATGTTCCCTTGGGACAGTGTGAATCTAACAGTCACATTCTGATTTGCTTGAAACAGGTGGTTTCAGAGCGGCTCCAATCACTGTAGAGCGGACGACTGTCATGTGAACAGGCTGGCCTCCTTTCCTCGTGTAGTCTGTGGTGAAATATCAGCGACACTTCTGCCTCTGTCTGAGCAGCCAAGCCTTGGTCTATCTGTGTGCCTTTTCTGTGCTGCCACTGGCATCGCCCTTGTATTTCACCTCAAGTGAAAGAAGCCCACCGTGTGGTGCGCGTTTGTTTTCTCCATTCCCAGGAACAGTGAAGTGAACAGACCTAAATCTAGTGGGCACGGGGGTCGCTCCACAGAGAGCAGTCACATGTGTGAAAGTAACCTAATACTTAGTGATAAATAGTCATTTCTGCTTTGAAGACATGTTTCCAATTTCTTTCCATGGGTTTCAGAGAGATGCATAATATTGAACTTAGTACTCTGGTTTCAAGCCATTTTATCTCACAAAGATTTATTAAGTTATTGTATTTTCATTCATTTATTTTCATTTCATTCTCACACTCAAATTGGTCTCTGCTGCAAATTATGATTCCAACAGGATTCCTGTCTTCAAGCGTGAGCGAAAAGGGACACATAATGACTATTAACCAGCTCTCTTACACTTACATGTGCACCATTATCATCAACAGGGATTTCTCTGTGCACATGTCAGCATCCTTTTATAGTAATAGTCATGGCTGGTCTTATGGAGCGCTTGTTCTCAATAATCAAGACTACTGTATATTATACATAATGGGGTCATTACATGAAATGGACAAAGTTAACTACAAACTACTTCTGCAAACTAATACTTTTTTGTTGGTTAAAATGTTCAGAGTTCAAATGAGTAGTCAATGATAAAACAGCACATCATATTTCAGCCTGGTTCTTATTTTATAGGTGCAATATTTCACTTTTGCTTGCGTCTATGGAGATGTTAATTCTTTGTCTGAAATGTTCCGCAGTATAGCAATAAATACATCTGACTCTCTTAGCCCACTCACGGAAAAAATGCAAGCTTTGTTTTATGTTTTATTTGCATTTAAAAGGCGTATACCTGATTTTTACCATTTTAAAACTAGGAAAAAACAGAGCTAGTTCATTTTAAACAGTTTGCAGTGGTCCAAAGTTATTCCTCGCTTCCTCACCAACGTTTCCACAACTTTCATAGACCAGAAGAGAGTTTTGGTAATGCTAACAACAACTTGCATGTTAGTCACGCACCTTCTGATTCTCTGACAATAAAATGCTTTATAATATGATGCCAATAGTGCACAGCAGACTTGTACACGGAAATACAAATGTAGGGGGAAATCAGGTACAGGCCATTTAACTGAATTCAAGACAACATATTTCCATATTAGTGAAGTAAAAATGTTGCAGAGTTTTAGAGGTTAAACAGAAGTTGATTTCACGTCCTCTGTCCACGGTACTGATTTAGTCCTGATTTGCTGGATTTGCAGAGCAGTGATGAAGGAGGCGGGAACTCTGACTGTGACAGTGGGGGGTTTCCTGAGGCCTGGACTCTTCTGATTGCACTGCACCCATGACAAAACACACCCTGAAGCAAAAAAAAAAAAAAAAAGTGATTTTAAAGGTGCACTGTATTACATTTCTGGTGGAGGGTACACCACCTGCTTGTCTCCATGGAGATGTTATTGCTTCTCTTGGAATATTACACCTGGCATTAAAGTGTATCTATCTTGCATTGATTGAATTATCACGTTGTTTTTTTAATTGCAAAAGATAAAAACAAAGGAAAAAATATATAATAATAGTAACATGCATTCTGGCTATAAGTGGGGTTGCTTATTCACAGACCTAACCTCTAACCAGTAACTTGGCCTGGTGGCATCGCCTGGAGATCAGTAAGTTTAATGCCTCTATATTGGTCATGCACCTGATTTTTTTTCCACATGAATTTAAGCAGAATTGGCCTTGTACATATATTGTATTGACTTTATTCCGCTCCACCCATTTTCCCCTCTAAATGCTACTAAACAGCACTTTCTATGTGGTGGCCCTTCCTTCATTTATATGGATGATGTGGGAAATAGTTTGTGCTAAAATATAATATAAAGTAGGTTGATTTGTGTAAAACATTCTATGTTTATATGACCAACAAGTCAACAGTGCATCCATTCTCTGGAAGGCTGTAAACCTGTAGTCTATATAGAACTTATTTGCTGTGAGATCGGCAGCCTCATGCAAAATAATTACAACCCAAATGACGATGGCAGCGACCACAGCAACTGCGACTGAAACACAACTATTTATGGACTAATAACCATACAAGTTTTGGTCAAGTAAACGGACTGGATCCATCAGCTTATTGTATAATCACTTATTAAAAAGCTCAAGCTAAGCTCAGTTTATTTAAATGTTTTAATCATAATCAAGAATCAGCAATGTGATAAAACAGCACTTCTATCTACTTTGAGCTGTGTTGTGTCCAGCTAACACCTAGATGTATTTAAAGTAGATGAAAACGAGCCCATGGCCACAATCAAGTGTATTCAATAACATGCACTTTCCTAACCAACTAATTATTATGTAAACTTACAAGGAACAACACTGCACTTTCCTATAGCATTCCACTTTTGAAACCATCACAATCATTATTTAACATTATCAGTTAACTAACTGTTAGTAATTACACATTACACAAGCAACATTTGTTATTTTCCCTTGACAGTTAATCCAAAACCTAAACAGATATCTTGTTTACACTTTTACCAGACAGTGTCACTTTGCATTGCATCATACCTCTCTCAGGTGAGTCAGAGCAGAATATAATTGGGCAATGCAGGGCAATTTTATTTATATAGCACAATTCATACACAAAGTAATTCAAAGTGCAGACTAAAAACATTTCAGTCATATGCACAGCTAAACAGGACTGTTTTGAGCTTAAAGAGGCCCGTGAGCAGGACGTTACAGTAGTCCAGGGCTGTCCAAACTTTTCTCATTAAGGGCCACATATAAAAACACAGACAAAGCTGAGGGCCGATCGAGGCCCATAGACTCATCACCAGTACAGTGAATACTTCAAATCTGTGTTATTATTACAATTTAGACTGAACCACTAGACCTTTATTCATGCTTACATCCTCAGTGGGACACATTAAATATTTGATATGGGCTTGTTAAAGTAGATTTTCAGAAATGTACAGTAAAAAGTACAGTTTAAAGTAATATGGGAAATTCACCTGGAAGCTTGAAGGCCAAGAAAAATTGGTCTGAGGGCCACATTTGGCCCCCGGGCCACAGTTTGGGTATGCCTGCAGTAGTCTAACCTACTGGAGACAAATGCATGGATAAGTCTCTCCAAGTCTGGTTTTGACAGTATACCTTTGATTTTCCAATATTTTTATGTGGTAAAAAGCTGCAGATGTTATTGATTTGTTGTGGCTGTTAAAGTTCAAGTCTGAATCAATTATTATCCCTAGATTTCTAGCCTTATTTGAAGGTTTTAGAGAGAGAGAGACTGGAGGTAACTCAAAGACTATGACTACAGTCTTGTCTGAGTTTAGCTGGAGAAAGTTGTTTTGCATCCACTCACTGATCTGTTGGATGCAGTGTCAGAGTGAATCCACTGGTCCATATTCACCTGGTGCCAGTGAGACATAGATCTGAGTGTCATCTGCAGAGTTGTGGTAGGACACATTATTGCTGTGTATTAACTGATGATCAGACAGAGCAACATCCATCACATTGACATTTGAGCAGGTCCAGAGTGTGTCCTCTGTTCTGGGTGGGCTCAGTGACATGCTGAGTCAGACCAAAGGTTTCAAGGACAGAACTGAGCTCTTTAGTGTTTCAGTCAAACACATTATCAACATGTACATTAAAATCACCTGTAATGACTAAACCATCAAAGTCTGTGCATACGAGACTGCGGTCATTGCATAACCACAACCTGAGAAGTGGGACAGGATCTGGACTGGATTGGAACAAAATAACTATTTGTGCACCTAAAATGGTTCACTAATAGTTTGTTTTTCTCGCTTACAAACTCACTCAAACCTTGTTGTATCCTCTGATTCAATTTATAGTAGCAATTTGGTGCGAAAATCAGAACATTCTACCAGTACCAAAATGGTTAATGGGTAAAGAAGTGCTATTCTTCTCTGAAACGGAAAACACACTGTTCTACCTTGTGATGTCATGTGGTAATACAGAAAGTGCTCCACTGTGTTTTTAAACATCTACACCTTTGCTACAGTCATCTGAGACATACTACTACTACTACTACTACTACATGACATCACAAGGTCGAACAGAGTATTTTGAGTTTGGGGGATTTATACAAACTAATAAGTAAAAATAAGTAAACTAAACTAAACTAATGTATAAGGCACACAGGTTCGCTCATTGATGGAGGCAAGTGAGTTCTGGTTTAAGTAGTAGCATTTATTTTAAATTGCATAAAGTTGGAGTTAGAACTTCCGATTTCTTTCATTCACTTGAACAGCTTGAATGGTGGGAAACTAATTGCAACCTGTGAACATAAAGAACCATGATTTACATTTTAAAGGTCATTTTCACATTAGGGCAGACAGGAACAAAAAGGTGAAGGAAAAACATCAGGATACACTGCAGTGTGCAGCTGACTCAAAGCCCATAACCTAAGAAATAAGTGAAATCAGTCTATAGGTGGTGGAAGTATTTCATTCTCGTGCTAACTATTTAAAGCATACCACCAAGCTCATTCAACCAGGCTGTGACGCACACAGACCGATCACCACAGACAGAGCAGGCCATTGCCCACGGAGCCCCAAATAACTTGTACTAGTTCACCTAAATGTTAGAATTGAATTTTATAAAGCAAAGCAGAGGCAGACCAAGGACTGCTGGGAAGCCTTTATAGTTTTTGCTCCTCTGCCACCTGCTGGTTGCTCCACAAAGTCAACCCTAGTACACTAACTTCCTTATTGTCAGACAATAAAGTGCTTCATAATTAGATGCAGATAGCACATAGGATAAAAATGAGACTGAGACCACTAAGAGCAACATCTGTTCTGGGGCAAAAAAAAGTCTCATGCTAGCATTTTGTTACCTCATAAAACCATACTTTGAAGTTTTGCTTTATTCACACATATTTGAATAATGCTGCATTATTAGTCTGTCTGCATGTCCAAAGCTCAAAATGCTCTGTTCCACCTTATGTCATGACACTGTTATTTAAGTTAAGAGCTACCTTGAGATTAACAATTCCCCAACTGAAATGATCCAAATCAGGGATCAGGGAATGTGTATGGAATTTAAAAACACAGTGGAGTGCTTTCTGTATTACCACAATCACAAGGTGGAACAGAATGTTTTCTGCTTGAGAGAAGAACTCAACCTAAATATGCACAGTTTGCATGTTAAACATCTCTCTAGCTAGGCTTGGTCAGGACTACTTTAGGAGGATTTTACCTATTTTGCTTTATTACTAAATGATAAGATTTGTAAATATCTAATGGACAATTCTGGCCCTAGCTATTGCCGTTTTCCTTCCTTTATTCTGAAACCTTACAAGTGTGTCAACAGGGACAGACCTGAATTAATAGCTATTGCTCTCACCTTGGGGACTTAGACACCCACAGAGTGATAGTGGTAAAGAATAATGGGCACCCCTCGAACCCCGTCCACCAATTTTTGCTGTTATAGTGGTTTACATGTAGGACTCCAAAGCAGAGCCAAGACCAAGGCAAGTTTCAATAGTGTATTCAACAGAAAATCGAGCTGGGAGTGCAGGCAGGGGGCAGGCTGACTTAGCTGGGTGGCTCACCAGAGGAGCAGGTCAACACCAGAGGCAGCAAGGCACAAGATCTGGACAGACAAGGACCCGCGGGAGAGTCCAGGTATATCCAAAAGCAAGGGTTTTTATATGAAATCACACCTCTCAGCACTACTGAACAAGACAGAATTATCTGATTGATGGTGAGTAGACCAGGCTTGTATACTGACAGTGAAGGGATTGAGAGCAGGTCTGTCACGTTGGCAGCACCGGGAGAAGTCAGCTACATCCCCTGCCACACACACTTCGATGAAAATCAGAAGGGGGAGAGGGAACAAAAAAGCAATCCACAACAGCAGTGCTCCCAACCATGCTCTATGGGGCTGGGTAACTGCAATTGTGCAACTACATATTATGCTAATTAAATGCTACAGTTTTATATTGTGCATACCTATCTATACTGTACATGTCTTTCACAGAAAGTTTACTAACATGATAATCAATATCAAAAGCATTCATAAAATAACAAAACCAAAAGAATAATCAGTTTGTGTGGATGTGTGGCCAAGTGGGGTTAAAATATAAAAGGAGCAACACCACCTAGTTTTTGATTACAAACAGACTAGGAACTGTTAAAATAAAAGGGAGATAAAACCAATTTAAAAAGTTCTAAAACAAAGTGAGCAGTGTAAATAACCAAAGGTCTAAAACTAGAATGTGTTAAAAATAATTACAAAAGCTAAAATATAATAAATAAAACAATTGGGCCCAATGATAAAATATTAAAAACAATGGAGGTTCTGAAGGTAAAAATCCAAAAAGGTCAATTTTGTAAAACAAGGGGATGTAGGGGCAGTCAAATGATCTTTACTCTGCTTGCCTGTCTGTTTATCGTCGTACTCTGGCTTCACGTGGACACCTTGACTCCATGGCAGATACCGTCGATAGTCACTGCAGCCATCCATCACTGCTCCTGCTCCAGTGTGCACACCTTCTCCAGATTCTACCGTGTCTCTCCTCTCTCTCTGTTCTCCTTTGAATTTCCCATTCCTATAAAGCGCTTTGACTTGCCCCCATCAGTTTGTCGATTCATTGTCTAAACCTGAGGTGAAATAGTCCAACCACAGATACTAGTTGGATGATTAAAAACAGGAAGTAAAACACAGCACTGCACACATTAAAAAACATCTTTTAGAATAAAAACATAATACATGAAGCATAACAAATAATAAAAACAAAGAGCGCTGTGCATAGTCATCCTGTGATAGATGTATGTTAAGGTTGTTTGCACAATATAGTAATTTCAAGAAATTTTTAATCCAATAAACATACAGCCATGCAGTAGCATTACTCTGACACAAAAGATTGCGGCTTTGTTGTCTGCTAATGTGCACCATGACTCAAACCACTTCCACTTGTTCCATATGAAGATGATCTCCAGCTGCTGTTCATATGAGTTGTGAGTGAAGAGCTGTGTGGTGCTGCTCGCTGATTGGTTCGTGGTCCAATGGTGGTGGCATTTACCTGAAAAATAAGTGGGAATTCTGTGAAAATGTGCAAGAATCTCAAGTAGTGACAAAACAGATCTTGTTGGATAAAACACATTCTACTTATATGCTGAATTCAGTGTCCTTCCTGGATGAAGACCTATATTCTAACAAAAGAAAGCAGACAGAGGCTCTTGGCCCAGGAAGGATAGCAATCTATAAACTAAAACTATGGTCATATTGGGCTTTGCGATTGCTCTTTTATGAAAATACCTTTAATAATTTTTAGTCTATCTTCCTCTCTAGAAGTAAAAGTCTTGGAATCATCTTTTAATGTCATTAGGTGGGAAATTTGAAGTGTATGAATGTTAAAAAAAATCAAAATGGACCACCCTTTGTCTTTTTAACGTCTGTATACTTCAAAATGTCTTCAGGAAGATGCCTCATAACTTTTAAAGGGCTTCTCCATAATTTTTTTCATGTTAAGTTGAAAGATGTTTCGTACAGATATACTGTATAAACAGCTTTTAGGGCCAAATGGTCATCTAATTATATAAAGTGTTTTTATTCTCTGCAAACCAGGATATAATGCTGGTGCGCTGCTACTATGCCAGTTGTTGTTAGCAGTGGCGTGACAGTGTGAAAGTTGTGGAAAAACACTTAAACTCATTGGAGTGTATAATTGGGATGCTATAAGTGAGGAATAAAAACTTGAAATGAACTAGTTCTTAAGTCTGTTCATGCTGCAGCATAGGGCCCTGAACCTTCCCCATTTAAACATATTCACTCCTTTTGTTCCATTGCTGCCTTCACCTGCAACAATGTCTTTTTCCATTCAAACTGATTTTTTCAGCAGTAAAATGTGAAATACCAAGCATAAGACATCCAAAAAGTCATTCACAAAGGCTAAATAATGCATACCATTGGTTAATCCCTCCTTTTTGCAATGTCTTTACATGTTCCATGGTTCAGAGGCTCCTGGCTGTGTTGAAAACTTGTGTTTGTCCTGACCCACACCTCCACCTGATAAATTTGGCACTGCGCTCACCTGCTTTCACTGTGGACAAAAGAAAAAACCTGCACCGGGCTCTCCACACATGCCTGTCTCCAAAGCTGAAAGCAGAGGAAATGAATTCAGAAAAGCAGATAAACACACTCATGGCACCGGATCAGCCAGGTCATCCAACACACATACTTTGACTCTCTATTTATATTTTGGTGTTTTAGTTCTCCAGATGATTATACAGAAAGCAGAATGAGCCTCACATGAGTCTCACATTAGTCTCAAATTTCGGTTGCCAGTTTCAGTGCTTAAATCCAGTTGGTTTGAACCTAAAAGGAGTCTCTCCGATCTGAATCCTCACTAAACACCAGCACCTGCAGCCAATCATTATCAGTTATAATCAGGTCTAGTGCAGCTTCTACTGCTGCATTATATGACTATCCATATGAAAAACTTGTACGTGTCCTCTGTCTGCAGGTTAAGGTATTGGCAACCCAGGTTCAGTTGTAATTGTAGTACCTTTTTAAACTATAAGGGTTTTATCTTATTCAATCATTAGTTCAAATGGTATTATATTTTTCTAAAATGTCTGTCTGAAAAAATGTCAACTGCAAAACAATAAAACCTGTCAAACTACCCCGTTCTGAATTCAATAGAACTAATTTCCATGTTCTTATTGTACAGACCCTTCTATGCTTCTTTGCGTGGCTCTGTGGGTGACTTCACACTCCAGTGACCATGGTACCTCAGTACACCTTCACCTATATCATTAACTATAGGCACATATAGAGTCTAAATATAGGCAGAGAGTCAGTGGTCGGTAAGAGAAAGCTCACAGTGTTGATGCACATATATAGGTTTATAATGTTGAGAACTATCAACTCAATTATCGCTTTATAATGATAATCATGTTAAAAAAAAATATACAGTTAGAATTTTCTCAGGATTGTTGTGTCACAGGTAGAAACCAGTGTCCATAAATCATCAAAACTCGTTCAAAGCATTTCTGTCATCAAATCATGCTTAAATTACAATGTACGGGCATTTGAAGTTCTAAATCAAAGCAATGACACTCAAGAGCATGTTTAAAGGCCAATAAGAATAAAAAAAAAATGTATACTGTGCATCATTTAAGAATATATACTTGAGTAGTTTAGGTGAATTTATAGGCCTACATTAGACATGGAGTATTTAACTTGTACACTATGATGTGGACTATGTAACTCAGGTGATGATGCAGTATGAGAGATGTTATTCCTTTTTCTGGGATGTTATAGTATGGCAGTTTGGCTAAAAACAACTTGTAATATAACACACATTAAACTTACCTCCATGGAGACAAGCAGGTAGCAGACCGTCCAAACAGAAATGTTACACATTTAAATGGCCAAAAAGTTAAATCATATAAATCTTTGAAAACTACTCCATAAACAACATCAAATGAAATATTCTGAATTGACTTGACTCCACTTTTTCATTTTTGTGCTGCACCTTTTTTCTTTTGGGTCAACTAATGTAAAGTTGGATAACACCTTACTTCTGTCTGAGAATATAACCTATGGTGTACAGTCACAGCAGCACCGAAAGGTGACAGAGACAGAGGAGGGACACAGATGCGATTTTTTCTCATGCTATTTGCGGTCTGTCACCCCATATGTTTGAGCGGCTGTGTGTTGGCCTCTGGTCAGAGAGATGGGGTTACCCCATACTCACTCACCATATGCCAATGTGACCTTGAGAACTCCGTTAACATGTGGTGGTCCTCAGCTGGAGAGTAACAGGCAATCAGAGACATCCAAGGGATATTTACAGGACAAAATATGTGAAAAAAGTTATATATCACAATATTAAAATAGACATATTAAAGAACACACATTGTTGAAAATGTACTTTACATTGTAACCGTGTTAAATATAAATACAATATTAAATCTGTCAACTGGACAAAACGTTGTAGGAGTGAAGACGTTTTGCTGCTCATACATGAAGGAACTAGTTACACTACACACAGTACTGTAGTTAGCTCTTCCCTTCAAAATAGATATTAGGAAGTGTCCACCAGTAATCTCAGAAGAAGAGAAACATCTTCACCTCTACAACTTTTTGTCCAGTTGACAGATTTTGTTTTTCTTTTGCAGTCCACATTGAGGACAAAGTTTTTATGTCACTTTTGAGGACGTCTGTGCATATAAACTTATGAATGTCCACTCTTAGGTCTTCATTTCTTTTGTCATATACAATATGCAATCAGTCAATCAATGGAGAGAGGAGAAACAGAATAACAGTTCAGTAAAGAATGTTTGATGAAAACATGCCCAAATGCTGCCAACTAATCACTACCTGGTGGTGAGTTGGATCCGCTGGCAAAGAAGAATAGCTTTGTTGGCTACTGCTGGGCCAAGCATGCCACAGCTCATGCGATCGCAGAGGCCAAAACGGTTTGGAGGAGTTCGGGGAGGCCATGGAGGAGGACTATCAGTCAGCCTCAAAGATTTTCTGGCAAACAGTCTGACACCTCAGGTGCAGGTAGAAAGCTGCTGATCTTGATTTGGGATGTTGTTGGAGAGTGGAAAGAATATTTTGAGGATCTCCTCAATCCCACATTCTGAGGAGGAAGCAGAGACTGGGAACTTGGAGACGGACTCGTCCATCACCTTGGCTCAAGTCACTGAGGTAGTTGGCAAGCTCCTCGGTGGCAAGGCTCAGTCCAGAGCAGTGGTTCTCAAATAGTGCCCCCACAGGGACGTGGTGAGATGCCAAGAGGGGCGCGTATGACTCCACGTATGACACTGTAGATACTGTAGGTATCGCATATGCAGCGCATACACATACGCTCGTGACACAGAATGTTTTCCATATTGTCTCTTCAGCAAAAGCATCTCATATTCACTGCTCTAACAGGGATGAAAAGAAAGGCCAAGATAGATGGAGGTAATGAGATGTACGAAAGTCACCCAAAAAGTAAGACGAGGAAGTCCGATGAAGAGTATTTAGCACTTGGCTTCACCGTGACTCCTGTGAACGACAGACCGGTGTCTGCTGTGTCTGAAAATGTTGGCAGTGGACAGTATGAAGCCAAATAAGTTAAGGCGCCACCTCATTACACCTCAATCACGCTGATAAGACGCTGGGGTTTTTTCAGCGTAAACGTGCCAAATTTTGCCAACAATCACCCTGCTTTGTGAATGTCATTTAAACCAGCAAGCACTGTTAGAATCATATAAGGTGCCGTACCAAATTGCTAAATTGCTTGTTTTAATTTGATATTTATTTAATTTTAATGTATTATTTTTGATATTTATCCATCCATCCATTTTCTTCCGCTTATCCGGGGCCGGGTCGCGGGGGCAGCAGTCTAAGCAGGGACTCCCAGACTTCCCTCACCCCGGACACGTCCTCCAGATTTTTGATATTTATTTAATTAAAATTTATTCATTTGATGTTTATTTATTTATTATTATTATTATTATTAGATATTTAATACAATTTCATGATATTTTATTTTTTGAGTATCAAATGGTTAAATCAGTTGTTTCAAAAAATATGTATAGTTCAAATAAGGATAAAATTTTAAAAATAATGTAATTATTAAAAAATAATGTTTTCTTCTTTATGGGGGGCATGATAGAAAATAATTGAGAAGCACTGGTCCTGAGTATCTTAAGTCTCTGGATGTTGTGGGGCTGTCTTGGCTGACAGGTTTCTGCAACGTCACATGGCGGTCGGGGACAGTGCCTCTGGATTGGCAGACAGGGGTGGTGGTCTCTCTTTTTAAGAAGAGGGACTGGAGGGCGTGTTCCAATTAAGGGGAATCACACTCCTTGGCCTTCCCAGTAAAGTCTATTCCAGGGTACTGGAGAGGAGAATCCAGCCAATAGTGGAACCTTGGATTCAGGAGGAGCAATGTAGTTTTGGTCCTTGGAAACACTGGATCAGCTCAATACTCTCCATTGGGTGCTTGAGGGTTCATGGGAGTTTGCCTAACCAATCCACATGTATTTTGTCAATCAAGAGAAGGCATTTGACTGTGCTCCGGGAGTATGGGGTCCAGAGCCCTTTACTAAGGGCTGTCCAGTCCCTTTATGACTGGAGCAGAAGCTTTGTTTGCATTGCTGGCAGTAACACACACACACACACACACACATTGTATTTTGCTTCTTTCAGCGGGAAACACTACTATCCCTCAAATGGATGCAGACAAAATGAGGAAACGATGGAGATACAAACAAAGAATGCTGTATCAATTTTTATTACAAATATGGCAGCAAGGGGGTCGAAGGAATTTAAAGTCGGAGACATTGTGTTACACCAAGACAAAAAAACTACCCAGACATATGTGGAAGATGACAAGTGTTGTTTAAGTCTATCATGGTAGAGATGGAAAAATATGATTCTGCATGCTCATACTGCCAGTGAAAAGAATGCTAAGAAGATCTAATCAGCTCCTGTATCTCCACCTGTAGCCCAACAAAGGAGGAGCTGACAGTCATCAGGCTAATTGGCGGGGAGTCCTTTTGCAGCTCTTCTGGTGCGCAAAGTGAGCACATCCCTTGCAAGACCGGCTCCTCACTGGCAGCACTTGCCAGTGAGTGGGTGGAGCTGGGTGGAGCCTCTTGCAATAAGCTGCCCCCCCATGTATATTAAATATTATTGGCCTTTAGAATGTTGTGATGTCTTCAGAAACCCAGCAATGGTATATTATAGGGCCTAGATAGAGTGGGTTCTGTTGCTGTGGCAAAGGTGGCAGCCAACTTGTGAGTGGAGCAAGAGCACAATTCTGATTAAAAATAATGTAAGAATAGGGCCAGGAAATGTATTAAAGTACTTAAATTTAAATGAATATATAATGGTTTATTTGTGCAGGAACTTTACATGTGTATGTCAGGACATTTCTTTGAATTATGAAAATGAATATACACACTAAAACACTGCACATATTTTATGCAGAATCCAACGTTTGTGTGTCAGCACACCATATGGACACAACCACTGATAATTATTCTTATAATTTTTTATATCAAAGTAATTACCTAAAATAAATAAAAGATTTGTTCAAATCATTAGGTAAAACATGGACATTAATTAAAATTTAAATGCAAAAGTGCCCAATTATTATATAAATTATAATTTAAAAGTCCAGCTCCCAATTCAACACTCTACTGCAGTGGTCCCCAACCACCGGGCCAGGGACCAGTACCGGGCCGTGACGTATTTGCTACCGGGCCGCACAAAAACAGTAAATAGTTTATCAGCGACCGCATCTTCTCTGACGTAACTTTCGGCCGTCCCTCATGACGCCCTAATAAGCTCGTCTGTAGTGTTGTGAGATGTGTGTCTAGCTCCTATGTGCTTTAGTTCAGTGTGGTGCGTGAGCATGAGTGTGAGGTGATGTGCACGTGCATGTGACGCATGGTGTGGTTCAACCCATGGAGAAGCGGCGAGTGTGAGAGTGTGAGAGTGAGAGTCAAAAGATGCACTTGGACAAAGACAGCGTGTGAGTTAGAGCAGAAGTGATGCGTTATTACAGTGCAGTACAGATAATAAAGCCAACAACTCTTGAGCAACAGGCTGGGGTGGTCTTTGAGCTCGAACCACACTCCAAACAACTTTGAGGTTAAGAACAGGGAGTTAAACCCTGGAGGAAGAGTGACCCTTCGGCCCTGGAGAAGACGAATCTCCCCTGTGTCTCCCGACCACGGTTAAGGGACCGAAGCAGGAAAGGTTTAACAGTAGATATATAATGAAAATCCTGATAGGAAATCGCTACAGAAATCTATTTGATGTAGTAACAAGTTTATTATATCTGTGATAAATCTGCTCTTGTCTCCGCGATGACGTATCACGTATAACACATCAGACACGTCGCTCAAAATTAGAGCCACAAGTGAGTGAAAATGAGCCTGAACAAAAGTCTTTGGAGAGCTTTTTAACAAAGGGGGAAAGGCCAACTGAGTGAGAAGCCAGAAGAGGAGACTACGACCTCCAAGAAAAAGAAAGATCAATTTAACAGACAACACCAGGAGTCCTACTTAAAATCTGGGTTTGTCGCTACAGGTGACTCTCACGTGCAGCGTCCACTCTGCGTAATATGCGGAGAAAAGCAAATGAGGCAATGAAACCTTCAAAACTGCTTTGGCACATGGAGACTAAGCACCTGGGATTAAAAGATAAGATTTAGAGAAGGAAAGAAGCAACAAGTGCAGGGCTCACGCTGATGCAGCGGGTTGGTGAGTTGTATTTTTTTATGCACTTAACTTATTTTTACCATATTTATCTGACACGCGCGTAGAAGGCCAGTCCGTGAATATAAAACCTGCATTGTTCCGGTCCGTGGTGCAAAAAAGGTTGGGGACCACTGCTCTACTGGACCTAGACACTTTTAGCTATAGGTTACCATGGCGATGATCTCTCTGATTCCTTATTTATATTTCATTTTCTGAAAACCACCAATTCCTTTGGAATGTTGTGATGTCGTCTGAATAGCTAGCAAAAGGAGCATTACGGATCAAAATCCTCTTTAAACATTCAGAAACCTCTGAGGAGGTAAATAGTATAATTAATAAGGTAGAGCGTAATGTGGAGAAGTGTCGTAGAGATCGTGTGAAGTTGCAGTCAACACTTGGTTCTCTAACAAAAATAAATAGAGATATCTCAGAGCAGAATGCAGCCTTAACAAGAGAAAATTAATGTTTGAAAATGGACATTCGAGAAAAAAGTGCTGCACTTGAATGTGTCAAAGTTCAAATCCAAAGAGAAAGGTCAGAGGGTCAAGTGGTGATGAGGAATTTAGAAGAAAAGTTTGAATCTAAACAACAGGCTGATTCTGCTGTTAAAACTGAGAGTAGCGAGGTGATTCATTTAAAGCAGCAAATTGAAGAGGCACATCTCACTCAGGCAAAACTCACTGAGAAGCACCAGACAGAGATTAGAGAGTTAGAAAGCCAGGTTGAGAGTCTTCAAATTAAGTTAAATGATAACTGGCAAATAATCCATGAGCAGCGACAACAACTGGATGTCCTGCTTGAGGAGGAGTTATCAAGAAACCTGGCAGCAGAACTTCCATTTTATGTTACAGAGGAAGGGGACTTTCTTTCAGATGTGGATGAAGAGAAAAAACAGCTGCTGGAAAGAATTGAAAAACTGAGAGATCAAAATAGCAGTCTGTCAGAGCAGGTGGCGCAGCTGAATGCAGTAAATGCTCAGCTTCAAAGCCAAAATGCTCAAAACAAACAAATTGAAGAGGGCCAACTGAACACAACTGAATTGACTGAGGTTGTGTCGACATCCCCAAGCACTGGTTATAGTGTATTTAAAACTTTAGCCAAAGGAAGTATATACTATGGTGCAGTGTGTTTGTCCACCTATGCGGGGTACATGTTAGGCCAAACATTTGACCCCTCTAAATCAATCTTTGAGGGTTATCAAAAATTGGGTGACATGTCTGGGCTGCCTGGGAACACGCTCTTGCCCTACTAAAATATAGAGCAAAGGGTAAGGGTAAAATTGGATTTAGGCAAAAAGTGAGACTACAGCACCATATACATTTTTTCCCGCTTGCAGTTTCTTCTTCTCCAAGTCCTCCAAGACAATTTAGTGACCCCAATGTGATTTCTGCTGGACCATTGGCATCGAACTGCAGTGTGGCCCAGAACTAAGCTTTGCCACCGGAGCTCCCAGTTCTCTCCGAGGCTGGACCCTTCTCCATAATCACCAAGCCTAAAATGAAAAAGGTAAGCAGAGACCTCATACGTCTGCACATTAGACATTCTAAAGGAACTGTATGTAGCCTGGACACTTATCGTATTTTCCGCACTATAAGGCGCACCTAAAAGCCTTTAATTTTCTCAAAAACCCACAGTGCGCCTTATAATCCGATGCGCCTTATATATGGATCAATATTGGTCAATTATGACACCCGTAGTCAGGAGGCGTCGCCGAAATAATAGCAGTAATAACCCTTTAAGGACTGAGCACACTCTGGGCCAGTATAGCTTATCTAGACCTAGACTTTTATTCTTTTTTAGCCATAAAAATCATGTTAAACGAAGTATCAGAATTTACTGCATTTTTTCACACAACTACTTCTATGTCTCTGCTTTGAGACGCCGTTTGAATTTACATGAGAGCACGACGGGGCGCGGAGTTACGCTGCTGGAAAGTCCGCAACCGTCTAACGGCGATGATAGGATCCGACGCTATATAACGGGGAGACGGGGAGACAGCGCCGGCGACATACGCCACAATCTGCCAATGGACTGTGGATGCCTGGGCTGATATATCAGTCTCAACTGTGGTCTGAGTTTCACGAAGGCAGGAAATGTCACTGAACTGTTAAGACAACAGCAGTGACACGGATAATGGCGATTTTGACGAGACAGAATCGTGCACTTTGAATGAGCTCGACCAACTGTTCAACTCAGACATTGAAGAGGAAGAACTCGAGGGATTCGTGAATGAGGAACGAACTGAAAAAGTGAGCTTTACGTGTTTCTTTCACGTGTTTACAACTAAACAAGGCTGGGAGAAATTGTGACTATGCACATTAACGTTTGAACAACGTTGAGTTATTGTTATTGCTTTGCACTATTTCGAGAGTTACTGTATTGTGAATGCATTAACTTGTTTTGTGAGTGAACAAAGTTTTCAGAATGTTTTTTTTTATTCTATTAATAAAGTTTGACTGACTTATCTGTTTTGTTGACATTCCCTTTAGCGCAGCTCCATCTCGTGGATGCGTAACACAACCCCAGATACTACAGTAGTTTATATTCTATGCGCCTTATAATGCGGTGCGCCCTATATATGAAATTTGTTTTAAAATAGGCCATTCATTGAAGGTGCGCCTTATAGTGCGGGAATTACGGTAATGTTTGAAAAAGGGGTAAAAAGCCATATATAATTTGAATACTCACCTTGTCTCGTTATCTTAGTATGACTCAATAAATTCATGAAATTCATGATCACCAGTATGTACAGTTACCTTTTATTTTTTCTTTACAGATTTATGTGTGGGAGAAGGTAAAGTCAGGGAGTAAAAAATTTCAGTTGTGGGACAAATTTAGAGTAATATTTGTGCACGTTCTGGATACATATAAATAAATTATAAAGCGGCATGTAGTTCGATCGCGTTTGGTCTGTTTAGTGCGTTTGGTACACACAGCTTGTGGTAAGCTAAAAGTGGAATTGCTATGCATAGAAGTGTTTGGTATACTTAATATTAATGGTGTTTGTTACACCTAGCATGTAGTACGTTTAAAACATTTGGTACGTTTAGTACACACTGCCTGTGGTAGTCTAAAAGTAGCAAGTTGTTCGCCTGCATTTGGTACACATAGAAGAATTTGGTAAAGGTGTTTGGTACATCTAGTGTGTGGTACGCTCAGAAAAACCTTTGGTACGTTTAGTGTGTTTGGTACACACAGCTTGTGGTACGTTAAAAGTGGCATGTTGTTCGCCCGCGTTTAGTACTCATAGAAGTGTTTGGTATATTTAATACTGAAGGTAATATATGAAAGTAATATTTTTTTAAAAAGAGATAAAGAAATTCAACTAGTTCTGTCTAGGCTAAAATGACATGTAGTTCAGTCGCGTTTGGTATGTTTAGTGTGTTTGGTACACACTGCCTCGGGTAGGCTAAAGTGGCATGTTGTTTTTGTGTGTAGGCAGCACGGTGGCTGAGTGGCAACACTCATGCCTCACAGCAAGAGGGTTTGGTTGGATCCCCGGTCGCCCAGGCCTTTCTGTGTGGAGTTTTTCATGTTTCTCCCCGTGTCTGGATGGGTTTCCTCCGGGTACTCCGGTTTCCCCATCAACCAAAACATGAACGCCCTTCGAGACAACTGTTGTCGTGATTTTGGGCGTTACAAAAATAAAATGAATTGAATTGAATTGACATAGAAGTGTTTGGTACGTTTAGCATGTGGTACGTTTAAAAGACATTTGGGATGTCTGTTATACAGGAAAAGGGCTACAACATTTAAATGTTTTAACAATTTTTTGTTAAAACCCACAGTCTGATAAGACCATGCAATGTGCCAAGATGCCTGGCTGGCCTGTGTATCAACAAAGAGGCGCTAACTGCTAACGCTAACGAGCCACTGTTAGCATAACAATGACTGTTGTGTTACTTTTACCAGGGCCACACATTCACCAATGAATAAAGAATTATGCAATTGTACATAACTGAACCCACTCATTCAGTTCAAATCACAGTTCAGTTCAAGCAGGTTTGAAACCTGTTAGCTTTTTCTGAAGTAAGTCATTGCTCTCTGTGTTTTTCTATCCCCTAAATTCACTTAAACTGTACATATGTGTTTTCATATGTTTCATAATCCTATTTATTTATTTATTTACTTACTAGGGAAATTCACATATAAGTAATTTCTATGCTTGCAATAAGCTGTGAAATGCTTCAGATGCTTGTTGTAAATAGTTTGTTTGCTTCTTATAGCTAGACAGAAGGGCTTGGTTGAGTCCCTCGTCCGCTTGGTGTTGAAGGACTTGCTGCCTCTGTCAGCTGTGAAGGATGAAGGTTTCAAGTTATTTGTACATGACTTGGACCCCAGCTATGTCCTCCCATCAAGAAAAGCTGTGGCAAACATGATAAGTGAGCTGTATGACAAAACCAAGGAGAAGACCAAGGAAGACCTCAAAAAGGCTGATTCAGTTTGCCTCACCACAGATATGTGGTCTTCCATTAACATGGATGGCTACATGGGAGTAACGGCTCACTATGTGGCACCTAACTCAAAACGGGAGACAGTAATACTGGGAGTTACTCATTTCACAGTCGCATACCGCTCAGCACATCGCGGAGGCACAGAGGCTCCTCATGGCTAACTGGGGCATTACTGAGAAGGTCAGCTTCATGGTAACGGATAATGCTGCCAACATGAAGCTGAGTGTCCAGCTCCTCAACCTCCGGCACATCCCCTGCTTCGCTCACACACTGAATCTAATTGTGAAAAAAGCATTGGATCATACACCCGTTATTAATGATAAGAGACAAAAGCAGGAAAGTGGTGAGACTGTTCAGGTCAAGCAGCAAGGCGAAAGAAAAACTAAATGAAATGCAAATGCTGATGGGACGGCCAATACTAAAACTAATTCAGGAGGTGGATACCAGATGGAACAGCACTTTTGACATGTTTTAATGGCTGTATGAGCAAAGAGAACTTGTGGGGGCAGCTCTGTCCAATCTGGAGAATGACATTTCTCCTCTGACCAATGCAGATTATGACATCATTCAGGAATCGTTGTTTCTGCTGCAGCCTTTCAAGGCAGCAACAACAGGTGCTTTAATAGTAATTAATACATTTCATTGTATTTGTTGGTACGCACTGAGATAAATCTATTGTATCTTTTCTTATTCTAACAGAGCTGTCAGAGGAGAAGAGGGTCTCAGCCTCAAAAGTGATCCCACTGTATAGAACGCTGCAGCATAAGCTGTTTGATCATTTGAAACAAAGCAACAATCAACTTTACAGTTGGGTGAGCAACTAAAATAATTATTACAACAACTGTAATGATACTAACAAACTGTATTAATAGTGTGAATATTTGTATTGATGAACAGGCACACTGGTAAAGGATGGCCTGCAGCAAAGATGTGGCCAGTATGAGACATACAGGCCACTTGCACTGGCAACATTGCTGGACCCCCGTTTTATAAGCCTGGGTTTTGGTAACCCAGCAAAGGCACAGGAAGCCGACAGCTGGCCTTGGAGTGTGCTACAGTAATGCAGCCTGTAGCAACACCTGGTGAGAATTAAAAAATCTTTATAGGTCATATTTTGTCAAAATTTATTGTGAACACTTTTTAATTTCATTTCATTATTTTTTAGAACCTCAAATCTCACTGGCAGCAGCATCATCACCTCCATCATCATCATCATCATCCTCCAAAGCAGAAGACAGTCTTTGGTCTCTATTTGACCAAAAAGTAAAAAACAAGACCACCACCCACAGCATAACTGCAGACGTCACAGCTGAAGTAGGAAAATATTTGCAAGACCCGTTTATTCCCCGCACCGCTTCTCTATTGGAAAGAGAGGGCAGTTATTTTTCCTAATTTATACAAACTGTCAAAAAGGTTTCTGGGCATACCTGCAACCAGTGTTCCATGTGAACGAGTCTTTTCAAAAGCAGGGGAGGTATTAAACAAAAGAAACCGCTTGTACCCCTCCACTGCCGAAAAAATTATATTTTTGAATAAAAACCTTGAAATCTGATTAATGCATAGCTTTCATGGCTTTATTTAATTTTATTTACACAAATTTATTTGTAACATACACCTGCATACACTTACACAAACGTTTTAGTATCCGCTTTGGCTTTATTAGAAACCATGTCAGATCAGGATGTGTTTTGTTGAGCCACTGTGGAGAAATACTGAGACATCACCACCAGAGGCCACTGTAGAGTCGAGATTCGAAGCCTCGAATCATTTGTTTTGAGTGCTTTGCTGGTTCATGAGGCTTCGTTTTGCCCATCCCTACTATTCAGTAGCTAAATGTGTTTGTCAATTATAAGTTACAATGCAGCACAAGCAAATAATTACCAGCGCCACTTAGCAACATTAGCATGCTACTATTGTAAACACAAGCACTGTGCTGATATCCTCTGTGGACCGTAAACACCTTTTAGACTTCTAAATATTGTATATTTCATGTGACAGTCACAGTTATGTTTACAGCTGTCCTTAATGTGAAGAACAGTGAATGTGCAGCTTTATGTCCAGAGCTCACTGCTCTGTGGAGAGATGAGCTGTGAGCCTCAAACAAGAGAGACAGCTACAGTGGTATTGGCTCTTGGTATTGGCAGCCCATTGACGATTACGAGTACAGGCACCTGAAAATGGTATCGGTATCTATGCATCCTTAAGGCAAGGCAAGTTTATTTGTATAACACAATTCATACACAAGGTAATTCAAAGTGCTTTACAGAATAAGAAAGACATTAAAATCACACAAATCAAAACATAAATAATCACAAATAATCATCATAAAATTACCATTAAAGAGAAGAGTGCAGAATAAAAACCTTTCAGTCGTATGCACAGCTAAACAGAACCGTTTTGAGCCTGGATTTAAACATAGTCAAAGTAGAGGCCTGTCTCACATCTTCGGAAAGACTGTTCCAGGTTTTAGCTGCATAAAACTGAAACTCTGATTCTCCATGTTTAGTCCTGACACTGGGCACCAGCAGGAGGCCTGTCCCTGAAGTCCTCAGAGTGTGAGATGGTTCATATGGCACTAACATGTCGGGGATGTACTTTGGACATAGGCCATGGAGAGACTTATACACAAGCAGAGCTGCTTTAAAGTCTATTCTTTGAGCTACAGCAGCCAGTACAGAGGCCTGAGCCTTACTCATTAATATGCACAATTAGGCGAAGTCTCGCATCCAAAGCCTGGCAATGAACATAAAAATGATGTGATCCCAAAATCCTCTTATTTAATTTTCAGTCCTTCCAAATTATTTGATGATTATAAATCTGAAGTTATGTTCAGGCTGTTTATCTTTTGCAGCTCTTAACTTGGATCACTACTTTGTACTTTTTGACTGATATGATTTTGAAGTAAGTGTACCCTTGCTTAAGTACATCGTTTGGCTACTCTATCCAGTTCTGCATTTTATGACATAAAGAATTGCGAAATATAAGCCCACTTTAGTCAACTGGAACACATTAAAATGCACCAGAATTAAAAAAAATTCTCTGAGCCCCTTTCTTGCACGTTTTTGTACTGTTATACTTGGCCATTGCTGCTGTGAGCAGATATATGATATGAATATGTGGCACTGAAGTGGTGAGGGCCCACAAGGGCAAATTCAGCTTAGGGTCCCCCAAAGGCGAGCTTTTGTCCTTCTGCTCCATGGGAGGATTCTGTCCTCCCTGAGCTTGCTTGTGGAGATTGTCTGAGGTGGTAGAGTAGCCCAAAATTGTAGTGTTCGTAGTGGTCCAAGAAATTACTCAAGTAAGAGTAAAAAAGTATTTGGGACAACTACAACTCAAGAGTAACTGTCAGGATGTCACATCTATTTTATTATTTGAAGTTAATGTAATTCGAAGGACAAAACATTAAGTACAAAAACTGGTATTTTCAAATGATATTTACATTAAACTAGAAAAAAAAAAACTGAACAAATGGTGCAAGAAATGAAAATGTTCAAAAGCTTTTGTCACTGTCCTTTGTGAAAACTTTTACTGAAGTAAGAGTACTATTACAAGAAAAAAAAAACTCATGTAGAAGTAAAGTATGCTGCTAGAAAAGTAAAATTTATTCATAAAGTTACTCTAGTAAATGTAACTAAACACATTTTACTGAATACTACAAACACTGTAAGTTGTGTCTCGTAAAAAACGTAGACTCCAAACTTCATGCTCTGGAGAGTTCAGGCCCTTATTTCTTGCTCCAACAAAGAACAACATGTTGCTTACAGAAATGGGGACAACAGCTCAATACAAAACTATGTTGGATAAAACTAAGTGGAGGTTTGCTCCAAAACATTCTTTCCTGTTCTATCGTCTGCTGATGTTGTTGTTAACCCCTTAGCATTCTGGGTCATTTTGGTGAAATTGCCTTTGTTCTGACCTCTCCAAATTAAAATAATCACCATTATTAAACCCTCAGTAGTAAATGCACAACTTTGGGGTCTTTGTAAAGGTAACACCCTATAGTTTTACCCACAGGTGTCAGAATCACTGTAAGTTTGTCTGCTGAGGATTTATACACTTTGGAACACACATTACAAAAAAAATGTTCTCATCCTCGCCAAAAAAATTTTGTGAAAATGAAGGTGTAGAAAGCTGCAGTAGGTAGCTGGGGGTGAAAATACACTATAGCTCAACTGACAAGACTGTTGACCACTTACATTTCAAATTTGAGGTCAATACCTATAAAAATGAGAGTTTTACAGTCATTTTATCATGAGTAAGTCCAGGCGTTTTATGGAGGGACTTGTGATGTATCCAAACCTATCCAAATGGAGACATTTGGAAAAACTGCAATAACTTTTGAATGCTTCAACCCACAGACATCAATGAGGGCTCTACTGAAAGCTTACACTGGGAGGAATCTGGATCTGCACACCCAGCTGCTCTATTACTGTATATTTATATATCATATCAAAACACAATATACAATGTATATTTGCATATAAAATATAGTCAAACAAGTGGTATGGGTCAAAATAAACATTTATTTACAAAATGGTAAACAAACGCTTCAAAATGTAAAAAAAACAAACAAAAAAAAACAACTGAAGATCACAAGACAATTATGGCTGGTCTTCTTTGTGCCAGTCACTATAACAGTCTCTGTGTGGCTGGAAGCAGAGCGGGATATTGCAGGTTGAACATTGCACGGCAGTTTTGGCATGGCACTTCTTGCACTTCAACCTGCCTTGTGTCTTGCCACCGCCCGGGTTGATGTACACAAGTCGATGATGCTTCTGCCCGCTTTCCTGTTCCTGGTGTGTTTTGGCGTCTCCTGCCTCTGCCAGCTCCAACACTAGAGTTTCTCTAAATGCCTTTTGGTTCATGGGGATGTTACCCTTTGCTCCACAGTGTTCTTTATAGAGAATAAAGGCATTTACGATGGCAATGTCCACAAAATGGTAAAAAAAAATGTTTTGTACCATTTCCTTGTTTTGTGCAAAATGTTGTAATAGCTGATCAGTGCATCTGACTGCTCAATGCCACCCATATGCCTAAGGAAAAACACAAACACATTGATAACAAAAAAGTACAAAATTGAGGGGGTGAAGTAATATTATATCATATACATACTTGTTATAGTCTTTGATGGCTGGTGGAATGGGCACATCTTTCATAATCCAACGTCCTGTGTCATCCTTCACTCTGCGCTCCACTGTCTCCTGTCCATGGGCGGTGTGCATGGTAGAGCAGATAAACACAACACGAGTATCTTTCCACTGGACAATGAGTAGCGGGCCCTCCCGAATCCACCTTATACTGCCACGGGGAGCTCTGGAGTCCAGCATATTTTGTCGTTTTGGGGTATCCTTGCCTGTTTGTTCTGATGGTGCCACAGGCCGACACATTTTTCTGCAGTAGATCACGAAATAGCACGGGGCTAGTATAAAAATTATCAACATAAATCTTACAGCCTGTGCCCAGTAACGAAGTGTTCAAAAGGTTCATAACTGAGACATAGCTCAACCCCTTTTTGCTAGCCTGCAAGCTTTTGCCCTCATAAACAAAAAAGTCCCATGTGTAGCCTGATTGTGAGTCTGCCAGAACAAACAACTTGAAGCCCCATCGCACAGGTTTGTTTTTCAAGTATTGTTATAAGATCACTCTTGCCTTTGAAGCAACCATCCTCTCGTCAATACAAATATGCTGTCCAGGATGGTAATTCTGGTGACATGCATCTCTGATCTCCATGTACAGTGGCTTGATCTTCCCCAAACGGTCAAACTCTTCAGTGCCTCTTTTTCCTGCATTTTCTGCATCATCTTCTGGACTGCTTAGATGAAGGGCACGGACAATGGAGAGGAATTTCTTTCCACTCATAAGTGACTTAGGGAATGGAAGGCTGTACAACTTTCCCCTTTTCCAGTAATCCGTAAGTGAAGGCACTTTTGTGAGTCCCATGTAGAAGACACTCGGAGCCAGACTGTCTGCGTGTCAACGTGAATGCTCCAGCTTAGTTTCTTTTCATCTTTGTTGTAGTGATGGTAAAACCGAAACTTCATGAAACATTGAACCACTTTGAGACAACTGCACTGAAAATGATACACTGCTTCGAATCATTTGACTCAGTCAGAAGAGCGACACCTGCTGGATTTGTCTGTAATGCATTTGTGTGGATGTGACGTAAAGCTTTTGTGAACCTCGCTTACCCCCTTCCTCTAATCCCCACTCCCCTTTTCTGTGACTTTTGTCTGGATGAATTTTATCACTTCCATTTTATTTTTATTTTCTTATAACTTATTCTCCTGTTTATTATGATATTGTTTTACATTATTTTGTGTCAACTTGTGTTTAAATTAAGTTGCTTTTCCCTCTTTGCCGCAGCTCACGTTTTTTAAATGTGCTATACAAATAAAATGGCTACTTTCTCATAAAAAAATGTACTTTTCAAACTGGTGTCTTTGTGTCCTGTACTTATATGTATTAGTTTTACTCTGACTTGGCCAACTAAAGAGTTTGCAGCTACAGAGGCATTTTAAACGGGAAAAATTGGGGAATAAAATGATGTGATTAAGCAACTGGGATAGTGATTGTGCAACTGTAGTTTTTCTGAAATTGGAACATTTTTGGGAAAGGTGAGATACGGTATTTATAAAGTTTGAGATTTTCTCTTGAGCACAAATCAAACACTTGACTTTATTCGGGCTTATTAAGTCAAAGTGCTCCCGTGCATATGACCGTGCTCTTTTTCGTAGCTGTCCCAATAGCTGTCCCTCTGTATCTCTTCCTTACTGTCTCACTCACACTCTATTTCTACCACTCAAACTCACTCCCAACACTTACCTAAAACTATGACTATGCGTATTATATAGGCCTCGGTGTATGTTGATGTGAATCTGTTAAAGCTCTGACATAATTACAAACCACCCCCATCAAAATTCCCATGAAGCAGCTTGAAACCGGAGCTCGACACGTATCTCTGACACTTCTGACGTAACGAGGCCTCGGTTTGACGTCACGTGATTTGTGGCGTGGTGAAGCGCGTATCGAAACAACGCTCGGCGACACTTCCGCTTCATAGGGTCAGTACAGTGTCGAGCTGAGAGGCTTGAGCGTAACATCTCTACTTTGTTGCCTGTCTGCCTGTTACTCATTGGATTTTTGCCACCTTCCAGATTCCTGCTCTCGCTCATTCCTGCTCCTGCCTCTGCGCTCCGGTACAGTCACCCCTCTGCCTTGCCTCCTGTTTCGTCTTGGTCTCCGGCTTTCTTCTCACCTCCTGCCCTGGCTCCCTCTCTCTGGACTACTCCGGCTCGGCCTGCCCCGGTCTCGTCCCGATCCTGTCCTGGCTTTCCCGTCCCCGCTCTGCACTACGCCCGTCTGGTCTGCCTCCCGCTTCCTGGCTCCCCGTGTGTGTTAAATGAACTATTAAAAACTGAAATTCACCATTTTGTAAATAAACACTGTCAACTTGCCCTGAGTCTGCACTCCTTGGTCCGCACCCGCACTAGCCGTTACGACAGTGTCCTTTAAACGGGTAATTCTGAATATGGTAAAACAACTTTGGAATAATGTCTTATTTAATATCAACGAAAATCTCTTCCACACTTGGGATTCAATAAGGGAAACAGGCTGGGGAAATAAGCTCAGGAACAGGTAACTCAAGCAGGTTCAGAATTGCAGAAATGCAAACACAGCATTTCAGATATAGACCTTAAGTGTTGCTCTTCACTGGTCAACAATCTAGCAACGACTGACTGAACAGAAGAAGTATATATAGACTACCCTGGGCTGATTAACAAAATGAGAGGCAGCTGCAGGGAAAACAGGGAGGTAACAAAAGAAGGACTGGAACAGGCTGAAAAACAGATGAACATGTAAACAGGCTGAACTGTGACACACACAATAAAAATAGTTTACACTTGACACATTCTCAATGGAACAATGTCTATTTTATAAAATAATTGACAATGCGGCAGAGTAGTGAATATAGAATAAAGAAAATGTATTCTTAAAGACTTGACCTTGATGTACAGAAAAGAAGCTGCAATTGAGAAACTCAAGTTTATTTTTTAAGAATTTTAGACTGGGTCTTTTATGTAGCAGTTTAATTGGGAGGATTTTAAATTATCAACAATAATTTTATGCTGCAAAAGGCTCAAGTTATGACTGCTACTCCTGTAAACAGTATTTCTTTAAGATCAATACTTTTGTTTTCTCTTCAGAGTGTCTTTAGTTTACAGGTTTCATTTAAGTTCACAGCACATGGTGCAGTTTACCTAGTCCTCCAAACAGTAGAGTGTGACCTGCCAACCAGAGAGGCAGAAGAGAACACTAGAAGTCTATGGTATATATATATATATATATATATATATATATATATATATATATATATATATATATATATATATATATATATATATATATATATATATATATATATATATATATATATATATATATATATATATATACATATATATGAATAATGATTTTTTTTTTTTCGTTTATCAAATATTTACCTACAATGTTTATAATATCCACTGATTTCCATTCGCAAAAAAATTAAACCATAAAAACTGAATATTTTACCCATAAATGTGAAAAAGTAGCTATAAATCCAGCATTTTGTCCTCCTAACACCACTCAGCTTTGGGTTAGATTGTAAACAGTGTAGATAAATCCATTTTACATGTTTTAATGCCTTCCTACAGTGGGGTGAAAGGCCAATTGTACCAGTAGAATCGTCACTTCAAAAGCATGCATTTTTAACAGAATAACCCTGCTCACAAGGGAATGCTGAAATTGTCTGTGGAATTGCATTTACAAATGGCTCTCAGCTCCCGTGTACAATCATCAGGAACATAACCCCACTCAGCTGAACACATTTCATATATCGCCTTGTCTGCAGCAGGGTTGTGGTGTGTGCTTATTGCAGGCACCGTATGGGATAATAACCATGTAGTGCTGCAAGCTTTTGGTGCACCTCGAGACCACCTATAAAAGGGGCACTGTCTCCTGTGTTTGGCCCGCACTATTAGTTGCACTAGATCACTAGGTGTGCTACCAGTCAAACGTTTGGACACATATTCCAATTTGTAATTTTTTCCGTCATGATGCAAGGTGTATGGAGTTGTGTGGCAAAGGAACAGATAAAAACTCAACACAAAATGTTAGTATGTTTTTTATATATAAAAATGAAAATAAATCACATAGAAACAGCTTGCAGAGTTATATGTATCTGAAATGAATTAAACAGTTGTTTTTCCACGTAGACGGAGACTGCAAAATTGAATAAAGGGATGCCACACTTTCTAAAATGACAGTAGTTTATCCTATAACAAATATCTCATTCTCTTCAAATTGGCACGCTCCCATAGCCACATTGTAGAGCTTGTTACTGACGATCCCTTCCATGACATTAAAAGTAGTTTCTTTGCAATAATTTGACCGTAAGACATGATCTGTTTTTAGGCTGATATGAGATTATTAAATATTTGTATTTTTATGTGTACTGAGAATAATTAACAAGGGTTCAACAATCTGTGATATTGTATTCAACACACTTTTGGACAAGTGACAGATGCATGGTAAAGTGTTGCATCAAAGGACTGACATTCGCCCCAAGCGGATGAGACATTGGAGAAGATGTTATGGATTTTCACTTTTGAATAGTGGAGCCTATGTATAATTTTGAATTGTATGTATAGATTCAAGGTAATCTTCCCAGACCTTATCAGGGATCTAAAACCCATATCTTTCTCCCAGCTTTCTTTGTATTAATTGGAGGATGGGGAGGAAATTGTTAATAATTTGTTATACATACAGGAAACAGAGTTTGCATTTATTTAGAGAAGTAAGCCATCATTAAATGGAGACTACTACTCCCTAATCTGTAAATATCTTAAAAAAAAAAAAAAAAGATTGACATGTAGATTATACTTTCTTTGTAGTTGTGTAAATGAGGCAAATGTGCCATGAATATACAAATGATGAATGCAGCTTATCGCTGGGCCCTCCCAGTCACCAAAAGATGAATCAAAATTAGATGGAGCAAAGGAGGGAATTTTTGCAATTGGTAGAGAGAGGGCCAGAACAAAAATGGTTTCCATGTCCGGATTAAATTGAATATAATTCAATTTTTCCTATATAATAATTTCTCATGAGATGGTGAGAGTACTGTGGTATCAGGAGAATATGGATTCTATAGTTAACCTGGTAGGCTGAGTGTCAGGAACTTTGGTGAAAAAAACAAATGTCTTTAAAGGCACATGCCCAGTATTACATAATGAAATTTGGAAGAGTTAGACCCCAGTCAGTTTAGATTTAGTCAAATATTTCTTAGGTATTCTGGGAGTTTTGTAATTCCACAAGAAGGGTTGAATGATTAAGCAAATTTTCTTGATTTGAAAATGATTTTGTGAGAAATAAAGGAATATTTTGAAAGAGATATAAAATTTGTGGTAAAAAAAAAAAGCATCTTAATAGCATTTATCCTCCAAGTAGCGAAATCTGCAAGGTTTTCCAAAACCTGTTTTACTTTTTAGTTGATCCATAAGAGGCAGATAATTTGATTTTGCAAAGGATGAAAATTGTTTCAGAACTTCAATACCTAAATGCATAAATCTTTCAGCTGAGACTTTAAAAGGGAATTGCATTAGATTTGTCAGGGAAATGGGGTGAACTAGCATCAATACACTTTTTGCCCAATTAATATGACCTGAGAATTTGCCAAACAGATATATTTTTTTCAAGAATGGCTGGGATATAATATTTCAGATTTGTTATATATAAAAGGATATCATCAGCATACAACAACATTTTATTTTGTGTCTTTTTGGTATAATAGCCATGTATTTGAGGATCCAAATGAATACTTTGTGCAAGTAGCTCGATAGCCAGGGCGAAAATAAGTACAGACATCGTACAATCCTGGCAGGTTCTTCTAAACAGCTGAAAAGAGGCAGACAGACTACAATTTGGACAAATTCTTGTTCTGGGGTTAGTATAGAGGAGTTTCACCGAGTTTCATCTGTCGGCTGAGATTAAATTGTTTAAGCACTTTAAGTAGGTATTCCCATTCTATTTGATCAAACGCCTTTTCCACGTCGAGAGTAAGAACGGCTAGATCATTGCGTGTATTTCTATCAAACAGTCGATGCAGATTAGACGCTGAGCTTCTGTTGGGCAGAAAGCCACTTTGATCATGATGAACTAATTATAGTATCTTATTATAATATTATTACAGTATAATACTCCATCCATTTATTTTCTTCCACTTACCCGGGGGAGGGTTGCGGGGGCAGCAGTCTAAACAGGGTCTCCCAGTCTTCCCCTACCCCAGACACATCCTCCTGCTCCTCCGGTGGGAGCCCAAGGCGAGAGACATAGTCCCTCCAGTGTGTCCTGGGTCTCCCCCAGGGCCCCCTTCTGTGGCACCAGACTTCCCTCTCCACACACACTCCCACACACACATCTGGGTCTTCCCTGGGGTCTCCTCTCCGCGGGAAATGCCCGGAACACCTCTTCAGGGCGGTGCCCAGGAGGCATCCTATATGGATGCCCGAGCCACCTCAAGTGGCTCCTCTTGACATGGAGGAGCAGCGACTCTACTCCGAGTTCCTCCCGTGTGACTGAGTTTCTCACCTCTAATCGAGTGCCCAGCCACCCTGCGGAGGAAACTCATTTTGGTTTATTGTACTTATTGACTTATGCTAAGTTGCTCAGCTAGCTGTGGCCTAATGCAAATAGATGGTAGGTGCCTGGCAGTCAGGTGTCTGAACAATTAACATACTCTGTTCAGAGTACCTAACATTAACTTATCCTGACTGAGGATGTGCTGTCTAATTTGGGGTAAAATCTCAGCTGGAAGAGAAGGGAGTTGCATGTGTCCAAGCATTACCCCAAGTGTAAGCCTACTAAATGGATGCAGTCAATTTGTCACAAGGAGCTGTGTAGAGGTGCTGCAGGATCTGTGCAAGCTTTAAGTTAATATTATATATTAACAATATTGACCAACCTAACTCCAGTTTTCTGAATGTGATAATGAATGTATTGACATGGACATCTTTCAAATGTTATTATGTGTTTAGTACAAGTGAAAGTTGGTTTAGAGCAATATGTTTCTCAAACTGTGGACAAGGGTCCAAGCCTAAATTTCATTAAACAATGAAATATGGACAGTTAGGCAAACAATGACACTTATGACACTGTAGGCAACATTTCTAAGTAACCAAAATAACTCTGTAATGGATACTGTATTCCACTTTCAGACTTATGGAGTTCAAAAAGAGCATAGAATTAAATGTCTTTCCAAATACCGAAAGCAGTATGCAGCGTTGTAACATGGATCAAACTGCAAACTTCTAGTTTAGTGGGTAAGCACCCATAATACTATAAGCTAAATCTGTTCATAAATCACAAATAAACATTGTATTACATTAGTGGGAAGTTATTACATTTGTGGGGGGACCAGTTTGCACCCACAGAAGTAATAAACTCCCACAGTATAACATGAGTAGTGTTATGTTTCTGGGTAATTTGGCTATTATGCTGTGGTGGAGGATTGTTATTACGTTTGTGGGGAATTATTACGTTTGTAGGATTGTCTGTGTAAACCCTCAGCTGTCCAGGTCTGATCCATAGCAAAAGACAAAGGTTAAATCTATCTAGGATGATTATTACATTTGTGGGGTTATGATGTTTGTGGGACTTGGTCTAATAGATGTCCGCTTGTCTCCATGCAGATGTGATTGCTTCCTCTGGAATGTTCCACAATTTTCTTTTATTCAATTACAGGCTTTTTTATAGTTTATAGTTTTATAGTTAAAGTACATCAATGCCATACTTTTATTAAATGTAATGCCATACTGTGAAATATTCCAGACAAAGTAATAACATTGTCTGGGAGACAGGCAGATGGCAAACCCCTCACAATTGCACCGCTGATGACACACCTTTAAGCAAATGACTGTGATCTCATTTTAGATAATGTTCACTAAAAAGTGTTAAGAATTGTTCTTTATGGGAAAACTGTGTACAATTTGACAACATAAACCCAACGTCTAAATCATTAAAAAGAGACATATTATTTAAAATGGACTTTTAACTATGTTAAAGCAGTGTTCCCATATACTCAATTGTATTTCAATGAATTCTTGCATGTTTGAGTATTGTCTTGCATTGAAAGCTTGAATGTTCAGAAAATTTGAGAAACCATCTCATTTACAGTTGCACTTAAAATTGTCACTCACAGCCATTTCCAACAATTAAAACTTTGCAGAGGCAGAGACTTTCCGTTCTGCAGTTTTGAACAGGAAGTTAATGGTTATAAAGCCGCTTTAGATCCATATCGCTGTTTACAATGAACAAAATGTAAGATAATAATCTAAGTTAGTAGTAATAGTAGTAACAAGTTTAATAGTAAATTGCAGTCCTCTTTAATTACATGGAAAAGGTTTGTAAGATATGAATTTAAAAAAAAGGGGAAGGTGCTTAAACTGGTTCTTCGTTTGGAGGGATTCTTGCAAATTTTCATTCCAAGGTGACAGCCCATAGTTCTCCCTGGTACTTGTCACTCAGGTTTAGTGAATGTTCACGCCTTTCTCCTCTTTGAAATAACCAGTGGGTGGAAACTGCGAGGGAGAGTTGAACATACCTGGCAACATAAGTGTTTTAAGATGCCGGAAAGGAACTCGGAATTCTAAAAATGTTCTTTTTTGCCTTTAATGTGTCAAATAAATGTCCTAAATAAATGCAACAACTCCAATAAATGTATGGAATCTGTAAATGGCTATGTTTTTACATTGGTGATAATGTTGGTTTAAAAGAGGTTAAAAAGTAATGTCTAATGCAGTGCCAAACAACAGCAGGTCACCAACAGCTCTCAAAAAGTTTAGATTTTGTGGCTATTACGGATTTTCAGCTTAGTCTCAGTTTTCAATAATTCTCAGGGAGGTAATAAGTTGATAAGTGCATGATTTAAGTAGTATTTGTCTTGGTTTGAATATAATTTCACTTAAAACAAGATTTACCGATAGATTACCGATTGTATTTTTGTAATGTCTATGTTGTATTTGTTGTCTGTGTACCTGCCTAGGGACAACAGATGGAAATTAGTATTTTTTGCTATAATCTGGCATATTTACACTGTTTACAGATGTTCATTAATATGCGCTGTCCCTATCAAATAAATAAATAAACCAGTATTTTTAAATATAAAGTTGTATCTGTCTCCAGATTTCAAGTGAGCTTGCCTTTTCTTAACTTAAGTAAAACATGCAAACATATCTTATTTTAAGAGAAGTTTTATCAATTGCCACCTATTTTATCCAGCTATTGCTCTGATTGGTGAGAACAGTCACTTGATACAGTAACTTGCTCTCAATAATGCAAAAAGTATCATGGGGAGTAGCACAACTGCAGTTTAAGTGGCTACAGAACTGATTCGGACCCTCCATTCAGATGCCTGGCCGCTGACTGCCCGGTGATGACAGGACCCAGAAGCCCTCCTGTACCCTGATCCTGTTCTCCCTTCCCCCGCCTGGCTGGATCACCCGGTGCCTGGCTGGGGTGCGCATTAGTCCTGGACACATCTGTAGTCTATCCGTCCATGGGAGTGAACCTCTCCTTCACTGTGGTTCGTGTCAAGGTTTCTCACGTTTATTTATTATTTTTTTTAGTTCTTCCTTGCTGAGAAGGAGGATCAAAGGACAGGGGATGTTCTGGGACAGTTATCCATGTGCTTGTTTTCTGTTCATTAATTTGCTTGTCTGTTTCTCTTTCATTGTTGACTTGGTTAAATCAGTTCTCATGTTCTGCCCTAAGAGACAACTGCTGTTATGATTTGGGGCTTTACAAAAATGTATTGAATTGAATACAACTGGAAACTGAGATTGTCAAACCTTGTATTTTCGGGTATAATGGCAACAAGCCTCACATGTAAAATTGAATCCGATTTGTGGAAAATAATACATTATCATATCATATCTTTATCATCTCAATTTAAACCATACCTAAAATGAGGTTTAGGCCAGAGTTAGGTCTCTACTAAACATCCACAGTATGTACCTGTCTCTCATCACTAACCATTATGTAAGACAAATTCTTGTTTTCAACTTTCAACAAATTCAGTCATTTTAGGTGGATTTTTAAATGTTTACTCTTGCTCTCAGAAACCAGTCAGGTGACTATGCGAAGTCCAGACTGGTATCTCTGGCTTTCAGGTTGTGTGCCGATGCTGTCAATGTGGCCAAACAGGACGTGTGGGTGTGGCTTCCAGCCTGCAGGGGGAGTAGAGGAGGATATAAGGCCTTGGTTTGGAGGGCTTTGGCACAGTCCTCCTCAAGCTCTGACCTTCTCTGACCTCCTCACACCTCCAGAGACCTCATCATGTTCTCCAAACGCTCCATCAGCTCTGCCTCAGCACGCAGCCCTGCTGTGGGCTCAGGCCGCCTCACCATGGGCCTCTCCTCTGGTAGTGTGTATGGAGGAGCAGGAGGGGCAGGTGTGCGCATCTCCAAAGCTAGTGCTGGAGCTCTGGGCACCGGGTTCGATCTGAGCGATGCTCTGGATGTGACGGTCAATGAGAAGGCCACCATGCAGAACCTGAACGACCGCCTGGCCACATATCTTGACAAGGTACAATGTTGTACTCATACATTTCTATTAGGTTGATTCATTAGCACTATTCTTATTTGTGATTGTGAAAAGTACTTAGTTACAGTTATTTGATATGGTTTTATATTCTCACAGGTGCGCAGCCTGGAGAAGGCCAACGCTGATCTGGAGATGAAGATCAGGAATTTCCTTGAGAGCAGGACCAGCTTTCACCTCCATGACAGCACCGCCCACAGAGTCACCATCACCGGGTTGCAGGACAAGGTACACCTAACCTTCCACAAACAAATGCTATTTACACATATTTACAGCCCCTGCAGAACAGGGCAGGGCCGGGGGATCTGGTTTAGAATCCTATTTAGGGCAGGCTGTTTATTGAAATAATACAATCCTTAACATGAGCAAATGAGCAGTATCAGTATTACAAGCAGCAGTAGCACAAGAAGCAGCACAGCTCTATTCATTTGATAGAAATATGTCGTGCACTAAAGACATTTTGTGCATTTTCAGATTGGTGATGCTGCTCGTGTGAATGCTGCTCTATTCTTGGCTGTGGACAATGCCAAACTTGCCGCTGATGACTTTAGAGTCAAGTGAGTAACCTTACTTAAAATACTTGTATATTATTGTACTAAATATGAAGAATGAGTTGATTCCTGGATTTGTGTCCTGATGTATGTTCATATGTTGGTTGTAGGTATGAGAACGAGCTGGCCATGCGTCAGTCAGTGGAAGCAGACATCGCTGGGCTGAAGAAGGTCCTGGATGAGCTGACTCTGGTTCGCTCTGATCTGGAGATGCAGCTGGAGGGTCTGAAGGACGACCTCATCTACATGAAGAGGCAGCATGAAGAGGTGAGATCTTGAGTCTTTTCTTTTTAGTCCACACGACATTATTTGTGTGGATAGATTAGATGAAATATTTAATCTAACTCTTATTTGTTTCCATGCAGGACCTGCTGGCTCTGCGCAGCAACATGGGAGGATCGGTGAACGTGGAGGTGGACGCTGCTCCTCAGGAGGACCTCAGCATTGTCCTGGCTGGAATCAGAGAGCACTACGAGGGCGTCGCCGACAAGAACCGCAGGGACCTGGAGGCCTGGTTCCAGGCCAAGGTGAATGCTTCAGCCACACATTACATTAAACATGTCAATACAGGAAATATGGTTAGTTTGGGAACACTAAATTCTTGGGCCAACACATTTGGACAGTTACAGTGAATAAATTAATGAATTAATTTCTTCTCGTGCAGAGCGCTGAGCTGAACAAAGATGTGGTCATGAGCACAGAGACCCTGAAGTCCAGCCGCTCAGAGATCTCTGAACTGCGCCGCACCCTGGACACACTGCAGATCAAACTGCAGGCTCAGCTCAGTAAGGTATAGGAGGGGACCAGACTCACTCTCAAAGATATGACAGAAAGTTGTTATATTAGCACTAAATTGTTAGCATTAGTCACCATGTCTAACCCAGGTCTGAACTCTCGTCTGTAGAAAGGAGCTCTGGAGGCTAACCTGGCTGAGGTGAACAGCCGCTACGCCGTGATGCTGGCCAGCTTCCAGAAGCAGGTGACATCAATGGAGGAGCAACTGACCGCACTCAGAGCCGACCTGGCCAATCAGAGGGAGCAGTACAAAATGCTGCTGGACATTAAGACCAGACTGGAGGTGGAGATCGAAAAGTACCGCTTTCTGCTGGACGGAGAGATCGAGAAGTAAGTTAACTACTAGCTATAGCACATCCACATACCAGGAAATTAAGTGGTATTTAGATGTGGCTAACAAAACAAAAGAAAACCAATGATGTGTAGATGGTGATGCTAACATGATTTTTTTTTGTTCCTTCAGGCATGCTATCACTAAAACCACCACCACCACCAAAGTGATAACAATTGTCCAGGAAGTGGATGAACATGGAAACATAATTTCCAGTTAGATTAAATAACATCACCGCAGCCAATCAGAGCTCATAAGATGAGAGGGGTGTGTCCAATCAGAAGTCAGGAGACGTCAGAGCTGCACCAATTGAGGTCAACTACATTGCAAACCAGTGATCAATAAAAATAATGAACCTAAAGCTTTGAAACTGTCACTTTTTGAAGAGTTGAAATAGTTAAAATGTAAAAACTAAAATTAACAATTGTCAAATAATATTTTATCATTAAATTTTAAATGATATGTGGCAAAAGTCAACTTTGACATGAAAGGATAAAGAAACATTCTATACAAACCAGCAATGCATTTTACAATCTTTCAATGCCAAAACATCAAACAATACTCGATAATTAACTATTTGAATTTCCACGTGGCCTAATGAAATTGTACTGGTATTATTTAAAGACTAAAAATCTCCATTGCAATCTCATCATAACGTGTTTGATAGCTTAAGAATCAGCCAACTCATTTCTCGATATACACTTATGTCACGCTCGGGGCTGTTTTTGTCTCTTTTTGTCACTCATGTCCAAAGCAAGCCACTCTGAACCAGACATAACCTCATTTCAGGAGCTATTAGAATCAGCTTTATTACAACATGGGAACATTACGGCAACCCTTCGAGGTACATTTGCAGGGACACTTTTCTTCTTTCGCATTTCTTAATATAATGAACTAATATTTGTTGAACATAAAAATGATTAGAATTAGATGAGGTTTTGATGTGGCGGTCGAACAGGGTCAGTCATTTCCCGAGGTCACTGATACGAGGCAAAATAAAATAAAAATCAATTGAGAAAGACCGAGACAGACATGTAGAATGCAATAGCTTGGTGAAGAGATGGTGTCATTGCAGTAATAGGGGTAAAAGTGCACACGACAGGCTACACTACTTTGCACAAAAAATCTTGCCTAGCTCTGCTTTTCTATTTCTTAATTTTAGGGACATTTATAAGCTTGCTTTTTGGTTAGACATGGGCAGCAGATGAAAAACATAGGAGTAGTTTTGTAACTGTTACCTAGCACCTAGTTATGATTAGATGATGGAGTGATCAACTTTTTTTAAAATCTTTATTTATACAGGGGAGCCCAATGAGAGCAACCAGATTCTCTTTTTCATGGGTGCCCTGTTCAAAAACAAAACAAAAGTATATAAGTCCATTTAAAACATTAAAAAACATGATTCATAATTGTTTATATATTATAGTAATAATTGGTTCTTGCATTTGAAGAGTCAGGTGTGATTTCTGCAAAAGGGGCAAGCTGAGTGGATGAAGTGTAGTTAAATATTAGAATATGATGAATCACTGTCTTATAAATATATTGTAACTGATGAATTATTAAGCTTTTTTTCATTATCAGTTTGACTCACAACTACAGACATTCAAGGTGAAAGAAAAATGAATAAGCAATCAAATAAATATATGCAGTTTTTTTTTTAAATAATGACTCATGTCTACACATTCTCAGAAAAGTCAAATATCAGGGTTCAATTTAACTTTTGTGGTGGTGAGTATACCACTAGCTTTTCTCCATGGCAATATTATTCTGTTATTGCTTTGCCCTGGAATGTTTCCAGGACAATTGTAATGACCTCGATGGAATGTTTCCAGGATAATTGTTAAAACAAACAACATTATGTCTGATGGTGTCACATGCTTTGTAAAAATATCTCCATAAAGACAATAAACTGGTGGGCCATCTAGCAAAAAAAGTTACACAGTCAACCTTTAATACACCAGTGATCTTTTCCAAAACCTTTTTCTTGGTTTAAAGCTAATTGTATTTTCCTACCCACATAGTTAATTTAAAGAAATGACAAAACTCAAAATCTTAGGTTATGTCTTTTATTAAACATTGTTTGGCACACTAGTTCAAATTTGAAAAGATGAAACCATTGTTTCCTGACATGGACACAGCCCTCTTGTTCCATGAGCTCTGATTGGTGATGTTACGTAATTTAATTGGAAATGATGTTTCCATGTTCATCCACTTCTTGAACTATGGTTATCACTTTGGTTGTGGTGGTGGTTTTACTGATAGCATGCCTGAACAAACAGAGATAATTAGAATTACAATCCACAGAGCACTGACTTTCCTTTCTGTTTTTTTTTTTTTTTTCTGGAGAAAGCAAAACTCACTTCTCGATCTCTCCATCCAACAGGAAGCGGTACTTTTCAATCTCCACCTCCAGTCTGGTCTTAATGTCCAGCAGCATTTTGTACTGCTCCCTCTGATTGGCCAGGTCGGCTCTGAGCGCGGTCAGTTGCTCCTCCATTGATGTCACCTGCTTCTGGAAGCTGGCCAGCATCACGGCGTAGCGGCTGTTCACCTCGGCCAGGTTAGCCTCCAGAGCTCCTTTCTACAGATGAGAGTTCAGACCTGGGTTAGACATGGTGACTAATGCTAACAATTTAGTGCTAATATTACAACTTTCTGTCATATCTTTGAGAGTGAGTCTGGTCCCCTCCTATACCTTACTGAGCTGAGCCTGCAGTTTGATCTGCAGTGTGTCCAGGGTGCGGCGCAGTTCAGAGATCTCTGAGCGGCTGGACTTCAGGGTCTCTGTGCTCATGACCACATCTTTGTTCAGCTCAGCGCTCTGCACGAGAAGAAATTAATTCATTAATTTATTCACTGTAACTGTCCAAATGTGTTGGCCCAAGAATTTAGTGTTCCCAAACTAACCATATTTCCTGTATTGACATGTTTAATGTAATGTGTGGCTGAAGCATTCACCTTGGCCTGGAACCAGGCCTCCAGGTCCCTGCGGTTCTTGTCGGCGACGCCCTCATAGTGCTCTCTGATTCCAGCCAGGACAATGCTGAGGTCCTCCTGAGGAGCAGCGTCCACCTCCACGTTCACCGATCCTCCCATGTTGCTGCGCAGAGCCAGCAGGTCCTGCATGGAAACAAATAAGAGTTAGATTAAATATTTCATCTAATCTATCCACACAAATAATGTCGTGTGGACTAAAAAGAAAAGACTCAAGATCTCACCTCTTCATGCTGCCTCTTCATGTAGATGAGGTCGTCCTTCAGACCCTCCAGCTGCATCTCCAGATCAGAGCGAACCAGAGTCAGCTCATCCAGGACCTTCTTCAGCCCAGCGATGTCTGCTTCCACTGACTGACGCATGGCCAGCTCGTTCTCATACCTACAACCAACATATGAACATACACTCACCTGAAGAATTATTAGGAACACCATACTAATACGGTGTTTGACCCCCTTTCTCCTTCAGAACTGCCCTAATTCTACATGGTATTGATTCAACAAGGTGCTGAAAGCATTCTTTAGAAATGTTGGCCCATATTGATAGGAGCATCTTGCAGTTGATGGAGATTTGTGGGATGTACATCCAGGGCACGAAGCTCCTGTTCCACCACATCCCAAAGATGCTCTATCGGGTTGAGATCTGGTGACTGTGGGGGCCATTGTAGTACAGTGAACTCATTGTCATGTTCAAGAAACCAATTTGAAATGATTGGAGCTTTATGACATGGTGCATTATCCTGCTGGAAGTAGCCATCAGAGGATGGGTACATGGTGGTCATGAAGGGATGGACATGGTCAGAAACAATGTTCAGGTAGCCCATGGCATTTAAACGATGCAGAATTGGCACTAAGGGACCTAAAGTGTGCCAAGAAAACATCCCCCACACCATTACACCACCACCACCAGCCTGCACAGTGGTAACAAGGATGGATCCATTTTCTCATTCTGTTTACGCCAAATTCTGACTCTACCATTTGAATGTCTCAACAGACTCAAGACTCATCAGACCAGGCAACATTTTTCCAGTCTTCAACTGTCCAATTTTGTTGAGCTCGTGCAAATTGTAGCCTCTTTTTCATATTTGTAGTGGAGATGAGTGGTACCCGGTGGGGTCTTCTGCTGTTGTAGCCCATCCGCCTCAAGGTTGTGCGTGTTGTGGCTTCACAAATGCTTTCCTGCATTCCTCGGTTGTAACGAGTGGTTATTTCAGTCAACGTTGCTCTTCTATCAGCTTGAAACACTCGGCCCATTCTCCTCTGACCTCTAGCATCAACAAGGCATTTTTGCCCACAGAACTGCTGCATACTGGATGTTTTTCCCTTTTCACACCATTCTTTGTAAACCCTAGAAATAGTTGTGCGTGAAAATCCCAGTAACTGAGCAGATTGTGAAATCCTCAGACCGGCCCGTCTGGCACCAACAACCATGCCACACTCAAAATTGCTTAAATCACCTTTCTTTCCCATTCTGACATTCAGTTTGGGGTTCAGGAGATTGTCTTGACCAGGACCACACCCCTAAATGCATTGAAGCAACTGCAACTGTGACTGGTTGATTAGATAATTGCATTAAGGAGAAATTGAACAGGTGTTCCTAATAATCCTTTAGGTGAGTGTACATCAGGACACAAATCCAGGAATCAACTCATTCTTCATATTTAGTACAATAATATACAAGTATTTTAAGTAAGGTTACTCACTTGACTCTAAAGTCGTCAGCGGCCAGTTTGGCATTGTCCACAGCCAAGAACAGAGCAGCATTCACACGAGCAGCATCACCAATCTGAAAATGCACAAAATGTCTTTAGTGCACGACATATTTCTATCAAATGAATAGAGCTGTGCTGCTTCTTGTGCTACTGCTGCTTGTAATACTGATACTGCTCATTTGCTCATGTTAAGGATTGTATTATTTCAATAAACAGCCTGCCCTAAATAGGATTCTAAACCAGATCCCCCGGCCCTGCCCTGTTCTGCAGGGGCTGTAAATACATGTAAATAGCATTTGTTTGTGGAAGGTTAGGTGTACCTTGTCCTGCAACCCGGTAATGGTGACTCTGTGGGCGGTGCTGTCATGGAGGTGAAAGCTGGTCCTGCTCTCAAGGAAATTCCTGATCTTCATCTCCAGATCAGCGTTGGCCTTCTCCAGGCTGCGCACCTGTGAGAATATAAAACCATATCAAATAACTGTAACTAAGTACTTTTCGCAATCACAAATAAGAATAGTGCTAATGAATCAACCTAATAGAAAAGTATGAGTACAACATTGTACCTTGTCAAGATATGTGGCCAGGCGGTCGTTCAGGTTCTGCATGGTGGCCTTCTCATTGACCGTCACATCCAGAGCATCGCTCAGATCGAACCCGGTGCCCAGAGCTCCAGCACTAGCTTTGGAGATGCGCACACCTGCCCCTCCTGCTCCTCCATACACACTACCAGAGGAGAGGCCCATGGTGAGGCGGCCTGAGCCCACAGCAGGGTTGCGTGCTGAGGCAGAGCTGAAGCTGGAGAACATGGTCTCTGGAGGTGTGAGGAGGTCAAAGAAGATCAGAGCTCAAACAGGACTGTGCCAAAGCCCTCCAAACCAAGGCCTTATATCCTCCTCTACTCCCCCTGCAGGCTGGAAGCCACACCCACACGTCTTGTTTGGCCACATTTGACAGCATCGGCACACCACCCGAAAGCCAATAGCACTGGTCTGGCCAGTCACTCAAAATGACAAGGTAAGTTTATTTGTATAGCACAAGTTGTACGCAAAGTAATTAAAAGTGCTTTACAGAATAAGAAAGACATTAAAATCACAATACAACAAATCAAAAGATAAATAATCACAAACAATCATCATAAAATGAACAACAACAAAAAAGTGAAATTGTTCAAAATCTAAAATTTGTTCATGTAATGGTTGATGATAAGAGGAGTACACAAAACAGACACATATCTTGCATTTTTAGCAACAGACTTTATGGGCTGATGTCAGAATCAGGCCTCCACGGTCTTAAATGTAATATGCATTATCTGTATCATGGTCTTATATAACACACCACAGATTTGGGCACTTATGATGACTTAACTTTTTGTCTTGTTGTTCAATAAAGAATATCCAGAACAATATTTTTTGGGGGTTCAATATTCATTGTATGTACAATGTCTTTGCATGTGGGAAGGTATTTTGTAAGCTTTTCTTGACTGCAATAAGATTTGAGCTGTAAAGGGTTGAATAAATAACCTCTATGGCTGTATATAGATACAAACTAAGTAATAAAGTGTTTCATTCTGCTATATCTATTGCAACTCATGTTTTTTTATGATATTGTTGACATCAGCAACATAAATTAGTTTAACGTTTATCGTCTATATTTTCTTCAGCTATATATTGCACTTCAAGATTTGTTATTGTGACAGGTCTAGCTGCCAGGATGAATTTTCCAGTATGTGGAATATTTCAGGCAAACTAATTATATTTGCATGGAGTAGCAGAGCCTCCACCAATGTTTAGAGTGAATATTTTACCCATTAAAGGATTTAAGATTCTGGCATCTTGTCAGGTATGTTAGACTCTTCCTCTCGGTGTCCACCCACCGGGTTATTTCAAAAGAAAGAGCAGAATGAACATCCATCAAACCAGAGTGACAAGTACCAGGGGGGACTATGGGTAAAGAATGAGCCTCACTCTAGCCCTACAGTTACGTTAATAGACTTTTTTTTTTGTGTTTCACCATGGTAAAATATTTCCACATCTAAACATATCTGGAGATACAAAGCAGGTAAATGTATCTAGCCATATGGAAAAAGCAGGCAAAGTATCCCGAGGCACTTTTGAGGGTTAAAATAAAAACCCTTTTTGTTTTGGTCACAGCACTATCACTTAACATGTTTTTTTTACCTCATGATGACATAAAGTAAACACGAGCCTATTGCTAGATTGTGTAATGTAATTTGAGAGTTTGATGTTACAAATTCGCTCATCGGTTGTAGTTCCAACTAAGTCAATTCTTTATGGTCAAATTGTGATAAAACAAACCTCAGATAAAAGCCTAACTTAAGGGAATGTTTATGACATGAGCTGCAAAGTCTCCATAGTGAAGAAGGTGGGGGAAAGTAGACATTTGTGTGGCAATTGTCTCAAAAATCTGTCAAAACCAGACCTGGAGAGACTTCCATACATTTGTCTCCAGTAGGTTAGACTACTGTAACGTCCTGCTCACTGGCCTCTCCAAAAGAGCCTTAAGACAGCTTCAGTACATCCAGAACACTGCTGCTAGAGTCCTGACTAGAACCAGAAAGTATGAGCACGTGTGTCCTGTGCTCAGGGTCTGCACTTGGCTCCTGTGGCTCAGAGAATAGACTTTAAAGCAGCTCTGCTTGTGTACAAGTCTCCATGGCCTAGCACCACAGTACATCTCCAACATGTTAGTGCCATATGAACCATCTAACACTCTGAGGACTTCAGGGACCGACCTCCTGCTGGTGCCCAGAGTCAGGACTAAACATGAGGAATCGGTGTTTCAGTTTTATGCAGCTAAAAGCTGGACGGTTCCAAAACAGTTCTGTTTAGCTGTGCATATGACTGTTAATTTTATAATCATTATTTGGGATTATTTATGTTTTGATTTGTTGCATTGTAATTTTAATGCCTTTCTTATTGTGTAAAGAACTTTGAATTACTTTGTGTACGAATTGTGCTGGTTTCTTGATGTAAAGAGCTTTGAACCCCTTAGCATTCCGGGTGATTTTGGTGAAATTGCCTTTGTTCTGACCTCTCCAAATTAAAATAATCATCATTATTAGACCCTCAGTAGTAAATGCACAACTTTGGGGTCTTTGTAAAGGTAACACCCTATAGTTTTACCCACAGGCGTCAGAATCACTGTAAGTTTGTCTGCTGAGCATTTATACACTTTGGAACACACATAAAAAATGTTTTTTCTCATCCTCACCAAAATAAATTTGTGAAAATGAAGGTGTAGAAAGCTGCAGTGGGGAGCTGGGGACAAAAATACACCATACCTCAACTGACAAGACTGTTGACCACGTACATTTCAAATTTGAGGTCAATACCTATAAAAATGAGAGTTTTACAATCATTTTATCATGAGTAAGTCCAGGCCTCTCCACACCTATCCGAATGAAGACATTTGGAGAACGTTTGGAAAAAGTGCAATAACTTTTGAATGTTTCAACCCACAGACATCAATGAGGGCTCTACTGAAAACTCACACTGAGAGGATACAATATAAAATGTATATTTGTATATAAAATACAGTCAAAACAAGTGGTATGGGTCAAAATAAATATGTATTTACAAACCACACACTGCAAACAATCAACAAACACACACACGCTTCAAAATGTGAACAAACACACACTGGAAACTGAGAACAGACTGTACATGATTGTACAGTGACAGTCATTCTGCAACAGAGGCTCAGTGGTTAGAGCTTTGGTCCCGCAACCCGAAGGTTGGAGGATCGAGTCCCACTCGGACCAATTTCTGTCATTGTGTCCTTAGGCAAGACATTTCACCCAAGTGGTGTGTGTGATGACTGGTGGTGGTCGGGGGGCGCAGATTGGCATTAGCTAATGCTAATGATTACACATGATACACATTTGACCCACAATTAAGTGAATAAACCGCAGAATAAACCGATACCGATCAGGAACAGCATCCAGTCCATCAAAACATAAGGTCCTCTACTCCTGAGTCCACCATGACTCAGTAGTTCACTCGGTTCCACGAACCGCTCCGGGTCCGAGATGCCTCTAGTTTAACTTGTACAAACATCCACAGTGTCCTCGGTCGCGCACTTCCTTTGTTTTGTCCGTTTCGTCATGTTTAAAACGCAAAACTGCTGCGTAAAATTACGCAACTCGCGCGCGTAATTTTACGCGCGGATCTTTATATCCAGCCTCGGCTTGTTACGCGCGCAGCAAACTCCGTCTGTTTGCAGTAAACCACTGCATGTCACGCATCAGCCCAGTTCATGGGCTTTAAGAGGAAAACATCACTAAAGGTGTGTAATGTAACAGCTTGATTCTACAAGGGGGAGAGTGGGGCGTACTCTTTCAGTCATCTGTAGCTCTCATTCACTGTCCGCGGCTCCAGTAACCCACAGCCCCCACCTTATTGGCCAACTTTGGTGTCAATCACAAGCTAACAAGTTTGTTTTGCACTGAGGAATAAAGTTGGCGCTGTCAGAAGTTTATTATGCCTGAAACTGACAAAAGAAATGCAGAGAAGCGACGGAACAGATTTCACTTTCCTGCAGCAGATTGGACATGGAGGCTCTAACTTCCTTTGTGAACATAATTTCTTGACTGGATTATATTCTCTGGACCTTTACAGAACGAATGAGACCAACTTTGTGTGAATATGTTGATGTTTGACAGAACCAGAGCGCTCAATGGTAAGTGAAGTCCAAATCTACATTTCTGACTTCTCTGTAAAAACGGCTTTCCTGTCAGCACTGTGGTGATTAGAGGTGTAAATGGTTTACATATTCAGAAAGATGAATGTCGTAGCTTTCATTTGATGTGTAGAATGTTTGTGTGGGTGACGCAGAAATACACGTACATTGCTGTAAAGTTGTAACGGGCCGTCGGAACGCTAAGTGGAAAAGTGTTATATAAATGTGAGCATTTTTATTTTACCATACATTTATCACTCAGTAGTGTTGGAGTATTTTTGAATGAATGGTAAATTTAGTATTAGTATCTTCAAACATCATTAACATCAGGCTAACTGGAAATTCTAACATTTGTAACGACACAATCCCAAACTCTATAACACAATACATCTATTTACATATGTAATTAATACTTGGTTACAAGTATAATATTGCAGGCAGGAAAATATTAGTAAACAAACTGAAGTGCTAATTGATATATATAGTACAACAACAAAAACGGAAATTGTTTGGATAGATCAAGAAAATCTAAATAGTAGGAATTATAAAACTAAATGTGGCTTTACTTGTACATTTATGTCTTACCTTTTACCCAGTCTGCCTTCGTGTCTCATTAGCAGTCTAGGACATCAACACTACATCCTTTGCAAATTCTCCAAGTACCAAACATTTTTTCATCCCCCTTGAAATTCTTTTACAGATAGTAAGTCTGCACTCATTTATTGCTGCTAACACAGCAGGGTGTAAAGTGGAAAATTAGTATTTCAAGACTAACACTTAGAGAGCAGAGGATGAGGTGAGGTGCTGCGGATTGGCTGCCATTTAACTGATGTAAAACTATAATAAACATTTACTAGGAATATGTGAATACTGACTGAGATATTAAAAAGTATGGATACTGTGGCAAAAGAATAATTACTTCTAGAAGAGTAGAAATGGGCTTTTTCCATGAAACTGCATTGTAAACTTTACAAACACACAGCCTATAATTTACCAATGTTTTAATTATCGCCTATTAATCCCACAACAGTATCCACCTGTTCATAAAGCCTTTTAAAGATTGACATTGCAGTTATAAGTTAGGATACAAATATTTTATGAATGTACTATTGTGAATAATCATACATTTTAACTTATAATATGTGTATAAATGTGTAGTTAAAATATGTTGCAAATAGAACATTATGAGATATGTGTATTAATACTATTTATATTTGGAATCAGTCTTGCTATTATAGATTCCAAAAAGCTGGTATCGCACATCCATAATATTTACCACAGATACTATTTTACCAAACCAAATAATATTTAGAGAACATAAAAATCTGTCATATACACTTTAAAGCAGACCTATTGTGCAAAATTTACTTTTCAGAGCTTTTGGTCATATTATAGTTGTTTCCCCTGAGCATTTACTCACCCAAAGTTGTATCTGGAGTGATTCATGCATGTCTTAATTGGTGATACCCGTAGGAATCAGCAGCATTAAAATGTTACAGTTGACAATTAAAATGTTATGTTCCAAATTGTAACATAATGATCCACGGGTGTCGTAGATTATAACTCTGCAGCAAACACAAACACAATATGTCTTCCATAAATTCTAAGGCTCAGGGAGAAGTTTGGGTTACTTGTTCTGTAACGATTTGAGCTAAATGCTAAAACGGGAGCATGTGTGTTTGGCCTTTCGATTCAAAAATAACCACTTCCATAACAGTGGAGACCTTTTCCATCTGTCCACTGTCTCCAAGTCGGATGTTTAGCTTGAGCTTGTCTGCCATTTTTACAAGAAATCGCACAAGTGTACCACTGGCAGATATTTTTGCCTGAAATACAAAACAGGTTGAAACTTTCACTGAAATAACCTAACAAGTTGGGTCCTTAGAATGCATAAAGGAAGTGAAGAATAACTCTATACTGCTGCAAACCATTTAAAATTAACTAGTTCTGAGACTTGTTGACTTGCTCACAGTGGGAAGAGTTACCAAATGTTTTTTTAAAGGTACTATATTACTCAAAATTTACTTCTATGAGTTTTTAGCCATGTAATAAAGTTGTTACCTCATCAAATACATACCTGGAGTTGTGTTTAGTTTCATTCACACATGTTTGAGATACCCCTGGGATACTAGAGGTCCTGAAGAAGTTGGACTGCAGATGGTCAAAACCTGTTTAAATCAGCTGGCTAGACACGCAGCAGCAACATCACATGACCACTCTGAGGAAGACCGCCAGTGAGGAGTCGAAATTGTCAGGTATAAACACAAAAACCTTGGTATCAAAAAATAAATCACAATCCACCACCACTCTTTTACTTTATTCTCTGTCTGTCAACCGTTTTCTTTTCAAGAAGAAGGACACGATTGCATAGCAGTAGCAAATCACTTATGTATTGTGTAGGTATATTAGGTCAATTTGTCGCTCCATTGGGTGTCTTCTACAGGGCTCTAATGGTCTGCAAGTAATTCCACACAGTCAGCGTTAGAAATACACAGATCCAATAGCATGCTAAGGTAGGGCTGAACGATTTGGGTAAAATATGGTAATTCAAGTTTATTTGCATAGCACAATTCATTCACAAAGTAATTCAAAGTGCACAGCTAAACTAAACTGTTTTGAGCCTGGATTTAAACATTGTCAAAGTAGAGGTCTGTCTCACATCTTCAGAAAGACTGTTTCAGGTTTTAGCTGCAGAAAATGGAAAAACTGATTCCCCATGTTTAGTCCTGACTCTGGGCACCAGCAGGAGGCCGGTCCCTGAAGTCCTCAGAGTGTGAGATGGTTCATATGGCACTAACATGTCGGAGATGTACTGTGGTGCTAGGCCACTGTTCACAAGCAGAGCAGCTTTAAAGTCTATTCTCTGAGCCACAGGACTGAGTGCAGAGATCTGAGCACAGGACGCATGTGCTTGTACTTCCTGGTTCTGGTCCATATTCACCTGCTGCCAGTGAGATCTAATTGTGATTTTTCTGGCAAGCTTTACGATTGCTATTAGATTTTAAATTGATTAAACTTTAATATTCAAAGTTTAGATACTAAGTGTGTCCATAAGAATTGTAAAAAAAAAAAAAAAAAAAACAGAAATATGAACTGACAAACAAGTGGAATCATATTTCAGAACATGTTTGAGCAGATCCAAACTACAGGGTTAGAAGTTTTTATGCAGAATAAGACCAAATATTTTGTTTTTTGTGGAGAAAATTATTGTACTTAAAATGTTTCAGCCTTTGCAATTTGCTAATTGCATCCATTCAAACGATTTGGTTACGATTTTGATTCATCCTTACACTATGCAAATGCATTTAATGTATTCATGGGTTTACCTTCCTCTTATATGCATTTTGAGAACCTGTTCACATTCAAAATCTATAATGTACAATATCACTTTGAAACCCATGGATAATGGTTGACATTTAGAGAAGCGGTACAATGCTGTTGCTTGGAGACTGCATGTTCAAGTTGATGTAGTCATCTTAATTTATTCATAAGACTGATAAATAATGTATGCACAAGTAAACAAATTAAAAATTGTATAAATTTTTCAAAATTGAATTATTTATAGGGACAAACTGTAAATAGGTGAAATGTTATTGTTGTTGTTATTGTTGTGGCCTTTAAGGGAAAGGGCTGAGCTTTGCAGGTTAATCCAGTTGTTAGTTAGGGTTTGTAAATAAGGCTGCTACAATGATGTAGCTGCATGACAAGTTAAATTCTTCCAATTTGCAAGTTTAAACTCATTAAAAGTTTGCTCTCATGGGGTTACACTAAAATTCACCTTGAGCTCACTAAAGTGCCAGGAACATAGTTAGGCTGCTAACATTGAAATAAAGTACATTCCTTTTTTCTGTGGTAGCTGCAGTAAGTCCATGCAATGACTCACAGCACCGGTAATTATTATTTTTTATTTAGTTCAAGTCATTGTGACAAATGCTTTTACAACCTTTTCAGTTAAACATAGACACAATGCATATGGCAAAGAAATAAACCTGAGAATGTTGGGACGCAGACAGTAAAGCTACACAAATGGCAGGACCCCTGGTTCCCTCCAGTTTTTGCACTGTCAATTTATTTATGAGCCACTGCACCTTTGTGTTTTATGTTTTATGTTTTAGAACATGAAAGAATGACTTTGTTTGAAAAGCAGACTTCATAAGCAGGGAGCATTAGCGCTCCCTCTGCTGACATCACTAGGCCTGAAACATTATTTTAAATAAGCTTATTAGCAGCCATTTAGCTCCAGGGATGTCATGCTAATACAGCCATGTGTTGGTGCAGTGAATGCAGTTTGAGTGCACAAATGTTAAGAATGAGTCCAGTGATGGTTTGTGGCCTTAAAATTACACCAACAACTTCCTGGTTTTGAAGCCCAATCTAGTAACTACTTATGGAAAAATCAGCAAGTGTAATGAAACAAGAATGGATGAAGCAAAATATAACTACAGGTGTGTTTTTGATGAGGGGATGTTATAATCGGGATGTTTGCATACTTAAACCTGGGTATGTCTCTCTTGCTGATCATAGTTTGCCTGATCAGCCAGCCCTTTCTACATTCAGCATGACAAACCTTTGTTCTAAGCACAGCTGCTAATTTGTAGCATGTGTCCCTCAAAGGCGAAAGGCAAGTCCTCTTGAAGATTCCTATGTCATTCAGAACAAAATATGTACCTGAGATAATTGAGATGTTTCTCAGTCCTCTGCTCCCTCCCCCTTTTTTACTCCTAAACTGTCAGGTTAGGGTTAGCTATCTGTGTTTCTACCTGAACAGAGCATGCATCTCTGTGATTGGTTAATCCCCCTGTCAGGATATGGCCTGGATCCATTTGTCTTTGTAAAGTTTTGTCAAAGTGTGTGGTTCTGGCTGGTCATGTAACAGTGCAGTATAGTGTGTTAGCTCTCAAGATATTGAGTTAAATCTTAAAAAAAAACATATAGGCATTTTTTAAAAACTATTTTCATTACATAAGTTAAATTTGTTTTTTGTAAAGTTGCTTTGATTGGTAAACCACAACACACACACACACACACACACACACAATCCCCCTCAGGATGTATCTGTTGTAGTCAGGATGTCCATTTGTTTTAGTCTCTGTTCAGGAGTTAAATAGATCAGCACATCTTTTTTTTAAAAAAGTGACTTTCTAGTTTTCCTCCATCATCCATTTTGTTGTATCTCCCTCCACGCTCTGGGACAGATATGTGTGACCCAAAGATGCTGCTGTGCAAGAGTGATAGCAGCCTGCCACTATATGTTTATATTTTTAGTACACAGAATCATACTTCACTTGATGTAACTGTCTGGGATACTTTCAAGAAATTGTTACCACAAACGTCTTTCAGCTGAGTGTTGGGTAAATGTGGGGTAATCAGAATCAGAATCCTTTTATTGCCATTGTTTGTGAACACAGTTCACAAACTAGGAACTTATTTTGGTGATAAAGTGCAACATAAAACATAAAAACACACTGAATAAATACAAATACAAATAAGGCCATGCATGAAGTAAAAAAAAATGCTTAAAAATCAAATAAAATACTTAAAGGTAGAAAATATATACAACAGTAGCATCAGAACAACAGTGCAAACATGACTTATTAAAGTGGCCGGTGTTATAAAGTGTCCAGTTTTGTGCAAATATTATAAAGTGTTCATGAGACAAACGGCAGAGGGGAAGAAACTGTTCTTATGGCGAGAGGTTCTGGTCACAATGGACCGTAGCCTCCTGCCAGAGGGAAGTTGCTCAAATAGTCCATGTCCAGGGTGAGAAGTGTCAGCTGCTATACGGCCTGCTCGTCCCCGAGTCCTGGAGACGTACAGGTCCTGTAAAGATGGAAGGCTGCAGCCAATCACCTTCTCAGCAGAGTGCACAATGCGCTGCAGTCTAAGGAGCGCATCCTACTTCAGATTGGAAGGTAGCTTTTTGTTTTAAAGGGCCTTTCATCTCTTCTAACTGAGAAAAACACTTTTTACAGTGTAATGTAAAAGACCGAAGGATATCGGTGAAGTATTTTAAAGGGGATTTTAGTGGATGAGGCTAGAGGCAGGTGAGTCTCTGAGTGAGAACCATGTGCCTGTGAGAACCCTAGCCATTTGTTTCTCATAATTCAACACAAGCGGATCAAGTGGGCCGCTGACAATTTCATCTGCAACACGTTCTTACAGACCACTTCTGCAATAGTGCATTAATTTGCACTGGAATTGTCCTCAGTAAAATTTTATTTTCGTCATTGTAACATTATATCAGAGAGAACAAAAAGGTCATGTGTATCAAATACTTACAGTCTCTCTGAATCAGCCTACATAGTTTCAACCTCAGTTTTTCATGAAGTATATACCCTGGGGATTTCATTCAAAGATTTTTCCATTTATGTCAAACAGCTTTATTCCCCCACGGTCAGGCCTGTTTGTGGGCATACATCTTTACCTGTGTTGAACCATTCTTCTGCATGGCTGCTCTGGTGTATCTGGTCCAGTGCAGTCCCTGGCGCACGTTTGATTGTCGTGAGTGGAGCCGACTGTATGTACCTCATTACAGCAGTGTCTGGGGAAATGCTGAACCCTCCTAATCCACTAAACAACACGTGCTTCACTCAAAGGGGCAGTCATTTGTCATAATTATGTAGATGGAGAGACTGCATACAACGAGGATGCATAGAGCCATTTTGCATATTTCAACTCTCAGCGACATAAGGATGGTTCAAATGCAAAGGTGTTACCATTCTCACAAACTTTATAAAGTACACTTCTGTTTCCAATAAAGCATTTAGACGTTGGAGCTCCCTCTGCTGTCAGCAACAAGAATCAACATTGAGAAAATAAACAAATGAGGCCGATCACAGTTAGAGAGGCATTCAAGTGCATGAAGTAAGAAACAGCCAAGCAAATATTGGAGATGTCTTTGGGCGTGTACTCTCTTGTTTTAGATCCGTTGCATTAACAGACTACTGCCCTTCCACTGCTGACTAGTACATGTTGTTTCATTGTTTTGGTCTGGTCTGCTAAGTTAAAGTAAAAACTAGCCATGTGTTTATTTGTGCTACAGAGAGCAAATATCTTCTGTGAAAAACAGTTCCTAGCATGCCTCAAAGTCAAAAGCTCAACATAATTCTGCCAGTGATGTGGTAATAGGTCTGATAGCCATTTTTATTAGCATTTATAGCTGCAAAGTTTTAGTACAAATGCTAGACACACCTGAACGTCTGGTAACCCCCCAGTTCACACCTATTTGTTTTTTTTTGTTTGTTTTTGACCTGCATGTAGACTGGCACAAGAGTGGTTTTGGAGTAAAAGGCGATTTGAATTTGTTTGTTTAGAGCAGAGGTACCCAAACTTTTATCAAGGGCCACATCTCAAAACATATTCAAACTGGAGGGCCACAGACCGGTGATCAATGCAGTGCGGTGCTTTATACACAGATTTGACAGAGCTGCTGTGTATTCATCAGACTTAAAACACATTCATTTAGGTCTGTATCACAATGCAACGTGATGTTTGAGGTTATAGTGGTAAAAATAGTTTAATTTGCTGTTAAAAGTACTGCTTATGATCAATTGGGCCGGTTCAGCAGGAAGACTGAGAGCCAATAAAAACTGGTGTGAGGGCTGCATTTGGCCCCCGGGCCGTAGTTTGGACACCCCTGGTTTAGAGTTCTAAATATAGTGACTATTTATGCCCCCTACTATCCACTCGTATAGAACATGTTACACAAGAACCTCTCCGGATGGTCCATACGCAAGTGTAATTACCTCTTGCATTACCACCGTTGCATTCTGGGCTAATCAGTATCACATGTCTACTCATTATCTGCCTGTACACGCTATTATAGAAGCCCTGTGTGATACTCAGGAACCAGTTACCATCTCCATAGATTAGTAGCCTGTATCTGTAGTGGGGGCAATGCCTTCCTTCACTAATTGTGTATATGCTTCTATTAGTAAATTAGTGTCGGAACACAGCCTGTTCATTGTATGTCTCTATCTGGCTTGCAGTGTACGACAGTAGATGTTTGCTAAATAACACTTTGAGCATTGTGTGAATTCATTATTGATTGATTAAGTCATAATTTACCATATATTTTTAAATAAAGAATACAGCATCCATTATTCTCACTGTGCAGTGACTTTGTGGGTTTAGTCACAGTTTAACTTCAGTCAAGTGGAAATTTGTGAAAAAAAACTGAAATAAAATGTGAAAATTGTTGTAGTTCTAAAACATTTGTACACATCAAGATGAATCCAGATAGAGAAAATATGTTTTACCACGTTAGAAATGTGAAAAACAGACCAAAGTTTTTGCTCACTTTCTGAATGATTTCTGAGCAGCCCAGTTATTCACAGCGATGAGTTTATAAGTGCTTTTCACAACTTTTAAAGACCAGATTTTTGTGATGATAATACTGCTAACAACAATTAGCATGCTAACAGCACACTTCTTGATTCCTGGACAATAAAACACTTTATAATTAGATGCAGACAGTACACAACAGTCTCATTTTTACCCTAAGAACTGCTTTTATCGGATACAGCAACTTTAATTATTCATGAAACAAAATAAAGGTGTTTTCATATGTTATTATGTATCTTATGTAACTTTTTATTAGCTTTGGCCCTTGTGTTCAATATGGTTGCTGGGTAACAGTTATAGAATTTCCTCATCACAGTTACAGACATTATGAGGTGCAATAAGCATTAGAGACAGCACGTTTATGGCTATGGTCACATCTGCTGCCCATTTCCAACCAAAAAATAACATTCTTCTACCAAAGTGCTCAAACTAGAGAAAATATGCCATGTCTTTAGGCACAGTAACTGATTTTTACTGTCTTAAAGTTCATTTTAAACAGTTTGTAGTGATCCAAAGTTATTCCTCATTTACCTTATCTATTCTGAGTGTCTTAATCATTCACCACGATCAGTTTATCAGTGCTTGTCACATTTTTTTTCAAAGGCCAGAGGAGAGTTTTGCCATATTAACAACGGACATCGTAACTGCACACCTCCTGATTATCGAACAATACGTCGCTTTATACTTAGATAAACAGTACACATCAGACTTAGTAACTCCACTGGCTCCACTCTTCCTCATCACTTACAAGTCTCTCCGTAACCTGGACTCTCCTTATCTCACAAACCTCCTCCATCAGCGCTGTCTCACTCGCCTCGCTCCTCTTATCAGGACAAGGCACCAAACATTGTGGGACCGAGTTTTCGCTGCCCTTCGTATCTCACTCCCACAACCCATCGGGAACTCGGACTCATTGCAGTACTTCAAATCACTACAAAAACTCACCTGCTCTATCTGGCATTCTCTCATGATTTCCACCATGTTCTTCTGTTTTCTTTTTGTATGTAAAGCGTCTTTGTCCATAAAAGAGCTATGTATTATTTATTTATTTATTTATTTATTTATTTATTTATTTATTTATTTATTTATTTATTTATTTATTTATTTATTTATTTATTTATTTATTTATTCATTCATTCATTCATTCATTCATTCATTCATTTATTTTTTTTTAATTTTTAGAGCAGCTTATACACCATATCCGTACTGGGGCAAGACAAACTGACCTCAAATACATGGAAAAAATTCAAGTATAGGTCCTTTAACTGTTTGACCCAACAAACTGCGTTATCTAACACACCGAGGTAGAAAAAAACAACCCAAAATGTATCAATATTTAATTAGCTGTACTTTTAAACAGGCTACTTATCTGAACCTGGCAGAAACTTGAATTCTTGATAACCCAGAATGACTGGCAGCATAAATTACAAGTATTTTAGCAGAACAATTAAACTCATGAGATTATAAATATGGTGGCTTTCCAATTCAAAGGAAAGGTTTAAAAGTAAAAGTAGGCTGCCAAATTCCTCCAGTTACTTAAGGAATTAATACAGTTGCTTTATATATATATTTTTTAATTTTTTTTATTAATACAGTTCGCTTTTCAGGCTGGATATAAAGTCGATGGTTTCAAGTGCATTTACACACACATTGTTTTGGATTGAAATTGTGTTTTATGCTTTGTTGTATTATACTTTACAACTCAACTACTTTACTATTTGCAATTTTAAGTGTGTGTGGCATCTTTATTACATTATTACATCATTTGGTGGGGTAGTATAAGTAGTGCTTAAAGTATCATTTAAAAGTAACATCATTAAAACTGTCTTAAGAACAAAATATATCAACATTACAGTTATCAGTAAAAAAAATATATTATTAGATTTGGGCATGTTTTAGTATATTTGAGGACACAAATGGGGTATTTATTATGAAATGTTTATGAAATTCTACACATACTACGTTCTAATCTTAAATTAATTAAAGTGTGTATGATTCTCAGTGTTTTTATTTACTTACTTATTATTTCGTGGGATTATACCTTAACCTTAAATATGCATTAGTGATGGAACTTTCAGCTCCTTTGTGGGATCCGAATCTTTTGGATCCATTCTCTTCAAAGAGTCGTTCAGAAGACTGGCTCTTTTACAATGTATTTATGACAGAAACCAAGGGGAGTCTTCTTCTGGTCAGTATGCTGTTACACATTAAGACTTGTAATTGCCCACACTGGTCTCCATAGCATCCCGGGCACATGTTATTTATCTAGAAATTACCGTACAAATGGTTCAAACTGAGAATGGGAGTGTGTCTATCCTTTGTAATTATGAAAATCTAAATAAAATGTTGAACTACAAGAAAAATAGGCTAATAATAAAAAAAAAACAAAAAAAAAAACAGTTATTATGAAGTTTTCGTGCACAAATCTCTCACTTGTGTTGCTTTCACGGTTTCTGTGCTGATTCTTGTGTTGGTTCAGTGTTAATCAGTGTAAAAATGTGTAAAAATTGTGTCTTTGGTTGTTTTAAAAAATGATATCCAGTTCATTTGTGGAGTTTTAAAATTTGTTGAAAATTACAGGAAGTAGAGGGTTTCATATCAGTGACATCACAATAACTAAATGTTTGGGATGATTTAAACAAAAGAGACACATTTTCCAGTACTTGAAACACTATTTTAACGATATAAAGATGTTTTTTTAAATAATTTTATTTGTCATATAATGATGTCTGTGTAAGTTAGAGGCCTACGTTGTGGCCTGGAAGTAAAATTTTAAACCTGAAAAAAAAAAAAAAAGTATTATTATTGTAAATTCCATCGTACCTGAGTAGACCACCTTGCCATAGACACTTTAACTTCAACAAGGGTGTAGACCGACCCTTTAACTGCCCCTTGCTGATGGCTTGGAGTTTAAAACCTTTAAAATCTTGCGTTTAACATGAATGATGACAAAAAAACGAGCCAAGCTAACCTGTCAATTGAGACAAACTGCCAAGCGCACTTTGAAAAGAAACCACAATGTTCTTTTTCCACAACACACAATCCAGCCAAACATTATAATGCAAATGACAGAAATTAGCATAGCGTGAATAGGAAACACATTTCTGCTCGTCAAACTGTGTCGGGAGTTGATAATTCATGGCCAATTGTGGCTTTTTCGCAAATGCAAAACTAAACAAGAGCCTCACACCAGGACTAATTGCGTTCTGACAAGTACTGAATACCTGTGGAGTTCGACGGCACTTCAGAGAAACAAAATCAACTGCTGCGGAATATGAAACTGCCCCAGTAAACAATAAAACTGATAGGATGGATAAGCCTCAGAGATGGCCTTGTATTCTGACCCAGCAGTACGCAACTTCGGTTTACAAATTCTCCTCTTCACTATGTACACTTCCACATCAACACCCCACTGTGCTTTGAACCAATATGAAAAACAAGCATTATCACAGTGATAAGCTGTTCTTGATGAAACAAAAATAGGAAATATAAATTGAATCCAAATGAGAAGCCATACAGTGATTTGAATCTGATTGCACATTCACGATCAGCTGGTGGTGCATGTTCCACTAAAAGACTTTGAAACATGGGGCGTCAAGGATGAGTTTCTGTTCACGATCAGTTGGATCATTGTACAGTAAAGTGGATACAAAGATGATATTAGCCTAAATATTGTATTCAAGTAAATAGCAGTCCAAGAAATTAACAAATGAAGAGTAATTTAAAGAGTAACTGTCAGGAACATCTGATTTATAATTTGAAATAAAAAATAATGCACGAAATGTGGTATTTTCAAAGGGTAGAATCACAAATGGCAAAAACTAAATCATATCTAAAGGAGTGGTGCAAGAAACACAAATGCTCAAATCATTTCACATCGTAGAAATTAGGTCTTTTGTGTTTTTGTTCTTACACTAATTTTGTACTCTTTGAGCCTTCTTTCATTAGTTTTTTGTTTATAGTGTAAATTTAAGTTTCTTTCTGTCCCAAGTCTCCGCACAGACTGGTAAAGCGGCATTTCAATATTCTGCGCCTTCAACATGGAATAATTTACAAAAAAGTCTTGAAATTACAAGAACTGACTTCAATAGTTCAGTTTAAATCTATGTTGAAAGGTTTGGAAATTAAGTCTATGATTTGTAATGTAATGTAACTGTGCTGCTGTCTTCAAAAAGAGATTAGTAATGTCAGTGGGACTTTCCTGGTTAAATAAAGGTTAAATTAAAAAAATTAAATAAAATAAAATAAAAAAATATGATCATTGTTATTCTCATTTAACTCGATATTAAAGAGCTACTTATTATTTACCCTTTTTACATCCTGGGTTGTGTTACTTCCTTGTTCTCTAGGAATGGTTTGTAACAATTACTGTAAAAAAAAAAAAAAAAAAAGTACTGTGAGATTTCCTTTTTCTAAGTTACTCAATTAAATGTAACTGAGTACTACCCACCTCTGGTATTGGTCCATTGCAGGGGTCGGCATCTTTAACACCCAAAGAGCCATTTGGACCCGGTTTCCACGGAAAAGAAAACATTGGGAGCAAATATTTACTACTAGTAATACTTTTTGACATCTACAATGAAGACAACAGTGTATATACTGCTTTTTTTTTACCTTTACGCTTTGTATAAACAACTATAATATTTACAAAATATCAGCATAAATGTTTATTTTACCTGGTGAATGGGACTCCTCCTTAACCTGTGCACAGCGTCTGCAAATCGGGGCTGTACGACGTCACTTTCATCTTTACACAGGACCGTGAGTTGTCGTCTGTGAGGTGTGAGCGGTGTTTGTTTTTAACATAGTTCATGGTGGAGAATAGCTGCTCACATATGTATATGGATCTGAAGGTCGACAGGACATCAGAATGTACTGTATATTGTATATTTCTTCACGTTTATGTGTCAGGATTGGCTAGTCTTGATAAATGCACAGTGTTTTTGCGGTATACTGGCTTCCACGAGTGTGACGCTTATTTTGAGTGACAAAAAATAATAAAATATATTTTATATAAATATTTCAAGGTCACAATAATCTTCCAATTTAGAACTGCGATTAAAAAAATACACTTCAATTAAATGCTTATAATTTGTTTTCCCAAGCCACGTGGAGATGCAGTATAAGGATAAAAGAGCCACATGTGGCTCTGGAGCCGCGGGTTGCTGAGCCTTGGATTATGTGTTTATCTACTTCTATTTAAAAAAAGGTTTTAAAGATTCTCAAATGTTTACATTATTTGGTGGAATTATACCTTTTGTAAATGTAAATGGTGGTTTGATACCAATGAATAAGTGATTTGCGAAGTTTTAAAATTTATTAAAAATTACTCAAGTAAATGTAGCTGAGAAAATGTAACGGAGTACTACCCACCTCTGGTATTGGTCTATTGTATTGTGATATGGCCTGATAATGGGACCCACATGCTTGTCTCCATGGATATGTTTTTGCTTTCCTGGGAATGTTCCACAGTGTTCTATCTTCCATTCAATTTCAATTCATTCATTCACTTTCAATTCCTCCCAATGATGGCATTTAAGAACAGAAGAAATTGAGTTCTGGTCCTTTAAAGAACATAGACTTTTCCCCTTTTAACCAGGTTATGCTTTTGTCCCCTCATCACAAACATACCTGGAGTTGTATTTTCATTAATCCAAAGTCGTCTTCTCTGAGTGCTGCTCTAAGCATTTTACCTGGATTGTTGCATCACAAATAAAACTCCAAACATGCACAAGTTTTAAAGCCATCAACCTGTCTATGGTAGAATAGTGTCACAACAAACACATGGCTCTCTAAGCACAGCATTCACAGGGATAAGGATTTCATTTGTTTATTTCATGGTTGATCACACTAACAGCAGAGGGCGCACCAACGCCTAAATGCCTAATTGGAAATGGAAGTGTAGTTCGTAAAGTATATATTAAAATGTATATATTAAAATGTAGACTTTATTTTAAGTTAGAAATGTAAAATGCTTATCCCAAGGTGGCCAAAAGCATGTAAAATGGAAACAAAGCCAGAAGAATTATATGTGTTATTTCAAGGCAATATAAATACTATATAAACTTGCTAAGTGTGCATTAATTGAAATGGGAGTGATGCTCTGTTTGAATTGAACTGTTTTAGATCTAAAATGTGAAATCATGCATGTGACGGTGGTGAGGAATATGACGAGACTGAGGACGTAAGAACAGTCTGTTTGTTCAGGGGATGGCTCCACCAAATACGATCACTGTGTGAATAAAACATAAAAACAAGCATGTTTATTCATGATCACAACACCATTAAAGGCTATTTTGTGCCGTACGTGTTCTTCGCACAAGTTGTACTGACCATAGTGGAGGAGTGGATGCTGACGTCCATGTCGGCTCTGTGTGAAGTATTAGTGCTAATGAAATGTACTGAAACATGAGTCACTGGCACCACTGCTGCTGACCATTCACTCAGCTGATCACACATCACAATATTTGTTTTTCCACATTTAAAGGCACAGATTTTTTATTTATTCATTTTTTTTACTGTCTTAAAGGCATCTTCTTTAGGTCCCAAAAGGAGGGCATGTCCAGGAAGAATTTCTAAATTATCCCAGAATGTCCAGGATTTTGACAGTATCAGTTGACAGCTTTGTGTGGGACACTTTTCTTAGTTTTGGCACAATTTTGGCTCATCTGATCAGATACAGTCATGGATCTACAATAAGATGTTATTGTATAGTTGAAACCAGAAATTTGCATAAAATATATAAAAAAGACATACACTTTTTTTCTCACTGTCTGACATGAAATCAGACTTAACTTTTCCTGTTTTAGGTAAATTACGATTACCAATTTTTTTTTTTTTTTTTTTTTTTTTTCTACATGCCAAAAGAATTTGATTTTTTTTTTAGAAAATGTATAATTACTTTCTTCAAAGTCAGAAGTTTACATACAGTAAGATGCATTTAAACAATTTTGGAAAAAACAGATGATGATGTCATGTCTTTGGAAACTTCTGACATTGGAGTTGATTAGAGACAAACGTGTGGATGTATTTGAAGGCACACCGGACACACACTGCTTCTTTGTGTAACATCATTGGAAAGTCAAAAGCCAAGACATCAGGAAGAGAACTTTGGCTTATTTGTGTAGCACAATTTGTACACAAAGTAATTCAAAGTGCTTTACAGAATAAGAAAAACATAAAATCACACAAATCAAAACATAAATTATCATCATAAAATTACCATTAAAACAGAAGAGTGCAGAATAAAAACCTTGCACAAGTTTAATTCATCCTTGGGTGCAATTTCCACATTTATCTGTTCAAACAATTTTAAGTATAAAGACCATGAGAATGTCCAGGCATTATACCGCTCAGGAAGGAGATGGGTTCTGTGTCTGAGATGAGCCTGCTTTGGTCTGAAATGTGCATATCAACCCAAGAACAAAAGCAAAAACCTTGTGAAGATGCTGCTGGAGCTGGTCAGAGTGAGTCATTATCCACAGTGAAATGAGTACTGCACTGACATGAGCTGAAAGGACACTCTGCAGGAAGAAGACATTACTCCAAAACAGACATAAAAAAGCCAGATTACAGTTTGAAAATGCACACAGGGACGAAGACCTTAATTTCTGGAGACATGTTCCGGGTTTGACGAAACTAAAACTGAACTATTTGACCATAATGAGCATTGTTACATTTGGAGGAAAAAGGGCATTTGTGTATTTTTATATATTGTATGTAAAGTTCTGATTTCACCTTTACTTCCATCACCTTTCTCCAGCACTGGGCATCTAAACTGTGCCTTTTTCTTCCTCGCTCCTGTGTGCTCTCACAGTGACTGATCACAAAGTGCATCTACATTTAGTAAGAGTATTGCAAAGGCATATCTGCTACTGTGAAGAGGTCGGATGTGACAACACTGTGCTTCACATCTCAAACTCTACATCATTTTTTTCATTTGACGAAAATCAACCTCATATTAACAGAGATAACAGTATTTTAACTTTTATACTTTTAAATTTTTCTTGGTCTCAAAAGCTTTCCTTTAATTCAAATCTCAACATCAGAACAAAAGAGGAGAAAAGAGAAAAAGCGTCACTCAGATTCAAGAGTCCAGATCTTTCTTCATGTACAATAAATGAGGCAGTATTCTGAAGGTTAAAACAAAAAACTCTTTTAATTCAACATTTGACTATGCACTTTAAAATGTAAAAATGTACAAATAAATAAAATGGGAGTTAGGTCTTAAGGTCTTGAATCTCACTTCCAAAAAAAGTTTTTCACTGCAAAGCAGGTTTGTCAAAAGTATCAAAAATCAAATACTAGTCAAGGCTAAAACCATCATCAAAAATAGATACACAATTTAACAAGTACCAACAGTGAAAGAATTCCTGAAAGAGAAGTCAATTGCTGGTGTCCAAGTATTCAGTGTATCCAATTACAAGTACAAATGTGTGCTTAAGTAAGTACACATGAGCACACTACACAAAGTACGTGTTCAGTAGTATTTTAGATCTGTCTTAAATACAAACAGTTTAAAGCTGATTTATGTTATTTTAAATCACATGTGCATCTTCATAGACATGGATTGGGGCAGTTAGGGCTTGTAGCTGATTACAATTGCATGGCAAGTATTGTACTCAATTATAAGTTCAAAAATCTACTCAGTTACAGTAATGTGACTATTCGTTACTGTTCAGCCCTGGTATGTAGTTTCTCTCTGTCATATTACAATAGCTGTTTACAGTTTCGGTGTAGTTAGCTCCTCTGTTCAGATCGATATAAGGCAGTGCAGATTTTACTATGGTATTTTTGAGCAATGAAAACTATTAAATTAATGCTAGATATGTTTAATGATTTACTGTGTGAAACTTTCCAAGCAAAGCAATAGCATCTCGATGGACACAAGCAGTTGGCAGATCCCCAACCAGAAAAGTACAAGTACATATAGGGATGCACGGACACCAGTATCAGTCGGGTATACCCAGAAGCCAGGTACTTACACTCGTCAATGTGCAGCCAATTCTAAGAGCCGATATCACTGTAACCATCCTACGTCTTAATTTGATGCTCACCTCTAAAGCAGTGCACACTGAGTAAAGAGGCAGGGCCAGTATATGGTTATGATATTAGACTAGTAAATAAATTCTATACACAGATTGCTACATTACACACGGATTATATTACACAGATTGCTATATACACACGAGCTTCCACCACCGGACAATGTAACACCCCAAAACAGAAAACTGCTTTTGCACAAACAGCCTTTTCCTACAATGCAATAAAACAATGGAACAACCTCCCACCTGAAATAAGAACTATCACACACCATACTACATTCTCCTCTGAACTAAAAAAATGGCTTTGGGACAACTACACTTGCCAGCACTGAGTTTCTTTATTGTGTTTTAAATGTAATATGTAAAGTGTGTAATGTATTTTAAGTATGGTAATGTGTGTACATCAGAGTGTCTGAACTGGAGACGTGGGAATGTGCATATAAATTATAAGTTCTTATCTGTTTTTTTATTATTATTGTGACCACTCTATTTTTTCTCTGTAAACCAGGGACTGCAGATAGAAATTAGCTACTAGCTATAATCTGGTGCAGAACATCTGTTTTATGCTTAATGTCTCTGTACATGGTCACTTAAATAAAGACTAAACTAAACTAAACTATTTATTTTGAGAAAAACAAACAAAAAGTACGCACCAAAAGATGTCACCATGGAGGTATGTGCTTTAGTGCAAAAGTTCACACAACTTTTTTTTTTTTTTTATTGTGAATTAGTTGACAATTGAGCACTGATTGTTCACAGAGAACACTACAGTTACATTTGCAGACAGCTGAATAATGAAATAAAAAGTGTGAATAATAAATCCACTTTAAAATCTCCAGTTGATATGGAATGTTCCAGGCAACTGGGATATTTTCCACGTCCGACTTGAACAAATGATTTGAAACACTGCTCAAACTGGTAATTACCATTTGTCAACTGGGATGTGAGCAGAGGACTCCCATTTCACTGAAGAGTTGACATATTAAAACAAAAATCATGGCTGTGACTGGTTAACCGATACATTAACGATGTATACACCTGACACAGGTTAAATCCGACAACTTTCTGTTTAATAAGTTGTTAATTTAACAAGTTGCAGACATTTGTTTAATATTTGCATTTAGCATTAGCCATATTGTTAATGTACGAGTTAATTTAGCTGGAAAGCTTTAAACTCCGAACTCGCAACATTCAACTGGGAAATATCCGACCCCCCCAGCTGCCTGGAACGCAGCATTAAAACACAGATTTCTGCCCATTGTAACGTGTTCTGTGTGTAGGTCCCTGCTGTGTGAGAGACAGGCAAGCAGCTGGAACGGGACAGCTGTTGCATCATGGGAAACGGAGTCCAGCCGAGAGTAGCATGGCCTGCGGAGGAACATTACATGAATGTCTGTCTGTTAGCAGCAGGATGGTGTGCCATGTAGAGACAAGTAAGTTTTTAATGAGCTTACCTGCAGCTAGCCCCAGCTGCTCAAAAGTTTGCACATCCTAGAACAGATATGTTTTAGGATGATAATACATGACACACTATGAGACTTTGGTGGCCCTAAACCAAAGTCTCATAGTGCAGCTATCCTGTTTTAATGCTGCACTATGAGACTTTGGTGGAGGACCTTTTAAGACTCTTTAAGTGAACTTGAGAAACTGGAGCAGGAAAATTTGATTTTGGCTTTAATTACTCGTTAACAAACATGAACAGCAACCATTTGTCTGCACAGTCTACAAATGTGGGAATTTATGTGTTTGTTTTTCTGTCCTATAAAATTTAAAGGGTTAGAACGTAGAATATCAGTGCCAAACTGCCTGTGCAACAACTGAACAAGTCACTCCAGGAAGGTCGAGGGTGGTGGTTTAAAACAGACAGAAAAATTAAAGTTTTTTTTTAAACAGCTTGTACTTTACAGATAAACAATGACATTTGTTTTGCTATGTCTCCTTTACACATTGAAAGGCTCCAAAATGCAGTAAAGCTGCCACGCGTGTTGAGCAAATGAGAAAACAAAACATAGAGCTGGGAAGAGGAATGTTTTTTAAAAAGCAGAGTGTCATTCAGAGGCAGGGCTGGCACTGAGCTGGGACTGAGCTGGCAGCATCCGGTGATTCACACATTTAGATGGCTCATTATCTAAGTTGCATCTGCACCACCCAGCACAAACACAAGCCACTGGTCTGGTTATAAAGATTACCACATCTTAAAAACATGAAATGCTTTGCAGATGTCCGGTTGCTTTGCAGTTATTCCTCATTTGCCATATGCATTTTGAGTATCCTCATTACTCACCATTATTAGTTTATAAGCTCTGACTCTTTTCACAGCTGTCAGAGACCAGTGAAGAGTTTGGCAGTGATGATACACCCAACAACAAGTAGCATGCTATTATTTATTATTATTTATGTGCACTCACTTGATATAAAAAAAAAAAAAGGCAAATGGTTGAGTATCAGTAGGATGTAATACGTATGCTACAAGCTACATATGTGGTTATTTACTCAAAAACAAGTCTTATCATTTAAAGGAACACTATGCATTATAGGGGACCAAGTTGTTCTTTTGCAAGCTCCAAGTAAGTCTCAATCTTTGGCCTCAGAGGCGGAGGCAAGTCCCAAGTCACAGACAAACAAGTCCAAGTCAAGTCCTGAGTCAGTGGCCCACAAGTCCAAGTCAAGTCGTATTCCTCTTCAAGTCTTAAAAAAAAAAGTAAAGAATACAGATTGTATTTTCCAATTCATATGCTTTTTCAAGTAAATTGTATTACTTTAACTTTTATTTTGTGTACAAATTGTGCTATACAAATAAACTTGCCTTGTCTTTAAGGTAGTAAACAAAGCAAATAGCAAAATAATAGCAGTCAATACCAATGACCCTCTCATACGACACCTTGGAAAATGTAACTATGTGGTCTTAGTGCTATGGACAAGAGAACAAAAGCCACAGTTTGCCGTGCGACAGGAGTAATGGATGTTTGGACACCATTACAATCCGACACTTATTATTATCTGTTCTCAGACAGGCCACAATAAAGAGGTAGGACTGATTAAACTGCCCAGACTGCCATTGGATTGTTCAGACTTCCAATTAATTATGTTCAGGGGGTATCATTAAAAACAACAAGAAGTGATTATAGGATTATACAACCACTTAAACCTCCGTCATGCTCCTAAATGTGACCAGGGAATGCCATTGTGTCCTTGGGCAAGACGCTCTTACACTCTTGGGTTGAGAAATTTGGGAAAATATTTGAGTACATGTTTTGATAATGTTCAACGATTTTAAAAGTGTCCAGAAATGACATCAATCCAGAATCAGTTTTCAGTACACATTTAAACTGCAGGGTTGGCAATATTTTATGCAGAATAAGACTGGATATTTTATTTGTGGAGGAAATTTTGGTACTTGAAAAAATTCAACCTTTGCGATTTGCTAATTACTTCTATTCAGCCCCCATTTTTTTTCATGCATGGGACACATTTATGTTTTTATCTGATATAGACGGTGCATATTAAAGTGGCTGTACCCAGTGATTTCTGATTTTGTGGGTCTGTTGTGTACTGTCTGTTGTGTACCGTCTAATTCTGAAACATTTTATTGTCCGATAATCAGGAAGTGAGTGTTAGCATGCTAGTCATTTTTAGCTTTACCGTGGGCAGCTGTGCTCTGAAAGTTGTGAAACATGCTGATAAACTCATTGCAGTGAATAATTATGATGCTGGGACAACATTGTGAGGAATAACCTTGGACCACTTTCAACACGAACTAGTTATATTTAACTAGATATATTTAGTCGTATTTTTAAGACTTTAAAGAACATCTGTAACATAAATATTAAAATTACTTCAAAAGAATAAGAAAAAAATCTAAGTTAAAATACTTTTTTTCACTTTATTTATGTACTGTTTGGATTTCTTCTAATACAGGAGTGTCCAAACTTTTCTCATTAAGGGCCACATATATAAACACAGAGGGCCGATTGAGGGCCATAGACTGGTCACCAATACAGTGAATACTTCATATCTGTGTTATTATTACAATTTAGACTGAACCACTAGACCTTTATTCATGCTTACATTCTCAATGGGACACATTAAATATTTGATATGGGCTTGTTAAAGTAGATTTTCACAAATATACAGTAAAAAGTACAGTTTAACGTAATATGGGCCAATTCACCTAGAAGCTTGAGGGCCAAGAAAAATTGGTCTGAGGGTTGCATTTGGCCCCAGGGCCACAGTTTGGAAATGCCTGTTCTAATATAACCACCAATTATTCATTTAAAATAGTTACTTTGCACCCTCATTTTGGTGTGTAAAATAATGACACTTAACAGACAAGTATTGCTCTGAAATAGCTGCATATTTTGGTGTCCGTGTAATCCCTCAGTCATCTAGGTCTGATCCATAGTAAAAGAAAAATTCAAATCTGTCAACTGGACAAAAAGCTGTAGGAGTGAAGTCATTTCGCTGCTCATCCAAGCCACTTCAGTTCTGCTCAGATTACTGGTGGACACTGCTTTATATCTATCTCTGTCGTAACGGTGGGTGTAGCAGACCAAAGAGTGCAGACTCGGGGCAGATTTACGGTGTTAATTGTACAGATAGTACACAAGACAGTTCAGAAAGTTCATACGGGATGTAGGTAGCGGGAGGCAGACCAGACGGGCGTAGGGCAGAGCGGGCAGGAGACATCCAGGGCCGGAACAAGACAGAAACACAGGAACACAGGAACACAGGAACGACAAACACAGAACAGGGTCAGGACACGCAGGCACCACAGGAACACAGAAACAAAGGGATGACAAACGCAGATGATCTCGCACTGAGTGTCTTCTCCCATCTCCTCTTATCCATGGCAGGTGTGGTGATTAGCCAGGTGGACAGCAGGTGCGCGCGGGAGGAGCCGATAGCTCTGCCCAGTTCCAGGTACAGACAGGTGAGGGAGGGGGAAGAGCAGGAAGAGAAATACACAAATCATGACAATCTCTTTGTTCTGGTCTAGACATTGTACTGTACCAAATTAGGACACATGTATGGTACTTGACACAGTTTCTTTCCGAGGTGCTGTTATGTATACTGCCCTTTGAACACTTTGGATCAGGTAGTTTTTAGTCTTGCTTTTTATCTTTAGCGCTCTCTCAGCACTTCAGTTCTTACCGCCTGTGGGAGTCCTGTGGGTGTCCTGTGGGTGTCCTGGTTCAACCTTTAAGTAGTTATGAACAGTTCCAAGACTTCTGCTGCGCTGAGTGTTCCAGCAGGTTTGAAGTGATGTAAATGAATTTATTAAAGCAGGTCTTTCATCTGCCCACTTTATCTCCTCCCTGCTCCTTCCTGACGCACTAAAAGGCTTAACAAAAAAAAAAGGGGAAAAAATCTATTCTCTTCTTTAACTCATGATACGACCTGACGAAATACTTCTTCAACATTACAAGAACAACACTCCTGAATCACCATTTACGAATCATCTTTTCTGACACAAAATGACCTCATGTCTGCTTTAACTATATACTCACATTGGCCATCCTTTGTGCATTAGAGATAGTACTGGAAAGTCGGGACAATAAGAGACATCTGCTACTCGTACTGCCTGTGTGTCCTTGTCCTCACCTGTGTGAATGCATATTGTGCTGTTTAAGATTAAATTGAATCATTGAATGGAGAAAAACAGGAAAACATTTGTAATTTCACACATGCAAAATGGATATGTCTGATACGGTACTGTGGAACATTCCAAGCAAGGGAATAACATCTCCATGGAAACGAGCAGGTAGCGCCCTCCTTTCACCACTAGAAAATGTACATACTGCACCTTTAAACATTTAGAGCAAAATCTGACATAAAACTGTGAAATTGTTGAGTCCTTAAAGTGTGAAAAAACACTTAAACTCTGGCCACGACCACATTTCAAATAGAGGTGCTAAACTGGGCAGTACCTGGAGGACTAAAGGGGAGATGGGGGGAGAGGAAGGGTGTGGTCTGGGGGTGATTGGTCTAACAGGTATCCACGCTTCAAACATTGCCCCTGCAGCCAGGTGTTTGCAATCACCTGGCTGTTATCAAGGCAGTCATGTGTGATTTCACCAAGTACCTGAAATTGTAGTGGTCAAAAGAGCTAATACACTCTTTTTTTATACATATTTGATCACAAAGCTGCAAATTTACCTAGTTTCCACAAAAACTGCCAAAAAAAAAAAAAAAAAAAATGAGTAGGAAGAGTAGGCAGTGCTATTCAAACACTATTTACACAGTAGCAAAATACAGTTTATTTATGTCCTTATTTATCATGTATTTACACATAAGAAGGCAGTGCAGTTTTGCCCATATCAGTGAATGAATATGTAAAATAGTTTTGGTTTTTTTGCCAACATGCACAAAATCTGAGGCAGAGGAAATGCAAATGAAGTTGTTCAGCGGGTGCTACCAGAACCAAAACTACATGATAATATAGTACGTTGAAGAGACAAGTACAAAATCTTTGCACAACATAGCTAGTTCCGATGTGTAGCTATAAAACTGTATTGATAATGTGGCTACTGCACGTGAACAGAACGCCATGTGCTTTTTTCTCTTCTCACTTTTTTCATTTAACATCATTTGCATAAGGAATAAAGTTGCCCACCTTGTACAGGTAAAGACGTACGAATAATGTGCCCTCATTTGTTAATCAGAGCAACAGAACATGTTTTAGGTGAGGCTTATGGCACTGACTTTTACGACACATTAAGTTAAGTGGAAGAGCGTTTGGGACCAAACTCAAGCATCACCTGCTTTACTTTTCCTCATTGAGTTACCGACCCACGGGTTACTACGTCTGGACATGATCTGCCATCTCCGGGTGACATAAATATTGGTGGGGATTGTTCCTGGTCAGCTCAACATTGGTGGGGACACACCAGTCCTGTGAAAGGTTATGCCTATGATTTAGAATGTACTTCAACAATTCACTAGCCTATAGTCAAATATTTGGCGACTGTAGCTTAGTTATTTGTCCACTGATCTAAAGACTGGCGGTTCAAATCCCACTCTGGACACATGAAACCTGTTGTTGTGTCCTTGGGCAAGACACTTACCCCAGCCCGCTCCTACACTGGAGTATGAACGTGTGTGTGAATGGGTAAGTGGTTCCTTGATGTAAAGTGCTTTGAGTGCCTTTGAAGGTGGAAAAGCGCTATCTAAAAATGTGACCATTTACCATTTACGTATCAGTTTTGCTGTGGAAATAAATAATGGTAAATCACACTCAACACGCCCACAAATTACACAAGCTTTTTTAAATGTATACTCACATTTTAGCACCTGGAATGATAACTGGGGACCTTGTTTCTAGACGTGAGCTCTTGTTTTGACTTTGTTATGTAAGTAATTAGTCATAGAAGCTTGTTTCAGTCACATTAGCCACATCAAGCACTGCATTATCTGGATTTTCACCACGCAAGAACTAATGCTCACTAATCTAAATGCATCTTATGTACTCCTAATGATAATAGCGTTTCTCTCTTTTAGGATGCCCCGATGCAGCTGCAGAGATTGAATTTGGCTGTACTGACCCGAGTAAATAGTTGTTTTAATGTGTTAGATTGCGAATAATAATTAGGATTGATTTTAATTGCCACTGATTAGCCTAACAGAAAAATTACAATTGATTGTGAGTGTCAAAACAAATCCAGGGCTGATTTGCACCTAATTAGAACAAGATGTTCATTTTGTGGGACCAAAGTTGCATGATTTTGTTGTTGTCATTCCCTCAGCTGGTGCAAGTTGCATTCACAAAACACATTTATCAAACAAACTAAAAGTGTAGAATGAAATATCTCACCTGTCGAGACATGGAGGACGAGATAATCGACGCGAGTATCAATATGGACTCAAATGTGTTAGGGCCATTTCGCCACCATTTTGTGTAAAAACGCCTTCACCAGCAGCACATTGTACTGTTCTGTTTGTTCTTGAGATACAAAGAACAATAGATAGAGACGCTTTACCGATCCCAAGAGAAGTTTAGCCGCAGCAGCATACTGTGCTTTTCACTCGACTTTGTGGTTATTTTTGTCATTATTATTCTGAGGATTTTAAATAGTAAATGGTTTTTATATAGCGGTTTTCCACCTTCAAAGTGTCGAGGCATGGAGCACGAGACAAGGGACGTATCAATATGGACTCAAATGTGCTTTGCATCAAGAAACCGCTCACCCATTCACTCACACACTCATACACCGGGGGGGAAGGGTTAAGTGTGAGTGTTGATTTGACCTGTAGAAATGACTCTGTTGATGTCATAGGTAAAGATTACAGAGATTCGTTACAACTGTGTTTATGTTCATGGTAATTCCCACTTCTGCAGGTAGATGGCGCAAACAAGTAGTGATAGCTTTATTTGTCTATTTCATTGCCAGAAGATGGGAGAAAAATATATATATGGATGCTGGACAGAGATTGAGATAGAATAAAAAAAGATAAATATGAAAGAAGAAAGAAAATGCACATATCCAATTATCATTTGCCTCATTCACACAAGAGAGTTAATGAGTGTCCTGCTTGACTGTATCTCCCAATTGTGTTTTGATTTATTTTTACACAGACAAAGCGTGTGATCTCAAGCAGCACAGACATCAGACAGCAAGCCCACGCCTACACCATTATCCACAAAATGCAGCCGTCTCAATGCTCATTCAAAACAACAAACAGCATCATAATCACATTAGCTGGATCACTCAGTAGAAGGCTAGCATGCGTCTTTAAAAGCAATCTTCTATCAGTTACAGAATTGGTAATATTGTTTGATTTCCATTCTAAATAGGAAGTGAGCATGGACGCACTTTCAGCTCCATCGACTCTGGCTACAATTTACTTTCTATTGAAAAGCTGTCACCCCTCTCTCCGTAACTACTGCTATCAAGCTCATCATTTTGGTCTTAAAATGTTGCTGTTAATCTGCGCTACATGATCCTGGTATTTTTTATTATGCTATTGTGTCCACAAATCAACAGATGAATATTAATAACAGCCAAATCAGGGGCTGTTTTTTTCCCTGAGTTTGCTCCTGGTAGGATTAGAAACAGGTTTGATTGACACCGTTGCTAAGAGCCAGCTCCGTGTTAAACAAGCAGTGTGGGTGGGGAGGGACGTTACCTTCAACAGCCTCGCTCCAGATTGGCTGTTTGGTTGCTATGATACTCACTGTTGGAATTCAAAATAGGAAAATAGGCTCCAAAGTCGCACCTATAATTGCTAGCCTCGATGAGCTTCATTTGACTGAAACTGAGCGCTATGGGTGACGTCACACTCCCTTAGTCCGCTTCTTTATACAATCTATGCTCCCATGAATAAATAGAAATAGAAGAGACACATTAGTTAGATAAATGTATGGGCCTTGCTGTGACTAAATATGGGTTATTGGTCTCAGCACAGGCCAAATATCGGATATCGATACTAGCCCAAAAAATCCACTTCATCTCACGCTAATCCCAACCACAGTAAGAGCGTCAATCATGTTTGTCAGATATGTTGGAAAATCTATTTGCAAATTAGTTGGGGGTTTATTTTTTAAACCCCTCTTCCTGCTTGGGGAATTCTGAGAGGCAACTTTGATTTGTCCTCGACGCAATCAAAAATTAGCATGTGCCTTGAAAGCACTGTGAAATAACATAACTGCTACTTGAGTTTTGCAGGCCAATTTTGTATCTTTTGTATCGCTGCTATGACTTTCATTGATTGCCTTTTCGGTTCAGATGGTAGACTACAGTGTTTAAGGAGACATAGGCCGATTATGCAAAATCAACTTTAAGCTGTGTGTTCACTGCACAATTTCAGCCGTCTGCGGTGAAAGATTACTGGTCATGAGAGAAATCTTGAAATCTCAGCTCAATGTGGGTCAGACAGTGAGACAGAGCCAAAGATCAAATTTTTCAGTCAGCCTGTCTTACATTTTGGAATTTTGGTTGTGTCTACAATCAATCTCTGTCAAACATGATCAATCATAAACATAAGCACTTCGTCAAATCACAGCAGAAGAGCCCCACAACGAACTGGACGATGTTTCCCCATATTTTTTTCATTTGCTAACTTCTACAAATGGGAAAACGCAGCTAGCATGTAACCAGTACAGCTTATGGGGCCTTTACTGCACAGTCAAGAGCCTGATATTCACTCATACAAAATTTGGTTGTAGCCATGTATGGTATCTTACAATTTAAAGGTCCTATATCATGCAAAATTGACTCCTGTGAGCTTTTAGCCATGTCCTATATTACCAAATGACATCACAAGGTGGAACACAGCCTAAATATGCAGGGTTTGTGTGTTAAACATGGGTGAATGAAACAAAACACAACAAGAAGCAACATTATAACTTTAAATGCTTTACATTGATGGAAAAAAAATTAAAAATCTGGTGTATACTATTTCGTCATGAATTAATATGTGTATGTTTGTGCTAAATATGAATAATTTCCTCATGCTGTGTAGTGTGACATCCAAAAATCTTAAGAGATGAAAAAATGTGCTGTGAACACCAGAATTTGACCTCATTGTGACAATAATCTCTCATCATTACCTCACTCAAAGGTTTATTTTGATAGATTCATGCATGTTTGACTAATCCTGTACTGTCCAGTTGTTTTCTCTTCCCCCATATTTCCACGTACATCTTAGTACTTGTTGCAATTATTTGAAAAAAAAAGCAGCACTCACTGGATTCCTTTGCTTAAACAGATGTAGAAATCTGACTGCTTGAGCTTTTAAATGAGACATATGGTGCAAATTTCAAGTCTTTCCAGAGCTTTTAACCTTGTTTTCCAGAGTGATTCATTCATGCATGCTTGAGTAATCTTTATAGCCCACTGCTCCAATCTAATCCAGTTATCCACCCACTGCACTCTACTTATTCTGTTTTCCAATTTTATTTTCTTAACCTGATACATGTAGGATGTAGAACCTTTTTTTTATCATGTGGTCTTATACTATTTAATAAATTAACCCGTTTCTATTATTGTTGTTTATTGTTTATTTAAGGATCCTCATTAGTCACTGCATGTGTGTAGAGTACACTTCCTGGGGTTACCAAGCCTTTCTAGATCAATATGGCACTTTAAAATGAACATAATTTTAAATAATGATCTACTTATGTCATAGTTCAGCACTAAGTACCTGAAAAGGCACAATATATTTTCTTTAATGATTGAATTGTAATGCAGAGGAAGCTGGGTTACATAAGTTCATTGTGTGTGATGGAGGAGGCAGGACCATGCTGTCTGGCTCGCTCTATATAATGAGAACAGATTGGCGGTGGATGGTTTTGATGAAGAGATTGTTAGAAGAGAAGTGTATGCTGATTGGGAGAGCTTCACTGTGTTATACTGTTGTTAAAGCCAGAAAATTCAAGTGGGTGTGAGTGATGAACCTCGCCTCCACTTTCCTGCATTTTTAGCATTATTCTTTTCCCCACACTGGCAAAAACCTGCAACCTTGTTTTCAAAAGTATCAAAAATCAGACACTAATCAATACTAAAACTAGTATCGAAAGTAGTAGTTCATTTGAGCAGGTATCAATACTAAAAAAGCCACATTCATAGGACAGAAATGAACCTTTTCTCAATGATCTTGAGTTGTATCAGAACAAGTGTCAGTCCATATAAACTAGTATATGCCCAAGAACTACTATGGAACCTACCTGCACCACATGATAATATAAAAGAAAGTACTATGAGTTAATGTTAAAAATTACATTCTATTTTCTAAAGAGAGAGTGTTTTTAATTATCATTAAAATAGACTCTATAGTCAGTAGAGTATAGAGTATTTCTTAGTGTTGAAATTTTAGTATCATGACAACACTAGTGATACTGTACATTTTGAAGGCATTGTATCAGCAAGTACCCAAACAAAGTCACTGATTTCATACTACATTTATTTTCCTCAGTGAGGAACACTTTAAATAAGCAACAACATCTCCGTGGAGACGAGCAGGTGCTGGATCCAAGAAAGTTACATTAACCTAGACACTTTCATATGGGGACCTGTATTATTATTTTGTACTTTGATTTGAGACAGATGGACATGCTCCCCCAGCCATCCCAATAGAAAAATCTCATCTGATCTCGGAAACTAAGCAAAGCCGGGCCTGGTTAGTACTTGGATGGGAGCCCCTGGGAATACCAGGGCCATAGTGCCGCAGCAGTGACTCTAGTGGAAACTGTTGTTGTGTCTTTAAGCAAGACACTTCACCCACTTTGCCTGTTATGAACGTATAAATGCCCAGTATAAGTGTTGGTCGGAGGGGCCAATGGTGCAGATTAGCAGTCTGTAGTTCTTCAGTCTACACCAGGGCAGCTGTGGTTTCAATGGTAGCTTACCATGAGTGCATCCATCCATCCATTTTCTTCCACTTGTCCGGGGCCGGGTCACAGGGGCAGCAGTCTAAGCGGGGACTCCCAGACTTCCCCCACCCCAGACACATCCTCCGTGGCCTGGGAACGCCTTGGGCGTTCCCAGGCCATTTAAGAGACATAGTCCCCCTAGCGTGTCCGTGTCTTCTCAGACCGAGTCACCTCAGCTGGCTCCTCTAGACGTGTAGGAACTCTGAGCTCCTCAGCCGATCTTTAAGGATGTGCCCAGCCACCCTGTAGAGGAAACCCATTTCGGCCGCTTCTATCTTGTAGTCCTTTTGGTCATTACCCAAAGCTCATGACCATAGGTGACAATAGGAACATAGATTGACTGGTAAAATCGAGAGCTTTGCTTTTCAACTCAGCTCCTTTGCCACAATGTTCTGATACAGCGACCCCATCACTGCAGACGCTGCACCGATCCACCTGTCAGTCTCACGCTCCATCCGTCCCTCACTCGTGAACAAGACCCCGAGATACTTGAACTCCTCCACTTGAGGCAGGGACTCACCACCCACCTGGAGAGGGCAAACCACCTTTTTCGGGTCAAGAAGCATGGCCTCAGAGCTGATTCTCCAAATCACACTCAGCTGCACACCGCCCCAGTGCTTGCTGCAGGTCCTGGTACGATGAAGCCATCATGACAACATCATCTGCAAACAGCAGAAATGAGATCCTGTGGTTCCCGGACCGGACCCCCTCCAGCCCCTGGCTGCACCTAGAGATTCTGTCCATAAATATAATGAACAGAACAGCCCTGGCAGAGTTCAACATGCATTGGGAACAGGTCTTATTGCCGGCAATGTGAACACAGCTCCTGCTTTGATCATACACCGACTGGACAGCCCTTAGTAAAGGGCCCCGGACCCCATACTCCCAGAGCACCCCACAGAGGACACTATAAGGGACACAGTTGAATGCCTTCTCCACTAGTTGGACAGACTCCCATGAACCCTCGAGAACCCGATGGATAGTATAGACCTGGTCCAGTGTTCCGCGACCGGGACGAAAACCACACTGCTCCCTCTGAAAACAAGGTTCGACTATCAGTCTTTTTTATGGAAATAAAAACAAAACAGGAATGAAAAAGTATATCCAAACTTTTGACTGGCAGTGTAGGTGTTTGTGGTTAACGTTATGAAAAAATTCTGAATTTCTATAACTACGGTCTAATCTTTTTACAAACCGTAAACTGTATTTCACATCTGTACTTCCAGTATTTTCACCATGTATTTCCAACACACTCACACTCCAGTAGTCCTTCAGAAAACGCTGGGTTTGGTAATTATAATGACTGTGGTGGAGATAGGGACAATCAGCACTGCTCAGGCTTCTTCCTTCCTCTATCTGATTCTGTGATGAGGCGGTCTACGTGCAGCCAGCATCGCACCTTTTTTGAGACTGTCCCCTCCCCACTACAGCTTCTTGCCCCCCTCTCCCCGCTACAGCCCTGTCCTTATTACAGCAGATGTGATCAAATCTGCAGCTGAAAAGACGTTGGAGACACTGTCATCTCAAAATGAACAGCACCTGATAAGAAGACAGAGAGTAAGGTAATGTATGTACAACAAAATAAGATATAGACTTTCAATGGTGATGTGTGTGGTCATTTTCAATATTGTAATAGATACAGATCAAATAGATACAGTTCACTTGCTTAAACAGTTGTAGAAATCTGACTGCTTGAGCTTTTAAAGAAGACAAATGTTACAAATCCGACTTTTACGAGCTTTTAACCTTGTTTTCCACTAGTTTTCCCTTCTCATTTAGCCCTACACACTCAAAGTTAAGTTGATTCATGCAAGCTTGAGTAATCTTTATAGTCCATTGCTCCAATCTAATCCAATTTTCACCGCCACCAGTATACATCTAGTGCTCTCTACTTACTCTGTTCTCCAATTTTATTTTCTTAATCTGATACACGTAGGTTTCGGCAGCATCGCATAACCATTTTGGCACAAATTTAAAATTCTAAATTTCTGGTACCATGCAATCTGTTGAAACCGAATGTTATGAAAGTTCATGAACTTGTAACTTATTTTTTGCAAGCCATCTTCAGATCTAAATTGGCTTCTAGCTAGCAGCAGAAACATGACATAAGTACATTTTCTAAACAGACATAACTTGTTCATGTTAAAAACCAACATACATTCTGATATATGAATAAAGTGAGGGACACTCTTTTGGCTGCACAAACTGTGTGTCACACTGACCAACAACCCCCTAAAAATGTGTTCAGATTTAAAAGGCCTGTTTCTACGCGATCATCAAGAGCATATTCACAGATGGCTATTGCATGCCATCCCGTTTGTTGCTTTTCAGAAAACAATATAAAAAAACTGGGAGCATGGGTCCAAGCATTTAAATCTCAGCACCACGGAAAAAACACTGATGCAAATTCACGGATTGGCACATTGAGAGAGATGGTCTGCTTTGGCACATTATTCACTTTACCGAACTGGTCAAAGCATGCAACACAAGGATGCAATGGCACGGAATGGCAAAGCAAGTGTATTTGCATAGCACAATCCATTCACAAAGTAATTCAAAGTGCACAGCTAAACAGAACTGTTTTGAGCCTGGATTTAAACATTGTCAAAGTAGAGGCCTGTCTCACATCTTCAGAAAGACTGTTCCAGGTTTTAGCTGCATAAAACTCAAACTGATTCCCCATGTTTAGTCCTGACTCTGGGCACCAGCAGGAGGCCGGTCCCTGAAGTCCTCAGAAGGTGAGATGGTTCATATGACACTAACATGTCGGAGATATACTTTGGTGCTGGTCCATGGAGAGACTTGTTCACAAGCAGAGCTGCTTTAAAGTCTATTCTCTGAGCCACAGGAGCCAGTGCAGAGACCTGAGCACAGGACTTATGTGCTCAAAGTTCCTGTTTGAGTCAGGACCCGAGCAGCAGGGTTCTGGATGTACTGCAGCTGTCTTAAGAAGCCAGTGAGCAGGCCGTTACAGTAAAACATATATGTTGACTATGTTGTTATATGTTTACCTGTAGTGTACCTGTAGTATACAAATAAACATCATTAAGAGAAGATACTTAACAAATAGTTTCACATTTACTGACCTTCTTTGGCTCCATACTCTTCAGACTGAGAAACTCAAAGAAGACTTTCATTTGGCCTAGTTATAAAGTGGCTGTGGACTCACTGCTGCCAGTTTTTACGGATTAGCCCTCCAGACGAAATACACAATTTGGCTCGCAATTATCGTAATGAGGCCAGCTGATTGAACCATAGGACTTTGAGAGAACTAGCATCAAAGAGTCATCTCCCAACTTGAATTAGGTGTCCAAGAAAGAGTTCCACACCGACAAGAGGAACGGTGATTTAGAAAGAATACGGAAAATTATAATATGTTAGGATCATTTTGAAAAATAAGGGGAGAGAAGAATCTTTCCAGCTACAGCTTTCACTCAAATCGCCTCACTCATTGAGATAATAAAAGGTCTTCAATGCACTGTAAAAATTATTATTCTAGATGGGTTGAAATGACTTGATATTCAGATTATTAATCCTAATGATTCTGACCTATTTCAGTGCATTTCTCGTTTCAAGCCTACTTTGGACTAAGCCCATAGCTAAACCTGAACTAAAGCAGGGCTAGACTGAGAATTCAAGACTAAACCTGGCCCAAACTAAGACAAGTGGATCTTCTAAAAAAACAAAAAAAAACAAAAAACAAAATTCAAGTCATTTTGACCATTGTTTTTTGCAGGACGCTGACCGTTTACATATTAGCGTTACAATCCTAATAGCTGCCTCAAACTGCCATGTAAAGTTTTGCTCACTTTAAACTGTTGCCAGCCATTGACAATTCACAAAAAAATGCATCTTTTTATTCCAGCATGGGTAGAACATGCAAATGCTCAAGGTTCCATCAGCCACTAGGGGGTCTCAAAAAGTAGAATTTTGATTGTTTAGCTTGAGCATGCTAATACATCTTGTAGTGGCTCAAGGTCCTGAGCCATTGTGGTTAGACAACGTGTGAATAGTTTTCCCAATGTGCATTCCTGATCAAGAAGTCCATATATTCCATTAATATGAATGACAATGTCCTTTATTTGCCATACATGCCATTTAAGACACGGTCAAAAGACAGTACCTCTACACTCTCTAATACCTGGTCCTGCTAATTAGCTTAAATAATGGGAGGTATCCAATCCAGACTGAACCACAATGCCACACAGTGATTGTAGGTTATGAAAAAGATGAAACGAGTCCAAGTCACATTTATTCTCTCACACTTAACTAATTAGTTGTTGTTTTTTTCAGATGTGGGACTTGATGTGCACAGTTTGCATGTTCTCTAGATCCTCAAGTATCCACCTTAGGCTACTTCCTGTCCAATTATATCTCTATGGGTTTTTACCATGTTGTGCTAAAATGCATACTTCAAAATGAAATTGCGGACAGTAAGTTGTGGGTGGATGTTAATGATAACATAAAACTGCAAGTGAAGTGAATACTCAAGGGTCTTTTTGTCTCAATGCTAATTTTGAGGCATAGTAAATATTAAAATAATGTCACAAACTGAAGTAAACTACATATAAAAACAATGGAGTGTCTGACTAAGAGCCAGGTTCAAAATTCAAACCATAATGAAACAACTCAACCAAGCTAAACTGCAAGTGCAGAACAAATTATTTAGACTTCATTAACATCTCGTTCCACATGGCTTGACTATACTTTAAGCGATGCCCCCTACAGGTGACCCCTCTCAAACCCTGCCGCCTGAACAGCATGGTGGATAGGATGAGCCTGTAATTACATATGCCTATGCTAATGTTAGAGATATGTACACCTTCTCCAATCAGCTGTAGATGTCCACACGCAAGAAGTGGATAGCACAAGCACCACTCAAACAGCCCATGACGACACGACGATTAATGCAGCAAGACAAAGGCAACATTTCCAATGCCATTTTCTCCCATATGGCCCTCCGGTTTAATTACCCCTTGGCTGATAGAGGCTACATCTAGATAAAGGAGAAAATGACAGGAAGTCACGGAGATGGGGAGAGCAGATGAAACGGCTGACAATGACCGGGTAGGAAAAAAAAGTCAGTGACATTGCTCCTGAATGAAAACCATACCGTGCTTTGGGTGTGTACAGTCTGACAAAACTAGACAGGTGTATTTTAGTGCTTTTATTTTTTTTAACATTTTGACTTATTTGTTGTGTTATTTTTATTGTGATGAAGTTGAATCAACCTTTAACAAAACTCAGTCATTCCCAAAGTTTGGAGAACCATTGTCTCCTTCTCAATTCCAAGACCTCATGTTGCCCCCAATAACAACTCACAAGCTATTCAGAATAAAGTGTAATTCTTTTTGTTCCTTAGACTTAAATATAAGTTGCAAATAAATAATTTTTAAAAACCCCATAACATTTATCTCAAACTGTTTTTGGTGGGTCATTTACAATGGGAGCTCCTGATGCCGCTTTGGGAACCACTGTTTTATACAAAGTATCTTCATTTTCTTTCCTAATTAGGCTCACAACAGACTGAGCTCTATAAGTTATTGTGTTTTGCTCTGGCTAGTTACTAAATGTAGTTCTTTTACATATTATTTTATACATAGTTTATACATATAATTGGGAAACCAAGCGATTGTACTTTAGTACTTAACTGTAGCATTTTGTATTTGTTAAATCTTATTGCATCAGATCTGGCAAAAACCTACCCAAAGTCCTTTCTCCCTTCATTCAAATCATGATAATCTCCTAGATCTTTGAGGATGTTGGGCTTTCAAAATCTTATAAATGTGCAGCTGGCTGTGAGAAAAATGTATTCAAGCCTGGGGTTATTGACAAATTGTGAAAATTGGGTCAGAAGGTACAGATCAAGCTCCAGAAAAACACACAGGAGCAGAGCGGGGAAACGTGGAATTATGGCACATGTTGAACTCGTCTGTGGAAATAATGAAACAAATCAATGCGACATGAATTAGTAATCAAGTGTGGTTTTGGCACAGGAAGAAAAAAGGAGTTCTTTCTTGTTGGTTGCAAAATTCATGGTCATTAAAATGGTTTGTGGAGAACCGTGCGTGCTGGATTTAGAGGGTGTAGAGCTGTGGTTACATCTAAGACTTGTCATGCTTTTGTCTAGGGCTGCAAAATTAATTACAGTCACACTGAAACCATAATTTAAATGGACACAATTGATAAATCACAAAGGCTGCAATTTTTGAAGTGCCATCATTCATCCACTAACAACAAAATATTTAGTTTTATCCTGCCTAAAACTCTAAACGATGTAGTTTAGATCTGTACAAACATGTGAAATGTGTTTCTTCAGTCCTTTTGTCAATTCTGGATGTATTTACAATGTGAACTTTGAACAGAATTATATTATTAAAACATAAATAGCAAATCTTATCTCAGTCGTATGGCACCCTCCAGGGGATGTAATGAGAATAAAAAATTTATATTTGAGAGGGAATGCATTCTTTTGTGAGAGAATGCAAATATTAATGCAATGTGTCCGAATGTCCACATCATCCCCTACTTAGAGCATTGGCTTATTTATCTATTTTTGCAAAAAATATTGCATTCCTTCGCAAATAATCATATTTTTATTCTCACTCTGCCCCCTGGACCCTCTGATCTAAAATAACTTAATTAAAACAAGTTTTAACAACAGCAACTGTTTTCACCTTTAATGGTATGGATAGCTACACTTTGTTTTATTTTTTTGTTTTATTTTTTTTCTTGAGTGTGCCAAAGTATAAAGCGTGTATGGGGGTTTTGGTGAAAAGATGAATTTTCAAAGCAATGACTATTCGAGCAAGAAATGGCCTACTACAGCGGGACCTGCAAACCATTTATATCACACTGATGACCCCATGTCTGGGGTCTGGAAGTGTCCTCCTCGTGAGCTGTAATAAAAAGCCAGGCTGCACAGTTGGAGAGGGTGCAAAAGAGAGGCCTGAAGATCAGCTCCAGAGGGAAGCCCACAGCTCTGGAGCTCCACTCACTGCAGAGCAGGAGAGAGCAGAGAAGTGAGTCGCACAGGTGGGTCATAGTGAGCACAGGTGGGTCATAGTGCGCACAGGTGGGTCATAGTGCGCACAGGTGGGTCATAGTGAGCACAGGTGGGTCATAGTGCGCACAGGTGGGTCATAGTCCATACAGGTGGGTCATAGTGAGCACAGGTGGGTCATAGTGCGCACAGGTGGGTCATAGTGCGCACAGGTGGGTCATAGTGAGCACAGGTGGGTCATAGTGCGCACAGGTGGGTCATAGCGTGCACAGGTGGGTCATAGTCCATACAGGTGGGTCATAGTGCACATAGAGGCAACTGAGAAACACGGACAACTTTTCGGTGTCACACAAACAGACTTAAGCAATCTGCTCTGGCAACAACAGTCAGATTATATATTATGAATTTGAAATGTTAAATGTTTTTATTTCCTGTCTTTTGTAGATTTTAATGCTGTAAATTCTGCTGAAATTCAGCTTTTTTCACTACAAGCGTTAAATAAATTAATAAAAAGTCCATTATAAAAACAAAAACTGCCCCTCCAGATTGTTTCATTGTGCTGAGTTTTTGTTGTGTTTGCTCTTTATCTTTATACATCCATCACGTCTGCCTGTATCTCCACTACTCCCTACTGACCCAGCTCTGGTGACCTTTCACGCTGACCCTTCTTCCCTGAGTTTGTCATTATTGAGCTCCCCTGACTGAATGCACCAATACACCAAGACACTGAAGTAAAAAAATGCTGCACTTCAGTTATATAGCTTTGTTATGGCCCCAAAGTAGATGAAAACATATTTACTAAGGACACAGGAAAAAAAGTTAAGAATTCAATTGATTCTTCTATTACAGGAGTCGTCAACCCGTGGCTCTTTCATCCTTATACTGTGGCTCTGTGTCGCTTATAAGTAAAGTAAATTATAAGTATTTAACTGAAGTGTATTTTATTTGTGTTTGTTCTTTTTTAATTGTAGTTTAAATTGGAAGATTATTGTGGTCACGTGACATAGTATATACAGTATATACAGTCTTATCTTCATTTTAGATGTCAAAAAGTATTTGCAGCTTCCAAACCGGGTCCAAATAGCTCTTCGGGTGTTAAAGGTTGCTGACCCCTGGTTCTATTTTGATCCTTTTTACAAAAACAAAGTAAGGAAAAAGACCGTGCTGAGCCACCAAGCTTAGAATAAGGATATGCCGGGCAGGCCAACACTATACTGGAGCTACCACAAAAGAAAGATTGAAAAAGAGGACATTGACAAGACTATGGAAGTATAATAAAATCTGGAAGATGAACCCAAGATGGCATCGTATTTGTTTCAATGGCATTTGCTCATTGGCACATGGGCCCAAAAATGATTTACTCTTCCACATTACGTTCTCAGTACTAGCACGTCCCACTATGTGAATCAGAATCAGAGCAATAGCTGCTGGGGCGGAGCTAGTGTGAGCTCAGAGCGGGCCTACACTAAATCTTACAAATCTAATTTTTAGGTGCTTTGAGGAATTAACATTTTTGAATGCTCATGTTGTGAAAATAGAAAAGAATGTTTACAGATTCCGACATGTGGCCAAACTGCTCAGTCAGTTGAACATGAGCAGTTTGATTTCCCAAATAATGCATTGCACTCTATGGGAGAATGCTTTTTGCGCCCAAGCCCCTGGGAGCTGCAGTACTCATGGAGCGGCCGCTAGTTGAACAGAGGGGGAATGTCTTTTTTCACACCAGGTAAAACAAAAACAAACAAACAAAGGCTAACAAAACCCTAAGGATCTGACGTAGATGTTGCAGCAGGGAGCAGCACCGGGCTCAGCACACACACATACACACACACACACCCCCCCACACACACACACACACACACACATACGCACACATATATAGACAGTACTTTTAAATCGATAATACAAATACAGTTTATTCTGTGTTTTTATTTTTTTTATTTTTTTTATGTGTACCACAGTGCATATGCATGTTTTTGTTTAAATAAATTAATATAAAAATAAGAAAATACAAAATACTAATAACAAAATATTTGATATACATTTAGTAATTCTGCCCTCTACTCAATGCTATTTTGTTAAACCGCGACGACACTCCACATCCAACGCCTTTCTTCCTGGCTTTAGTGTATAAATGTCACACAGCTGTTGGATTGATTTAGCTGTGAGGGTCTTCAGAGCAGAGCTAGCTGAAATGAGGGACCCCTTGGTGCTGCGTCCAATTACTGCCCCACTCCGACCCCCGGGACATTTACTAAAGGTCACCCATCAAGTCAGAGGTGTCCGTCAGAGCAGCAGGGGGCGTCAGTGCTGGACACAGTTATTAACACCATGCTGTTGACGTTTCATAACCAATCGCTGTAATATTTGCTGTCAGGGAATTCTCTGTCTCACTAGAATGATTGAACGCACTGGTGTGGACAGACAGACACAATACATTAATCACGGCAAGTTGTTTTTATTTTTTGGGTGTGGATCGTTTTTTTGCCTGCCAAATTTAAAATTTGGAGGATATTTTCTATTCTAAAGCAGGAACAACAAGATTATTTGTAGAATTATTGATATTTGTTTAAGGTGAGACACCACAGGTAAAACTATTTTATATACATACACCAAACCAGTTTTATACCTAACAAGATTTTGATTTTACAGGATTAGTTGATCCCTAATTCTAAGTTTGATTTATTAAAGTTTAATGTGGGCTAAACACCTGCGTGATACCATGTAGTACTTGAAATTGCAGGTAGCACACACACAAGTTTTGAACTGTTTCTGAACACAAAGCTGCAAATGTATTGCCTGGCAAATCCAGAATGTTCCATCCATCCATTTTCTTCCATTTATCCTGGGCAGGGTCACAGGGGCAGCAGTCTAAGCAGGGACTACCAGTCTTCCCCCACCCCAGACACGTCCTCCAGCTCCTCTGGTGGGACCCCAGGCGTTCCCAGGCCAGCCGAGAGACATAGTCCCTCAGGCGTGTCCTGGGCCTTCCCCAGGGCCTCCTCCCGGGAGGCGTCCAGGAGGCATCCTGAGCAGAAATCCGAGCCACCGCTCACCAGACTCACATGTTCGTAAAATAATGAAGTGTGTATTCTGGATCCCAGGCAAACACATTTACAAGTTTACACTAAAATTACAAAAAAGCACAAGGGACATTTAGTTTTTAGATTTACCTTTTAGTTTCACTTTAAAGTTAAACAAAAATAGGCAATTTATATGCCAATTTTCAGCATCTATTTTCCTCAAATACTACAAAAGATATTTAAAATCGCCTATGAATAGGTCAACAAAATGAAGCAAGAGATTTAAACCTGTTTCTATTTTTCTAAGTTATTTATCACACAAATATGTAAGTAAGAGTAAAAAAGTATTTGAGAGAAACTTAAAGAGGTGTTGGGACATACACACAAAAATGAGATGTATTGGGACGTATACACAAAAATGAGAATAAATACATTATATCTGAAGGAGCGGTGCCAGAATCACAAATGTTCACATCATTTCATATTGTCGACGTAAAGCTTTTGTCTCTTGTAGACTTACTCTCAGTGGGAAGAGGAACCACAACTTTCACTCAATTATGATTATATTACTTAAAAAAACAAACAAGCAAAAAATATATATATATATTATTATATTATATTAAGTAGGAGTAAAAGTATGCTGTTAGAGAATTACTCCGAAAAGTGCAATTTCTTCAAAAAGTTATGAAGTAAATGTGACTGAGTAAATCCACCTCTGTTGATAATGATAACGCGCACAGAGACAGTACCTCAGCTCAGGCTCATTTTTTCATGTCCTTCTTGTTCTTGTAAAGTCAGAGAACTAAAGAAGAAGTTTGCTTTGATTTAACATTTCAAACGAATCATGGAAATGAACTGTGATGGAACAAGTATGTACCAAAGTGTGAGCAGAGTGCCATTACTCATTTCTCACTGAAGTGTCATATTGCAGCGTCCCCATACAACTTACATCACCCACTGAGTCCTGGTACATTTCCAATCTATATCCATGCTACAAACAGACCACTGTGAGGTCTGTGTGGTGTGTATTTATTAGGGGACAGCATAGAACATTACATTGATCAAAAAACAAACAAAAACTATGAAAACTATAATAGGAAAATATGTTAAAGGGGATGATATTACTTCCACAACTCTAAAACACATTTAGCCAGTTACAAAAGTAAGCGTGGTCACCTCCCCACAGATCTGACCTGTAATCCGACCTGGTGGTGTCTACTGTTGGAGATGAGATAAGTTTAATGCTATACTATGGGACATTCCAGGCAAAGTCTCCATGTAGACAAAGAGAAAAGTTACCTTTGTACCTTTACTTTCTGCCTGTAGTCCCTGGGCAGATTGTTCAGAAGATGGATACTTGATCTTGACATCCTACATATTTTTCTTACATATTTCATTTAAAATTAACAAATAATTTAATCCATAAATCAACTGCTTACAAACTTATGGAAAACAATTGTATGTCATTTGGGTATTGCATTGAAAACATTACAATGATGCATCTTTTGTTTGAGGTATTAAATACTTTTAGGTAGAACATTGGACATGGACAAAGAGTATTTGTCTGTTTGAGATGTCTGTGATGAAAATTTTGTATCAATATCAGCCACGACCAATTTTGACATGAGGATATTTCTTAAAGGGCACATATTATGAATTCTTGTGGCTTTAATTACCCTTTAAACATGCATTTGGTCATCTTGGGATACGTGTTTTACATTTTCTAACTCAAATATGCTTTATAAACTGCACTTCCATTTCCAATGAGGCATTTAGGTGTTGGAGCTCCCTCTGCTGTTTGCAACAAGCATGAACAATGAAAACATAAACAAATGGTTGCTGCTGCTTATCTCCTGTGAATGGTACACTAATAGAGCCACGCGTTTTTGTGAACACAATTTGACCACAGAACAAGACTGGTTATGGTGTATGGGCTTAAAAACTGCAGTTCAGATTTTTACCTGTGAAGCAACAATCCAGGCAAAATGCAAACAGTATTATTGAGTGCTTAGAGGAGACGACTTTGGATTAATGATTCTTAATGATGCATCAAAGTTCTTGATAAGGGACCAATGTTATAAAATGGTTAAAAGCTCAAAAAAGTAAATTTTGTAAAATACGCATCTCAAATTATGCTTGACCAAAATGACTTATAGCACAGCTACACTTTTACAGACTTCCCAAAACGAATGATTATCCGATAATAAAATAATCAAATGAATTGTGTAAGCTGACACTTGTTCTGGCTCGCTGACAGTGTGAAGATCTCCCATGGGCTCTTGAGGTGCAGGTGAGGGTGCTCCAACAGCGGAGACGAGAACATAAGGACATGAGGATGTGAGGACATGATGCTGATTGGACCGTCTCCAAATTGCTCATTCTTTACTTCCACGACTGCTCCCACTACAGAGCCCAGAGACTCTGCTGTCAAAATGCAGCGTGGGGTTGCCTTTGTGTAATAAATCAGTCACAGTGGCTCTGGTACCAGTGCCTACATGGTACATTTTATAATCTATCTGTTCTTTTGTAAAACAATTAGGGGCATCATTAAAGAATAATTGCATCATGCTCTTGGTAACAGGCAGTAAGCAGATACTCAAGTACCAGCAGAAGTACCCACCATCCTGTGTGTATGTTGTTTATGTGACTGTAATGCTTTTAGATAACTTATTTTGAAAAGGCTTAGGAAGTATTATTTTATTTATTCATTTTATTGTGACACTACGTGTCACGTTCCTGCATTTCTCCTGCTCAAAAGCTCAGTTGAATTTGGATTCCAACCTAAATTGAGTAAAGCGTAGCCTGTGCCTAGCATTGTTGGTGCAGATTGTATGACCAAATCAAAAGCGATTCCTGTCATTTATTTGGTGTACACTGGTGATTAGAATAAATATTGTATTGAATTGTTAAAGGTAGAGTCAGTATAAAGTGTATCTTAATCAGCCTCACACCAGTTTGATAAGTACAACTCTGAACTGAAATGTTCCAATATATGATTGGTGGAAGCATCTCAACAATGGAACAAGCCAAAAAATCGAACTTTTGTTACATCCATTTGAGAGAAAGCAGACATCTTTTCCTTCCACAAATGCACACCTTCTGCTTACCTTCTGCACATTTTCACAAACAAAACACAATTTTCCTAAAATAGACTAATGTGCGTCTTTCAATTTCAACATGTTTATTTTGATTCGCTTAGACCAGGGGTGTCCAAACTTTTATCATTAAGGGCCACGTATAAAAACATAGACAAAGCTGAGGGCCGATTGAGGGCCTTAGACTGGTCACCAATACAGTGAATACTTCAAATCTGTGTGTTTATTACAAGTTAAACTGAACCACTAGAGCTTTATTCATGCTTAAATCCTCAAAGGGATGCATTAAATATTTGATTTTAGAAATATACAGTAAAAAGTACTGTTTAAGGTAATATGGGCCAATTCACGTAGAAGCTTGAGGGCCGAGAAAAATTGGTCTGAGGGCCGCATTTGCCCCCTGGGCCGCAGTTTGGTCATGCCCGACTTAGACGCTTCATATTTGGCTTCTGCACAAACCTCAGTCCTGCTCTGTGATTGATCCACGTGCGGCTAGGCCAGTTTGAACCTTACAGCGGCAGTATGTCAAGAGGGATTCTCATGAGTTTGTGTCGTGAGAATCCATCTTGCAGGAAATTTTGTTTTCTGTGTTTGACCCGTTTTAATGTGACTGGGCCATCCTTTCAGCAGCAGTGGGCATCACAACGCAGAGCACTGGGACACATCTCCAGATCTTAAGCTAGTCTTGGTCAAAAATACCCAGCTGAAGGATTAACCCATTTTTCAGATCTATGTTAAGAGCATTAAGTTATCTGTGTTTACTGTTTGTATATATAGGTACTGAAAGTATTTAGTTAGGGTATAGCATCACTCTATAAATCACCTACACTTTTTACTATCTTAGTATCTGCATGCACTCTTTTGTGTGTAAATTTAGCATACACAATTAGCCCCAAGCAGCATTTAGCATACTGCTTGGGGCAGGTACAGTATTGCTTTATTGTTGTGGCTGGACAATCTTCCAATATACTCCACCTTTAGACGTCTCATGTTACGTGCTGGCGCCCCTTTGCCCCATTATCTTGTAGGTATTTTATATTTATGCTTGTTTTGGGGCATGGCTGGTCGCAGTATAAATAGGCCGCCTTGTCCATGGCGCCTTCTCTTGCGTTCTTGCTCTTGTTCATGCTCACTGTGCAGCGCCTCGCCCTCCACACCTGGGGTGCGTGGTCATCGTCATGCACGTTCCACAGCTCTGACTGCTGCTCGGTGCAGGCCACACCGTACCTGTTAGCTGCAGTTAGCCTTTTTGTGTTTGACCTGGTGGGATTGGTTGTCCTCACCTTTTGTTTGATAAGGTCAGTTTTCAGGGACGTTTTTGGTTTTAGGTTAGTGATGTCGGCACCTGCTTCTACGACCTTGTGTGGGTTGGCCCAGTGCTGCATCCTTTTGTTCTATTTGACCTCATTAGGTCCACCTTTCTGTTACTTTGTTTTGGGCACAGGAGGGGGACTTGGGCATTTTAAAGTCAATTAAAATGAACTTAAAATAAACTATTTAACTTTTCGTAACCCGTTTAACTCCTGTGTCCTCTTTAATGTGTTTGATCCATCCAGGTCATAACACCTCATTCCACTTTGCTGTGTTCTTCTTATAGCTGATGAAGACCTTCACTCTGGAGACACTACATATGTTGATTGCATGTAGGGTTCTTTTTGTAAGCCCTAATCCAAGCACCAAGCGTCATGACTCTAATGAAATGCTTTGTACTGGGTAAACCGTTACACATGCCCGACACCAATTGGACTCAAGGCGATAGAAGGAAATGACAAACTCTGTGCCAGCTTTGAGCAGAGCATAAATGTATTACAGAGAGATGATCACTGATTGCGTTAGTGTGATTTCCCCTGAGTCTATGTTCACCTCAGCTCCTCCTCCAGTGTCACACGTGAACAATGTGACCACACTAGAAGTAGGAATAGCTCTTCATTCTAAAAATTATAAATGCAATTATAAATGCAAATTCTATACAGTGGTCTCTCGTTTATTGTGGGGGTTACATTCCAAAAATAACCCACAATAGGCAAAATCCGCAAAGTAGAAAGATTTATTTTTTATAATTATTATATATGTTTAACTAAAACTCCTCACCACACACTTTAAACACTTTTATCAGACAGGCATTAACATTTTTCTCACATTTCTCTCTTGTTTAAACCCGCTCAAAGTTCAAACCTTTGTAGATACAGTAGCAGTAGTGACGTAACTTCTACCTTCCCTCAGTGTGTCCAGAAGTCCAGCTTTTTCTGCGATGGTTAGCATTTGTCTGCGATGGTGCCTTGTCGGTGCAGAACGTTTCATCAACATTGTGGGTTTTGTCAGGGAGAAAACTTGCAAACATACAGCACTTCAGAGTCACACTGCGATTGAACATTTATGTAAATTTATCAAGCTGAACGCTTCTGTACTGTACAGGACACAAGGCAAACACAAACGTGAAATACAAATGTCAATTAAAGCCACAAGAATGCATGATATTACCACTTTTAGCATTGCTGTTTATTTTTTACATGGACTTTCGCCTATTTACAACTGCCTCCTCCTCGGACCACTTTGGAAAGATTCTGAGCATTGCAGACTGACCACACAGTACAAGCACTCGAGTTTTCAAGATGCTCTGTGGAATCTCCATTGTGCAACTGTATCTTGCCATCATAATTTCACTGACCACACTCTAAGAGGGAATGACAAGAGAGAGGCAGATAGCCTATGGTCTATGGACACAGCTTAAGAACTGTATGCAGCCTGTGTTCTTAGAAGTTTTTCCTCATTCTCAGTACATGGTCATGTGAAAGATGCTGGGGTTTAGGTAGTTCTTTCAGGTTTAAACCAACTGGATTTCATCATTGGAAACCAAATGAGAATCATGTGAGGCTCATTCTGCTTTCTGATTATTTGTCAACACCAAATCATAACATAAATAAATGGGACATTACCAGTGTTTTAGAACTGTAATCATTAAGAGCTTAAGTTTATGAAATTTATAATCAACTTACTAAGAGTTCCATAAAACATGCAAAGACACTGAATATATAATAATGACTGAAAAATGTAGTGAAATTAACAATAAAAGTACAAAAACTGGTTAACAAGGTAAAGTAACATTTATTGAGTATCACTGTTCTTTTATTTATTTATTATCTACACAGCAGTGGTTTGTTCTGTAGTCTCCCACTGCCTCCTACAGGTCACTCAGGGGTATGGCATTATAGGGGCTTGGTCTTTTCTTTTGCAGAGTTTGAAGCACTCATCTCGAACAGAACGCTTCTTGCACAGTACTACGACCAGCAATAAGACGCCAACGGTCAGAAAAGGGAACAACGTGAACTGTGGAGACACAACGGGCATAAATGACTTTGATATGGTTATACACAATTATACCCACTACTACTTTAGTTTCTTATGCAGAGTTGGATAGAATAGCCACAAATTATACTCAAGTAAGAGTAATGTTACTTTAAAATAGTATTACTCAAGTACAAAGTAGTGTAGAGTAGAGCAAAAAGTATTTGGGAAAAGAACTACTCTAAGCTACTAAGAAGAACATCTGCTTGAAAAGACAAAACATTAAATGCGGTATTTTCAAAGGATAGAGACAAAAATAACAAAATCTACATTATAACTGAAGGAGTGGTGCAAGAAACACAAATGTTCAAAATGTTCAAATCATTTACTTTGGTCCATATGAAGCTTTTGTCACTTGTAGACTTACAGTGGGAAGAGTAATCAAAATGTTTACTCAAGTAAGAGTACTACACAGATAATTAAATACAAATATTACACAAAATTGATTCATGTGAGCTTTAAGTCATCATAATGTTCTTACTGCATCAAAAACAGACCTGGAGTTGTGTTTTGTTTCATTCAAATATTGATAACATTTTGTGGTCAGATATTTTTTTTCTAGTTCTCGAAACTGATCCATGGTTCACTTTTAAGAGGATGGAGATGAGAGATGAAGGCTTTAAATATTTTTCATATTTGAATAAAGGAAATGCAGAAAAAAAAGTTGTATGGTTAAAAATACAGTAATAATACAGTAACTTTTTGTGTAAATTATAGGATAACTTCAATAATAATTAAAAGGTCCTATTTTATATATTTTTTTTCATGATTTTGCACAGTAGCAAAGGCGAGACACAGTAGGTGAATAAAAAAAATAAAAAATAAAAAAAATCTTAAATTGAGAGTTATCAATTTGAAACTTCTTCTGTAGTTTACCTATACAAATGTAAGAAAAAATGTATTACACGTTTTCCATCATGCAATGTTTTCATATAAAAATAAGGCCAACATTTCCCATATGTGGGGGAGCCAGGTTTTAAATGTCTTGCTTCATTTTGTTGACATATCTATTTTATAGATAATAAAAAATATACAGAGTGAATTTTGAATATCTTATTTAGTGTTTGAGCAAACCAAAACTTCACAGAAAAATTGCCTAAAAATTTTAATTTTGCTTCCTTTTTTGTTAAAACTTCCAGTCAGGCTCGAAATTAGATATACATAAAAAATAATTATAATAATAATAATTCAAATCCCTTCTGTGCAATTTGTCAGAATCTTTTTAAGTACAGGATTGTAAAGTTTGGTGTATGCAGGTGCTACTTTATATGTGACCGTTATGTCCCTATGGGGAGAAATGCATCTCGAGCAAATGGCCTTTGAAGCTACAATATCACATGTAACTCTTTGGATGCAAGGTGATTGTTTTGTTGTTTCCACATGAAAGCTTCTATGCCAACAGACCAAACTAACCAAAAAGAAAACAAAACACATTTTTAAGTTTTGCCTGTAGTGTCTCCTCTTGAAAACAAAAGAAAAAAAAATCTCTATGAGTTTCAGAATGATGTACAATTAGGACCGCTCCCATAGCAATTAAAACACAATATCCTATGTTTTAGATGATGAAAAGTCCTCAAAATGTTGCCTGTAACAGGGAGCTGAAATCCACGAAGAATAAAACACTGTAACAACTTACAGACAATAAGGCATCATGGGTATTGTTAAAGAGGGGGTCCCGGCCTCTCTCACATTTGTCCACAGAGCGATGCATGTCCAGGTTAATGACACCAGGGTGCAGCACTCGCACTCCCCAGTAGATTCTCTTCACTCTGCGAAAGCCAGCATCCTGCACATCACAGCGGTATGTGCCTGCAGTGAGACACACGACACACAATTAGGACCAAACCATGAGACTGAAGAGGGGGTATTAGGCAAAAAGGACTTTTGGGAACATTCTACTATATTATAATGTTCTCCCCTCCTCAATAACATGAACATTAAGATGTTTTTATATGATATGCATGTTTTGAGTAATCTAGTTGTGCAATCTCTCCTTTGAACCCTCCATATGCTTAACTGTAACATTCTGTCCAATGCTCAGCCCACAAGCCCATTTCACCCACACAAACGCATGATAGAAAACGATACACTACAACCTGACAAACCTGTGCAGTACGTTCATTAGTGAAATGTGATACCGCTCCAAAGGGAGAGTGACTTAGCTTGGAGAGCAAGGGGAGGGGAGACTCACAATGTCAAAAATAAAACTTATAAAACATGTTAATATGTTGTTGTTTTTTAGCAAATCTAATCCTGTCAAAGGCAAAATTGGATACTTTGGTGTCACAATTGCTATTTAATAATCTGGTGATAAACATTTATACTCATATACTCACAACCTGCACCTGTTTTTAATATTTTAGATGTACTTATTTGCTTAGTTGTTTTTTTTGTTTGTATTTTTCTGTATTGGAACAGGTCCATGAGAAGGAAAAGTCTGAGTGCTCTCATTGGGCTAAATACTAAACTACTACTACATGTGCAGAGCTGATACCTGCATGTTTCTCTTGTACAGGGTCAAGAAGTACATGGTCCAGCTCAGGAGACTGCCATTGGGTGAACAGGGAGTCGTCAGAGGTGATGACTCCTCGAGCGTACCGCCATGAAACCCTGTAACACAAACATGGTGAATGGTCACATTTTTACATAGCGCTTTTCCAACTTCAATGCACTCAAAGCTCTAAAGTAAACTGTCTTGTCCAAGGACACGTTCTGTCTGTGGAAGCTGGAATCACACCACCAACCTTCAGTTCAGTGGACAAACATTCTGTACACTGAGCTACTCTTGCTCCATCACACTATATTCTGTGTTATCACTATTTATGTATTTTTCTTCAGGCTATCTCAGACCTGTCCATGGGTAAAGAATGATGAAAAATGAGCATCCTTGATGCAGCGATTAACAATTTAAAACAAAATATATTATATAATTTGGATGCTATGCTAATGTTGGTAATGTGCACACAGCACTGTCAATGAAAGCAAAAATAAATAAATAAATAACGGTTAACAAATTAACATTTGAGATTTGTAAAGGGCCTATATTAGATTATTTTCTGGTCTATGTTATAATGGTGTTTTCCCACCACAAACCGACCTGGAGTTGTGTTTTGTTTCATTCACATGTTTAACACATAAACCCTGCATATTTAGGCTGGGTTCTTCTCTGAAATGGAAAACACTCTTGTTATGATGGTAATATAGCAAGTGCTCTCTACTGAACTAAAGGTAAAAGTAGCTGTTAACTTGAATGATACCACTTCATGACATCACAGGGTGGAACAAAGCATTTTGAGTACTGGAGATGTAAACAGACTAATTATAAAACATTACTCAAACATGTATGAATGAAACGAAACACAATGCCAGGTATGTTTTTGATGAGGTAGTAGCATCATGACATGACTTAAAGCTCACAAGAGTTAATTTTGCATAATATAGGACCTTTAAAGGTTTTATGTGTAATTTAATACCCCAAAAGGCCATGATACATCTATAGATATATAACAGATTTATAAGTAATGATATATATTTTACTTTTTTAATCAATCTATATCTGTACTGATGACTGACACCTTTACTGTCCATTGTGACTGCCCCTTTAAACCAGGCGGCTAAGGCTAGGTTTCATTCGAGAATTGCCTCCTGTCTAAACTTTTCACACTAACGCCTTCTGTGTAGGTGGTAAACACTGATTTTATGCTGAAAGTACCGCGTAAAGCTTTGTTGTTTATCGCGGAAACTTGATCTCTCAGACGCACTGAAACTTTAGCGGAGGATTTTTCAAAGACAGGACTTTATCACTTTATGGACCAATGTATTAACAGTGTCCAGGTTCCTAAACAACCTTAACTGGATCCACATGACGGCTGATTTGAGCACTTTCCTAGTTTATATTACTCGATTGAGTCTTTACTGTAATATGCAGTTCATAGTTTTTTCCGACTTGACTGGAACGCACACCCAATGTTAAACACAGAGATGATGTAATTCCAAAATCTGAGTTCGGACCTGTGGGGACAACTGGAATGCAACAATAGTATAATATTAACGCAATGGCCATTTTAGAATACATTTGAGTTATCTTTCACACTTGTACACACCTACTATGTGACATTTTTTGCCAATGAGCTGACTCTGTGACCCTGCAGTCAAAGGGGTCGTCCCATGTCTCTCATATATACTTTTCGATATTGCTTTGGCTAAATCAGCTCTATGGGTGTAAGTTACTACCTACTTGCCTGTTACATATCAGTCCTTAATTCATCATGTACTGACCTCCAGGAGTAAGGACCCATCTCTTTCGTGACCTCCTCCACACAGTCGATGTGCAACCTCTGTCCCACAACCACTGTCAGGGTCCGGAGCCCGCACTGCCACGAATCCAAACACTGCACCTTACGCACCCTGCACTCCTGTGTCACCTTTGAAGTACAATTTTAAAACATTAAAGGAAGTGTATGTAAAATGTAGTTAATTTAAATTCCATAAACATGACCTAGTTGTGTTCCCAGATAAGAGGTTCAGATCAAATAAAGCTTTTACAGCAAAGTTAATACTGATTTATTTGTAATTACAAAAATGGTGGGCATGATGGCTTTGTTGTTGTTTATAACTGGGTCTTTTGGTTCTCAAAATGATAAGAGAGATGTAAACAGACCTGTACTAAAGGGTTACTCAAACATGTGTCAATGAAACATGATTGTAGTTACTTTTTCAAAAACAGTAAGATCACAGATGACAATAACATCCAAACATCTTCATCTGCATTCAGAAATTCACCACATACAGAAAAGAACATGTGTCCTCTGCTGCACTGTTGATGAGGTAGAGATTAGCTTCAAAGTTTTGATGCACCTTACTCACTATACGTTACGTTAGACTTATGAGCTATCATGGTAACAATGTAAGAAAACAATGTGACACGTGACTTACCTCTGGCCCTGTAGTCCCTTGAGTATTTTCCTCAATGGCTGCTTTAGTGTCCTTCAACAAACACAGAGTCTGTGATCTCATACCCAGCCCACAGGTGGCGCTGCAGGGTGAGCTGTCTGTTATCACCTCCAGTGGAACATCTCCCCCGTCTTGCGAGTGCACCCAAGGCAAAGACAGAGTGAAAAACACCCACACGATATTGATACAAAACTTCCACATCATTTTGATCGAAAGATTAGCTTCAGTTTAGTTTCGCCGTTGCTGTGACGACAAGACATTTAAAAAATATACAACCAATGAGAATAATCGCCATGGTAACATAGTAAGTGACATCCAGTTCCAGCAGCCATGTTCTGACTGTAAAAATCCTCTGTTTTCCACATTCAGAGGATATAATTTTAGATAAGTTAGTTAAGTTAGTTAGTTAAGTTACTATGGCAACAATAATAACGCTTCATCGCTTTGGAGCTTTAGTTTCCCTCACAAGTGCATATAACAGGTCACAGTATTATTCACAACATCATAAGGCCGATATATAAGGTTTTACTAAAAATGTTACCTAATTTTGTGTAGCTTTTTAATTCTGGAGACGTTTATCATCTTACTTCCTGGTTGGACATACGTAGAAGTCATTCCAAATCTGTTACCTAGCAACCATAATGTTAACAAAGGCCAAATGTGTATAAATTACAGCAGATATAAAGCATGGCATTTAAGATTTTGTGACGTACTTTGAAAATAAACCTACGATTTGATATATGACTTGTTTTTAATCTCATTTTAATTGATTAAGGATAAGAATGGGTCTTGTAATCAGATCAAAACACAGACTCATTCAGCAGGTTTACAACATAGTCACAGATATGATCATATAATACAGGGAGTGCATCGCAAATATGAAAATAACATGCAAATCCGCTCTCATTTGACTGTTGACGGAGCATGCACTAGTTTACATCCGCAAAGCCAATCACGCTGAATAAACCTACCTTTAATCTTACAGTTCAGTGTTTATGTCTTTGCCTTCTTTTGAGGTTGTGTCCTCCTGTGACTCTGGCCCCAGAGTGTCCCCCTTTGTCCAGCTCATCCTGCAGCTGTTCACACTGAAACACCAATCATCACATATTCTAGAGATACCACTGGTTTTAAGTTTAAAGTGCACATGACAGGTTGTCATGTTTTTCTAACTATTACATGGTTTAGAGGGATAATAGAGGGGAAATTTTATAATTGTAGTGGAATTTTGGCAAAAAGAACAGAAAGGGACAGTACCGAACTGGATTAAGGGGAAGAAACAAACATGGATGCCTAAAAGTTTGGACTTTCCTGGAGTTACAGCCTGGTTTTGATTTGTACAGGTCGTGTTTGGTTAAAACTAATGCATCAGGATTAAATGTTTAGATGGTGATAAACGTGGGAAAAAAACACGTGTCCTGTGTCTCACAGCGGTAGATTTAACTTCACTGGAGCAGGACACCATAGTGGTGAGTAAAATTGATGGAGTTATAGTGTGTCGCTCACGTTTATGTGCTGGACACAGACCTGCATAAACACCCCAGTCGCTGCTTGGTGTGATGATGCAGAAGAGATTGTGATAAACAACCGTGGTGAAGTTTTGGATGTTGGATATTCGCTTCTGTAACAACACTGTGAAATAATCCAACAAGAACACAATTAAGAAAAAAAAAAAACAAAAAAAAAACTAATGAAAAGAATGTATAGTACACATCTATTTTATGAAACATTTTATTTTATTTTATTTTATTTTTTTTAATTAATTAATTAATTAATTAATTAATTAATTAATGTGTTTTTATAAAGCTTCAAAGGCAGGTGACCTAGGGACCCCAAACCCAGTTATTATAGCAGTCCTAGTCCCTAGGTTCGACACACATTTTGTTTTCCATAATTAACCCTTTTTGGGGGTTTTCAGGAATTTTCCCCTTTGAAACTCAGTGATTTTGTTCAATACTTATAAGGCAGGTGACCTAACAAGCGACTGCAGCTGCTGTCTGTGTTTCTCTATCGTGAAATCTAGAGCAGATTATAGCCAATAGAACAGGTCTGCTTAGGCAAAAAATAGCTGAACATGTCTTCACTGTCTCTGTGGGCTGGTCAGGTCAAACTGAGACTTTATGGGGAAAAAAACAAAAACAAAGTCTAGAATCACTGCCAGTCTGAGCCAGTCTTCCCTTGGCTGCGTGGCTTTGTCATGATGTCTGCACATTCCAATCCGCTGAACTAGGCGGGCAAGTGAAACGAGCCTGGTGACTTCCTGCAGCACTTTGCTTACAGTTCAGGCATAAGGCCAGTGACCTAGGAACCCTAAGCCAAGCTATTCAAGTAGTTCTAGTCCCCCGGGATCACGCACAGCTTTTGGTTTCTAGAATGGGATATATAGTTTTTGGGGGGTTTTTTTTCGTAACAAATCAGTGATTTTTTTTTTAAGAGTTAACCTATAGGGTGACCAGATGGGAATCAAATGTGGGACCGCACCTCTGTTTACCTGACAATGAGGGAGATCTTGTAGGAAAACATATATTTATATATGCATACATATATATTTTATTGCTTCTTCACTCAACATTTGAACAAGATTCCTGCATTCTGTCAGATTTTGACAAATATTTTTGCTCAAATCCAGGAAGCAAAGCAATAAAAACTATTCTTTTTTTTGTAACTTAAATTTTTATTCATTTTTACAAAAAAAAAATCAATCAATATGTGAACACAAAACATAGAACACAAAACACAAAACGTGCCTGGGAGCACCTACTAGTCACTTTGCTTGAATAACATCCATTTTCCCCATTTTTTGTTCATTTGTGGCTCCTGTAGTCTCAGTCTGTGTGTAAGTTTTTCCATCATAAATATGTCCTCAATCATCGTTGTCCATTGTTCCTTTGTTGGTGGTACATTCGTCCCCCATTTCCTCGTTATACATTTTTTGGCTGCAATCAACATCACTTTTACAAGGTATTTATCACATTCAGTAATACTGTCATCCCGAAAGTTACATAAGTACAGAATTTCTGGTTTCCATAATATTGTGTATCCCAGGACTTCACTTATCACTTTACACACATTTTTCCAAAATTCCAACAGTTTGGAGCATTTCCAAAATATGTGTGAATGGTCAACATTCATTTTCCCACATTCTCTCCAACATTTTTGAGGTATCTGTAATTGTTTACTTTTCAGCTGAGGTGTAAGAAAGAATCTAATCAAATTTTTCCAGGCAAACTCCCTCCAGGCCAGAGAGCTGGTAGTTGTTTGGTGTGTCCTCCACATATTTAGCCAATCTTCATCCCCAATTTCTATATTGAACTCTTTCTCCCATTTGGATTTTACTTTTTGGGTTGTATGCTTATCTTCACTTAAGATGGCTTCATATATTACTGAGATTATTCTAATATTGCTATCCCTATAAGCTTTAGTCATTATTTGGATCACGTTGCTCTCCTCCCTGGAGGGTTCTGCCTGTATTTCCTTCTTATAATATTCCCTCATCTGTAGATAGTGAAAAAAGTCATATTTTGTAAGTTGGTATTTTTGTGCCAAACCTTGGAAACTCTCCAGCTTCCCATTATTTTCCAAAGCACACCAAGCTGTAATCCCTTTAATTGTCCAATTTTTAAAAGTTTGATCAAATTTAGCTGGCTTGAATTTATCGTCGTATGCTATCCATTTCAATTTTTTTGCATGATTTTGAATTTTACTTGTCCGAAGATATCTAAACCAAATTTCAAATGTGTGTTTCGTTATCTGGTCAAGCTGGCTTTTATTTTTTTCATATGCATCTTTATCTCCGAGGAGGTGTTGAATAGGCATTTTCAAGTTTCCAATTTCTATATCTTTCCATTTACCACTATAATATGGATTACACCAGCAATAGATGTATTTCAATTGTGCTGCTTGATAATATACCTTCATCTTTGGTAGTGCCATCCCTCCTTTCTCTTTGGGAAGCTGGAGAGTTCCGTACTTCACCCTGGGTCTCTTACTCTCCCATATAAACCTTGATATTATTCTGTCCCATGTTGTAAATTGAATTTGGGTAACTTCTACTGGTAATGCTTGAAATAGAAACAAGAACTTGGGTAAGATATTCATTTTTACAATTTCGATCCTGGAACTGAGATCTAATGTTAATGTAGTCCATCTTTCAATATCTTTTTGTACATTCTCTTGAACTTGCTTATAATTTTTATTATTAATGTTGGAAATATCTTTGGTCAGAATTATTCCCAAGTATTTTATTGACTCCATGTTCCAGTTTAATTTGTAGGATTTTTTAATATCTTGAGAGGGTGTGAAGTTGAATTTTAAAAGCTGTGTCTTTGAAATATTTATTTTATATCCAGATAAATGCTCAAATGTTTCCAAAAGTTTCAGAAATTTAGGTAAGGATGTATTAGGGTCTTCCAGGTATGCAATTACATTAACCCGCGAAAAGTCCAATCTTATGTTCTACTCCATTTATCTTGACTCGTTTAATTTCTTGATTTTGTCGTACTGCCTGTGCTAGAGGTTCGATAAAGATTGCAAAGAGCGTGGGCGAGAGGCTACATCCCTGTCTAGTTGATCTTTGTAAAATAATTTTATCTGTAAGATTCCCATTTAATTTTATTCTAGCAGTTGGCTGCTTGTATAATGTTTTGATGATTTGTATAGATTTTTCATTAAAGCCCATTTTTTCTAATACTTGGTACAAAAATTTCCAATCCACGGAGTCAAACGCTTTTTCAGCGTCAATACTTAACAAAACCGTACTTCTCTTTTCCCTCTGTGCCCTTTCAATTATATGTAGAGTTTTCCTAATATTATCATGCGTCTGACGTTGATTGATAAAACCTGTCTGATCTTCATCGATTAAGTCTGATATGAATGTCTTAAGTCTTTTAGAAATTATCGAAGTGTATATTTTATAATCAATATTCAGTACAGAAATTGGTCTATAGTTAGCACAGCATTCCTTATTTTTCCCTGGTTTAGGAATTACTGATATTATTGCTTCTGACCAGGATGCTGGCATTTTATTTTCTTTTAGAGTCCAGTTTAGGGATTTACATAGAATTGTTACTAATTCAGTCTTAAATATCTTGTACCATTTGGCTGGGAAACCATCGTTACCTGGAGATTTGCCATTTTTTAACAAGTTTATGGCTTTCAAAATTTCCTCCTTCGTTATAGGAGCTGTTAAAGTGTTGTTTTGATCAGTACCAATTGATGGGAGGTCATTAGCTTAGCATAGCCCGGATCTGTTTCTCTCGCGTCGTCCTCCGTCTCCTCGTGGTCCCTCTCTTCATTCTCAGCGACCTCTGACATGCTTTTTTGTTTTTTACGGCTTTTCCGCGATCCCTTTCCACTCATTCTACGTTTCCATTTATTTAATTTCAGTTTTCGAGTTTTTGTGGAGTTCTAGTTCACCGACTTTGCAGAGCTCTTTTCTATGCGACTGTTCAGTCCGGCCTCTTGGAGGAAGTCAATAAAAACTATTCTTAAATATAACATTGAACTGGACAGGCTGCCATTTGTGCAGTTTGAGTCTGTGCATTGTCAGTGTTTTCACAATAAGGCCCGTTCTGCAGTTGGTAAAAGTTTATTCTGGCAGGGTCATGGGAAGTCTTCCGTTGTCATATAAGCAGCTCCTTAACACGTTGCGGGAACTTTTCTAAGCTTCAGAATCACTTATGAATAAACAATAGTTGACAGCACTACAGGGCCCTCTAAAACAGTGGCCCCCAACCTTTTTATCACCGCGGACCGGCCAACGCTTGAAAATTTTACCGTGGACCAGGTTTTTTTTTTTTTTTACTGATTTTGCTAATTTGTAACCCCTTAGCATTCTGGGTCATTTTGGTGGAATTGCCTTTGTTCTGACCTCTCCAAATTAAAATAATCACACTATTGAACCCTCAGTAGTAAATGCACAACTTTGGGGTCTTTGTAAAGGTAACACCCTATAGTTTTACCCACAGGTGTCAGAATCACTGCAAGTTTGTCTGCTGAGCATTTATACACTTTGGAACACACATAAAAACGCAAAACTGCTGCGTAAAATTACACAATACGCGCGCGTAATTTTACGCGCAGATCTTTATATCCAGTCTCGTCTTTTCACGCGCGCAGCAAACTCCGTCTGTTTACAGTAAACCACTGCATGTCACGCATCAGCGTGTTCCGCAGTTCATGGGCTTTAAGAGGAAAACATCACTAAATGTGTGTAATGTAACAGCTTGATTCTACAAGGGGGAGAGTGGGGCGTACCCTTTCAGTCATCTGTAGCTCTCATTCACTGTCTGCGGCTCCAGTAACCCACAGCCCCCACCTTATTGGCCAACTTTGGTGTCAATCACAAGCTAACACGTTTGTTTTGCGCTGAGGAACAAAGTTGGCGCTGTCAGGAGTTTATTATGCCTGAAACTGACAAAAGAAATGCAGAGAAGTGACGGAACAGATTTCACTTTCCTGCAGCAGATTGGACATGGAGGCTCTAACTTCCTTTGTGGACATAATTTCTTGACTGGATTATATTCTCTGGACCTTTACGGAACGAATGAGACCAACTTTGTGTGAATATGTTGATGTTTGACAGAACCAGAGCGCTCAAAGGTAAGTGAAGTCCAAATCCACATTTCTGACTTCTCTGTAAAAACGGTAGAAACGTCAGCACTGTGGTGATTCGAGGTGTAAATGGTTTACATATTCTGAAAGATGAATGCCGTAGCTTTGATGTGTAGATTGTTTGTGTGGGTGACGCAGAAATACACGTACATTGCTGTAAAGTTGTAACGTAAAGGCGCGGGCCGTCGGAACGCTAGGTGGTTAAGTTGTCGGCGCTCAAGTGACGGAAATGTAACCGAGAGAATCCGGTCATTTTTCAAAATAAAAGATTTTTCAAAATAAACGATTGTTCAGACTCAGATAATAAATACAACGGAAATAATTAATTATTTCTTGGACGGCCGGTGGCCCAGTACCAATTGATCCATGGACCGGTACCGGTCCATGGCCCGGTGGTTGGGGACCGTGGTTGGGGACCACTGCTCTAAAAAAACAAAATAAACAGAGAAAAAGTGAGTTGGCCGCAGACTCTCCTCTCTCCCATTTCACATCATAACCTACTATATAACACATGCTCAGACAGGAGTGGTGAGAAGACAGTGGCTACAGCTGAGCACCGCTATGTCTGTTGATGAAAAGTTTTTGAGGCCAATAGTGAAATGTGGGACACAGCCCCAATTTGAGTGATGCGGGATTTGAGTTGAAAATACTGTGCAGTCCTGCACAAAGCAGGACATCTGGTCACCTTAGTGACTTAGGAACCCCAAACCAAGTTACTAAAGTAGTCCTACTCCCCAGGAATCACACACACCTGGTTTCCAGAGTTAACCCTTTGTGGGATATGGCTTGGACCCTGGTTTTCTCTGGTGTTGCGCACAGGGAGTGGTGGCTGGCTTGTATGGGCTCTACAGCTCCACAGCTCAGCTTCATCTGTTGGAGTTCACCTCATTGAACGAGAGTCTCTTCCTTCGGGGACAGCTCTGTAACTGTTGTCAGTCTACCGGTATGGTGTCACTTGACTATCTTTACGTTGAGGGCGCAAAGATAATATCAACATGGACGGTGTTACGGCCCCTGGCCTCCAGCTCCTCCTACCATGTGCCTCTTTCCTTTTTTTCTCTCTCTTCCTCTCGGCCCCTCCCAGTATGCCCCGCAGCTGGCGTTGATTGACAGCCTACTCTACGTGCGATTGGAGGGACAATCAAGGCTCAGCCAATCATCGCCCGCCACCTGTGGCTGCTCCAGATTCAATAGGACTCGCCCCCTGTTACTCCTAGCTGCCAGATTCTGTCTGTGAATCGGCATGCCATTTGATTTGACTTTGTACTTTACTCTTAGAGCCTCCCTTTGTTGACTTTGTTTTTTTTTGTATTGAAATTCTAAGTTGTTAAATGCCCTTCATTTCTCTACATAAAGGCTACTTATTTTATTATACTATCGTGTGTTGCCTTCCTTTTTTTCCCTAGGAAACGGTTCGTAACACATGGTGCACAGAAATTGAGGGCGTAGTAATTAAAAGTGAGAGGTGAAAATGTGAAAGCGAGCACAAAACCTGTGAGCATGTGTGCTTCTGATAGCGGCCAGTGTTGGCATCTCTGTGCACTGTTAACCCTCCAGCTCCCGCTGATTTTTTTTTCTTTAACAAGCAAGCACCCGCTATTTTTTTTTTTTTTTTCCTTCAACGAGAAATATCATCAAAACAAGACTTGGACAATCACAGATTTTTAGTTGGGATCAGAAGCGAAAGGTTGAGTTAACTTTGACAGTCGCAGACAACCCAAACGTAAGTTTATTCTATATTGCAGAATTTATCATTTTACAATCTGTACAATTTAATATCAGTGTACAACTGCCAAATCTGAACACAAAAAAAACCCTCACATTTTGACACAATACCATCTCAAAATCACATGATGGTTTCACAAAATGATGCGACAGTTTCATGTTAAAATGGGATCATGAAATGTAAAACAAGTTAGTACAGTAGAGGATCTATCCACTTTTGTTCATTTGTATGGTGAGATATAAGCTATGCTACTGATGATGGCATGACTTGTAGTAGTAGTAGTAGTAGTAGTAGTAGTAGTAGTAGTAGTAGTAGTAGTGCCTCTAGGAGTAGGAATACTGTTTGTCAGCGCTGTAAGCCATCTGTCATCTGTTGTCCTCGTTACCAGCTCATCTAGGGTCAGGGAAGTAACAAAAACCAAGATGGAAAAATGGTCAAATAAGAAGAAATTTAATAAGCAAGGTTGTAAAAGGTAAACTAAATAAAAGGGGTCTAAACTATTCACACAAAAGGTAACATGCAAGGCTTGAACAAAAGAGTAACAAAGGAAAAGTTTAACTAAGAAAGTAATTTTATTACATGACAAAATCTGGACAAACAAACACAGTCAGTACTGACGCAGTCGAGTGTCTCATAACCAGAGTCACATCTACATTAGTGACACATCAATAGAGAGACACAAAAATTGCATACTAGCCACCAAGGCCAGCAGCCCTGAGCAGGTGTGTTGAATCTCCTGAAGTAGAGGGGAGGCAGCTGCAGGTGAGCCACAGGTTTGGCCAGGCGGGGAAACGGTCCTCCAATCACAGGGTAGGGCTCACACAGCCAGGGTTTCATGGAGAAAGGGGAGAGATTCAAGCACACACCAAAACAATACAATAAAGTGGGAAGAGAATAAGGCCTGGGGCTGTTATCATCCTCCACATCAAAGTCTGAGGCTGAGTGCACTCAACTCGGAGCTACTGGAGACTCAAGTCGCCGTCTTTACACAAACTGTGTACGAGCCCATAGTCTACAGATGTGCACACAGCAAGAAGCAGCTATCTGTCATTGACCAAAGTCTGCACCTTCAGTAAATAAATCATACATGCAATAGCACCTTTTTAAGCAGTCTCTGTGACCTCATTCTCTGTGACCTCACTCAAAATAAGGCAAATTTCAGGTGTCCGGTGAAGCTCATCCTCCCGGGCCAGCGCACTGGGTACTGTGCAGAGGCAAAGCTGCAAATAGGTGAAGGGCTCCAGGTGAGAGACTGTGGATAGGTGGTCTGACTCATATTTTTGGTTCACTTGTTGCAGAGAGCGGACACGTTGCACACTGTTTTTCTTGGGATTTGTGCGGATATATATTTACAACATTAATCAATTTACTGTGCTTCAGTAATAGGCTACGACTGGGACAAGCTCACAGGGATTGGGGTTAAACTTGTTGTGTGCAGTCACATCAAACATGAATCAGGGGCGAACATTTCTGTGAGATGCACCGCCCCTTACCCTTGAAAGGTGCAAAGGGAGGTATGACTGCCACGATGGACACGTCTCTAATGCAGGGGTTGCAAATAGACAATTAAAAAGTTTTCCCGACACACACACCTAATTTCAGTTTATTTAGTGATATAAATACTGTAAGCTGCAGTTACTATACTATCTATGTATTTTTATGTCTGCCTCAGAGCAGCTGTGTGTCAACAGTAGGAAACTACACAGATACAGTCAAAAATAAAAATGCGATTTAAATACGCCAAACAAAATGCCACCAAAATTACACTATGTGAGGTCTGCACAATGTCACCGTTTCATATAAGAACCGTATAAACCAACCAATAACAAAACAAACTATTCTTTAAAAATAAAGTAAATAGATCATTTGCATTTTTTGACAATAGGTTATACAACAGCAAATAACTGAAAATGTGGCGCAGCTGAGATTGAACAAACTTTACTACGGTTTTAACTGAGGTGACTTCAATGTGTCACATTATTATTAACATTATAAACTCACTTTTCATTGTGGAGCTCCGTCTCCCTGTGTGCCTGTTCGCTGAGCTGCAGGTCCACTTGAGTGTCTTCAAACATTTTTAAATGCACCGTAACTTGTAAGTGCCCAGCCGTACAACAGCAGAACAATTTGCAGCATTTCTCAGAATCTCTGAGCCACGGGTACCATTCATAGTTGCTCATCTGGAAAGGACAGACAAACCCTTTTCCTTGCTGGGACAGGTTAGGTAGCTCAGGGGTTGGCCAATCTTTTCTTATAATATCCAGCTTTTCCGGAAAGGCCCGTCTTGAAAACGACGTGGAAAGTATATCTGCAACCAGATCAATCTCTTCTGCCCCTTCGGCCATTATGGGTTAAAAATAGCTGTTGGAACTCTGGGTTTAATTTGAGCCTTTCCAGCTTTAGCAGTGCTTATTATCCAATCACAGGACATGTACAACTCCTGTTTGTGTAAGACCTTCTAGCTGGCCCTGATATGCAGAATTGAGATCTGATTGGCTATTGAAACTGACTCTGTCTGTGTCTACTTACAGTGGACGGGCCTGCTCTGTTTATTCTGAAGGCCCCAGGAAAACACAAGCTAGCTGAAATATAACTGGATAAAAACTCCACCACTAGAAAAGTGGTACAAGTGCGTAAAGAGAGGGGGTATTTTAAATCTCTGGGGTAATAACTGCTAATAACATATTTAGAAAGTAACAATGAATGCTATATTCACAGAAAACAACGTAGGCTTGTGGGCGGAGCCTTGCACAGAATTTTACAGCTAACTGTAAGAAGGGTTCTAATGAAGCCTTGAATTAGGGATGTCAAAAGTATCAAAACTCTTATCAAATCTGTATAAGAACTCATTGTAAAGAAAGTACTCAAATAAATACTTATACTTATGATACTTAACTACTGTAAATAAATTGTAGTATATTGTCTAAAAAAATATAGAAATTGGAATCAATTCTAAAATCTAGAGTGAAGATTTTTGTATTATGACAAAATGAATTACAGTATTTTTCGGGCTGTAAAGGTGATTACAAGGCACTATATCAGTGAATGGGTCTATTTTCATACATAAGGCGCACCAGATTATAAAGCACACTGAATTTATGGGTAACATCACACTCGCTTAGTCCACAAAAGAGTCAGATTACGGCATCAAACATGCCCGGATCCCTCTCGTCATTATCCGAGTCAGTCTCATTGCTGTTACTTAGCTGTTCAGTGATGATTCCGGCCTCTGGCTCGAGCGACACTTGAGCCACTCACTCATCTTCTCCTCGTCCATCCTGCCCTTTGGGTTAGCCTTGATGATGACGCCGGCCGGAAACTTTTCTTTTGGCAAAGTCTTCCTCTTGAAAATGACCATGGGTGGTAGTTTCTGGCCATTAGCCTGGCAACCGTGAACTACAGTGACAGATGACTTCTCGTTCCCTGCGGTGCGTATAGATACTGTAGTAGCCCCTGTTTTCTCGACAGTACGGTTCACGGGCAAGTCAAAGGTGAGGGGGACCTCGTCCATGTTGGTGATGTGTTCTTGCCAGATCTTCTTTTTAGTGATATTTTTCTTGCCATTTTAGTGTAGTCACATATATTACTCAGTGAGGCTCTTGACTACGGTAGTTGTAATGCTCCGACAATCCATCAAGTGGTTTTGTAGGTTATACGTAATGCATAAGGCGCACCGGATTATAAAGCGAACTGTTCATTTTTGAGAAAATTCAAGGATTTTAAGTGCACCTTATAGCCCGAAAAATACAGTACTGTACTAGTCACTTTAAACATTTAACTAGCAGTTACAGGACATCAATGGCTTTAGGTGCAAATATGTATAACATTGCTAGAACTGTCAATATTGTGTATGTCTGTCAAAACCTGCTGAATGTGTTTCCAAAATGCACAAGTGATAGCACACATTTGAATTCACTGTATGTGAGCATATGTGCAACTGGGAATGTTATGATCCTCGTGCATGCAGAAATGGTTGACACAAATTCCAAACATGTTTCTTTCACTAGGCAGTACAGGCGTGTGTGCTTGGCCTGTCATCCACTGGAGCAAGGCTGGCACTGTGAACGGTTTGGAGTTCATCTCTTCAGTGTCTTCTTCACTTAGCTCAGTGAGTCCAAGGACCTCATCTAATAGTAAATAAAATGTTTTATTGTTTCCATAACAATTTGACAAACACAAATTAACTGGTCCCTTACCACCATCTTCCAATTTTTATAGATAATCCTGGAAGTGGTTATTAATGTCTTGCTCAAGAGTCCACTTTGTTGTGCCTTCCTCACTGAACTCGGGTTTGCAGCTTTCCATAATAAAGGCTAGACATGAAACAAAACATATAATTAAGTAATATATTGAAAAACATATTACCATTTTTAAAAGTTAACCTTGTTATCCTCAAGAGGAACAAACATTATATTCACATTATTTTTCATTAAATGTATTAAGTTATACAACTGCAAACCTTTTCTAAGTCCTGTAAGGGTAGAAGTCGGCCAAAAGAGCGAAGGCTGATAGTTCTAAAAATTAAGATCAACAATAGTACAGACAATGTCAGATTCAGTGTAAGAGATAAATGCAGTCCCCAGTTGCTAGGAACAGTATCAACAACACCTGAGTTCACCTGAGATGGACTGACGCAAAGTGGAAAAGTGTGCTGTGGTCTGACGAGTCCACATTTCAAATTGTTTTTGGAAATCATGGACGTCGTGTCCTGCAGGCAGGGCCGGCCCAGCCTATAATCGAACTAAGCGGCCGATTAGGGCCCCGAGGCCCCAATAAGGCCCCCAATCTAGCAACCCCCCACAATATACATTGCATTTAGTACGCGTGCAGTACGCGCTACTGACGCATCTCTGCTGTAGCGCAGTAAGTGCACTCTGTAGTGCACACATGATGTATTTGCATTAACAATATGGCAACCAACTGAATGACGCTACACCTGATCTTGCGATGATTGGCCAACTTTATTGTAAGTGAGCACGAGTGTGAAGTTGTAACGGCTGGAGTAGGGTGGACCAAAGACGTGCAGAACTCGGGGCAGATTTACAGTGCTTTATTTACAGTTAGTGAAAATACCAACAAAAGTCCATTAATCCAGCAAGGAACACGGAGCGGGTGCACGCAGAGCCCAGGGGCGCACCGAGGGGAGCAGAGACGCGAACAGGGAACCGCCGGGACCGGGACAGAAACAGGACCGGGAACAGAGCCAGAGGAAGCCGAGCCGGGACGGATCAGAGAGCGGGAGCCAGAACAGGAGACGTGGAGCAGGCGGGGTCCAGGACGAGACAAGGAGAAGGTAAGGAGTTTTGACGATACCAGAACAGGAGCACGGAGTCAGGAGCAGGACCAGAGACCAGGAGCTGGGGAGGTCAGGAGAACCGGAACCGGGGAGGCAGCAAACTCCGATTAGCATCAAAATAGGTAAGTAGCAAGAATAGTCACGTTGACACGTGGACGATCTGGCGTGAGTGTCTTCTCCCAGCTCTTCTTATCCACGGCAGGTGGTGATGATTACCCTGATGGGACACAGGTGCGCGCGGGAGGAGCTGAGAGTTCCGCCCAGCTCCAGGTTCAGGCAGGTGAGGGAGGGGGGAGAGCACACAGGAAGGCAGAACAGGAGCAGAGATACATGCCTCATGACAGAAGTAAACAAATTCATAATGTAACAGTATTGTGCCCGACTGTTCCGGGTTCATTTTCATCATCTCCATCATGTCAAAACGAAGCTACCCGTTGGGTGCGGAGAAGCATAAAAAGAAGAGAAGAAACATCAATCTAGAGGTAATGTTGAGTGAATCTTACAAACAGCAATTGTTACTGTGACAAGTTACGTTATCGTCATTTTAATTCACAATGTCGCCACCCACCGCTAGCCCAGGCCCAGCGTGAAGTGGTGTTACTGTGTTTGTGACCGACCGCGCAGCCTTCTTCCCAGTAGTGAAAGTCATGTGTCGTTATGAAACATAACATTTTCATGATCGTGTTTCCTGCCTGTAAATTATGTGTGTGTAGTATATTGTTGTTAGCCAGTTAGCGGGAAATCTGCTGTTGGGCATCACTTAACATTAAATCCAGGCTAAGGCGTTGCTGTCAGTGTGTCTCACTGTCGCTGCGGTGTTTGGTGCTACATTGCTCGGCTAAATTATCAAGAGAGCCTGGGCATGGAGCTAACGGGACACCGGTCTTTCACATTTGTAGAAGACCTGAGCAGCATAATAAAGCCAGTTAGTAACAGTCTTATTTTATTCAATGCCATTTATAAACTATATATAACTATTATATAATTATAATCCCTGTCCCTAAACATTTCACATTTTACTTACAATTAATGCAGATTCATAGATACAATACTCATTGCCTGTGATCCAGAGGCTGTAAAGTGTGGAGCCATGGGGCTCGTGATGGCAGAAACTTTATTTAAAAAGAGTTTAAGGAAATGTCTGATATTTCAGGGTAATGTTTAAAAATCTTTCAATTGTTGGATGTTTTATTGAATTTTAATCCATGTTTGAATTCACTTTTTAAGTTGCATAAATGTCATTTTTTTATCCAATGCACCACCACAGTGTTCAATTTTTTTTATTCATAAAGTTAATATTTGGGCTTTTTGCCTCTTCCTGCACCTTTATTTATTAATTTTTCTTTTTATTTTATTTTTTGTATAAACTGTGTCCTTTTTATTGTTATATGTTAGCTAAAAATAAATAAATAATGTAATAGTCACAAATAACAGCAAAGTGCCTGTGATAAAGTCTATAATTATTTCATTTCATTATTATTGTCATTATTCAGGAATTTGGATTTACATTTAGTCTGTCTGACTGTGTTTTATGTTTTTTCTGCAAAGTTTGGAGATGAAGTGACATCCACATCTCGAGATGCTGCTGAAGATGCTGAAGCTGGTAATGCCTGGTGATAATAACTTATGAAGTAATATATCAGAGTGTACACATTAGGAATTTATTAATATAAATAAATCCCATATGGTATTCAACACATAGCCTAATGTTTTTTGTGATATCAACACAGTTTGACTCAATGTTATAGCCAATATTGTATTAAATTATCTATACTAATCTATCAACAACTGACTGACTTCAGTCACTTACTCTTGGCAGTGTTTATCATATCAAACATAAATGTATAAAGGAAAAAGTATATTTAGTAGGTCTTATGTTAAAACTGATTTAGTCTAAACAGCTGTTTTTTTGTAAAAAATATCTATCATATTGCTTTTATAACCTGTAGTATATTCTCACTTTAGCCAATAGGGCCACATTATAATGCACCACCTATTTTGATACCGGTACTGTGTCTGACTTAAGATTCTTGATGTCTATGGTGTGTTATTTATACAGCCTGTAATCTGTAGAGATCTGTGCAGTATCAAGATGCAATGTGCGATTTGTGTTGCTGATGTGGTGAGGGCTCCCAAGGCAAATTCTGCTTAGGGCCCCCTAAAGGCTAGGGCCGGCCCTGCCTGCAGGCCACAGAGGTAAAGAACTGGATTGTTATCAGCGCTAAGTTCAAAAGCCTCTGTGATGGTCTGGGGGTGTGTTAGCGCCCATGGCATGAGTAACTTGCACATCTGTGATGACACCATTAATGCTGAAAGGTACAGGTTTTGGAGCAACATATGTTGCCACCCAAGCAACGTCTTTTTCAGGGACGTCCCTACTTATTTCAGCAAGACAATGCCAAGCCACATTTTGCACGTGTTACAACAGCGTGGCTTCGTAGTAAAAGAGTGTGTGTGTCACATTATGAAGTGCAAAATATGACAACAGAGACCCCGGACTGCTGAGCAACGAAAGCTGTATATTCAGCAAGAATGGGAAAGGGTTGCTCCTGCAAAGCTTCAGCAATTAGTGTCCTCAGTTCCCAAACGCTTATTGATTGTTGTTAAAAGGAAAGGTGATGTAACACAGTGGTAAACATGCAAAATTGAAAATGAGTGAACATCAAACATCAAATTGAAAATGAGTGAATATTTGCATAAAAAACATCAGTTTGAACATTACATATCATGTCTTTGTAGTTTATTCAGTTCAATATAGGTTGAAAAGGATTTGCAACTCATTGTATTGTGTATTTTTTTTAAGTTTTACACAGGGTCCCAACTTCATTGGAATTGGAGTTGTAAAAAAAGATGCTGTGGAGGAGGTCTGTGTTGGTGTGTATAAGCATTGTATTTTTAATTTCTTCTTGCCATTTATTTTTATTATGTTAGTATTAAATCAATGCTAATGAAATAAAATGACAAAAATGCAATAATTGACCAAATAAATCATTTGCAATTTATAATGTTAACGTGGTGCATTGAAGTTAAAACTGCACTAAAGTTCATTCAATCTCAGCCGCGTTACATTTTCAGTTATTTGCTGTTGTATAGACTATTGTCCAAAAAATGCAAATTATCTGTTTATTTTTAAAGAATAGTTTGTTTTGTTATTGTCTGGTTGGTGTCTTACATGAAACAAGATACTGACCCTGAGATACTTGAACTCCTTTACTTGAAGCAAGGACTCTCTACCCACACAGAGAGGGCAAGCCACCTTTTTCTGGGTGGGGACCTGGCCTCGGATTTGGAGGTGCTGATTTTCATCCCAGCTGCTTCACACTTGGCTGCAAACTGCCCCAGTGCCTGCTGCAGGTCCTGGCTCAAAGAAGCCATCAGGACAACATCATCTGTAGGAGTTGAACTATGCACCCTCTGCAGGGTCCTGGTATCAGGCCACACCAGTAGTGATGAAGTCCACGTGAATGCCACAAAAACAACAAAAGGAGGGGTGAAGTATTGAATGATGATCACCCCTGTTTCATTCATCCTTTGGGCTGGTGAACATACTTTCATCTCACTAGTTTCATCAAGCTATATTGCACCTCTCACCACAAACATCTACACCAGGAGAGAATTCCCTTTGGTAAGTGGGACAGGAGACATTTTCTTGCTAGAAAAAATAAAACAAATGTCCATGTTGGCTTTTGAAATGTCGGCTTCAAATTTTAACAAGCTTTAGTTTACCTGCTTTGCATGTCTACTTCCTTGTGACTTTGCCTTTTTGACAAAGTAGCTAAACATGTAAAGCAGGTAAACAAGCTTTCTTGTCTGACTAAATGAAACTTGTAAAATTTGAAATAAATTGTGTCAATTGTGCACTCGTAGACCGCAATGCACGCTCTGGCGTCCAGGGCGTCTGCCGTCAAATGCAAAGTCCAACTAGAGGCATCCCATGCCTTCTCGACGCACCGGTGTGAACGCACCATAATGGTGACCTTTTCAGGAGGCAAATTCACATCTGGTGGGACATATTCCAAATCACTGTCATTCTTGGATACCTAGAAATAAAAAAAAATAAAAAAAAAAAAAACACAGTGGAGCACTTCCTGTATTACCAGATGGCATCACAGGGCTGATCAGAGTGTTTTCTGTTTGAGAGACGAACTCAGCCTAAATTTGCAGAATTTGTGCATTAAACATGTGTGGATCAAACAAAAGACAACTCCAGGTATGTTTTTGATGAGAAAACAACATTATAACGTAGATCAGAAAATAGAGTAATATGAGCCTTTTAACTCTGGACTACAAGTCTGTAATAAAGTTTACTATTGTGGCTCTCTACACATTGGACTTTAGAAATAACTCAGAGCCTGCAGAAGTACTCTGATGACACAGCCATTGTCAGGTGTATTGGAATCGGCAATAAAGAGGATCATAGGCAGCTCAGTGAGGAGTTTATGGTGTGGTGCAGGGCTAACCACTTTCAACTGAACACTGACAAGACCAAGGAAATGCTGGTGGACTTTAGGAGGAGCAGGCCACAGCTGTCTGTAACCACTGAGAGGGATACTGTGGAGGTTGTAGAGTGAATTTCCTTCGGGATCAATAAAGTATCTATCATTCTACAACCTAACAAACGTGGAAGTATAGAGCTGTAGGAAGAAAGACCCGACCCCATTTGTGCCAGGATGCAACACTCAGATATGGCCACAGGTTTGAACCATGGATCACACACTGGTTTCTCTCCACTGAAAAGCAAACACTGATTTGAATTGATAGTCAAATCTTGGAACTTTTAGTTTCAGCTGAATTCAGCATCAGACTGAATAAGTTGAACACAAGAATATTCATTGTATAGTCCAAAGAATCATGAAAGATAACTGTGAAAACTTTTGTTTGAATTTTAACAACCATATATTCACAACTTCATGTGCAGAAACACTACAGTTGCAGTCTGTCCCACATACATCTGGTTAGATTAGTAAATCCACAACTGCATTCTAAAAGGCTCTATGTAGGCAACAGTATCAGGTTCTGTAAATTACAAAATAATCAAATCATGATTTTAATAGAGATTTACAATACAAACCAGATGTGTTAAGGCAGGTTGTGTAAGACCATAGTTTGTGTCCTGATATTCAGCTCATTTATAGACTAAACAATGTAAGAAATGCTAAGGCTGTCTCAGTTCAATTTATTTTTGCTGGGCCATCACCAGCTTCATATCTCAAAAGAACTCTTACCTGAATCCTTAGTGTTTGTCTTGAGCACTCTCTCCTCTGACACTCTCTCCTCTGGTTCAGAACATGAAGCAGGACAGAACCAGACTTTGCTTCACTTGAAGAAGGATGATACCTCTAGCTTATATTTCCTCAGCATTAATATAAGAAAAGTAATTGCAAGCATGCATATTCTTGACTTTGTAAAGGGGTCTGAGTTTCTGGTTTAGTGCTGTATAAAAAAAAAGTATAATTGACATTTTAAGTAGTAGAACTTAGTAGATGTGGGAAATTAAGCAAAACTTAATTTTCAGTTCATTTCATTAGTGATTAGTCTTAGGTTTTCATAGTGACAATTTACATTAAGAGGACTATTAAACATTGCATGAATCATTAGTATATTGCAGCTAAAAATAGTTATCCTGTTACAGTTTTAGCCAAGGCCTTCCTCAGAACTGCCACGTGACGTTACTGTGACGCAGGGCCGGCCCTAGCTTTCAGGGGGCCCTAAGCAGAATTTGTCTCTGGGCCCCTTGGCTCAGCTATTGGTGACTCACATCTGACAACATTATGACCATTCTCTCATGACCAAAAGACTGAAAGGGTTTAATCTAACTTGTAAAACAGCCATTCAAAAAGTACCTCGTCTGCCTCAGTGCACCTCGGGGTCTAAACACAGACACACACATATCTAAAAAAAATATATATATATATTTTTATAGCGGGATATTTAGGCGACTGTAAACACTCAAGCACTGTTTCCAGTATAACTTTACACACACACACACACCCACACACACCCACACGCACACACACACATATATATATGTGTGTGTGTGCGGGGTCTCTGAGGGGTCTGTGTGGGGTCAGTGTGGGGTTTATGTGGGGTCAGTGTGGGGTCAGTGTGGGGTTTGTGTGGGGTCTCTGTGGGGTCAGTGTGGGGTTTATGTGGGGTCAGTGTGGGGTCAGTGTGGGGTTTGTGTGGGGTCTCTGTGGGGTCTGTGTGGGGTTTGTGTGGGGTCTGTGTGGGGTCAGTGTTGGGTCTGTGTGGGGTTTGTGTGGGGTCAGTGTTGGGTCTGTGTGGGGTCTCTGTGGGGTCTCTGTGGGTCTGTGTGGGGTTTGTGTGGGGTCTGTGTGGGGTTTGTGTGGGGTCTCTGTGGGTCTGTGTGGGGTCAGTGTTGGGTCTCTGTGGGGTCTCTGTGGGTCTGTGTGGGGTCAGTGTTGGGTCAGTGTGGGGTCTGTGTGGGGTCTCTGTGGGTCTGTGTGGGGTCAGTGTTGGGTCTCTGTGGGTCTGTGTGGGGTCAGTGTTGGGTCTGTGTGGGGTCTATGTGGGGTCTCTGTGGGTCTGTGTGGGGTTTGTGTGGGGTCTGTGTGGGGTTTGTGTGGGGTCTCTGTGGGTCTGTGTGGGGTCAGTGTTGGGTCTCTGTGGGGTCTCTGTGGGTCTGTGTGGGGTCAGTGTTGGGTCAGTGTGGGGTCTGTGTGGGGTTTGTGTGGGGTCTCTGTGGGTCTGTGTGGGGTCAGTGTTGGGTCTCTGTGGGTCTGTGTGGGGTCAGTGTTGGGTCTGTGTGGGGTCTGTGTGGGGTCTCTGTGGGTCTGTGTGGGGTCAGTGTTGGGTCTCTGTGGGTCTGTGTGGGGTCAGTGTTGGGTCTGTGTGGGGTCTCTGTGGGGTCTCTGTGGGTCTGTGTGGGGTTTGTGTGGGGTCTGTGTGGGGTTTGTGTGGGGTCTCTGTGGGTCTGTGTGGGGTCAGTGTTGGGTCTCTGTGGGGTCTCTGTGGGTCTGTGTGGGGTCAGTGTTGGGTCAGTGTGGGGTCTGTGTGGGGTCTCTGTGGGTCTGTGTGGGGTCAGTGTTGGGTCTCTGTGGGTCTGTGTGGGGTCAGTGTTGGGTCTGTGTGGGGTCTATGTGGGGTCTCTGTGGGTCTGTGTGGGGTTTGTGTGGGGTCTGTGTGGGGTTTGTGTGGGGTCTCTGTGGGTCTGTGTGGGGTCAGTGTTGGGTCTCTGTGGGGTCTCTGTGGGTCTGTGTGGGGTCAGTGTTGGGTCAGTGTGGGGTCTGTGTGGGGTTTGTGTGGGGTCTCTGTGGGTCTGTGTGGGGTCAGTGTTGGGTCTCTGTGGGTCTGTGTGGGGTCAGTGTTGGGTCTGTGTGGGGTCTGTGTGGGGTCTCTGTGGGTCTGTGTGGGGTCAGTGTTGGGTCTCTGTGGGTCTGTGTGGGGTCAGTGTTGGGTCTGTGTGGGGTCTCTGTGGGGTCTCTGTGGGTCTGTGTGGGGTCAGTGTTGGGTCTGTGTGGGGTTTGTGTGGGGTCTCTGTGGGTCTGTGTGGGGTCAGTGTGCCTACAGCAGCACTCCTGTAGACATCACTAGTGTCTGTCGAGAACTCGTCAAAGGCTTAAATGCAACCACTTTTTGTTCTAATAAAAAGGCACCATTGCGCTTGCTTCCTCTTTCTTAATCACTGGGGGCAGGGACTGTTGTTTCTGTGATAAAAGTGAAGCTTAGGAGCTAAGTATGTTAGCATTAAGCACTGACTGCATAGTTATTGCTGTTCAGCTATTCACTGCGATCTGCAGACTCCGTGTTACTTTCTGCAGGCCTATTACACAAAATTCACTTTTCAGAGCTTTTAACCATGTTATAGTCATTTACCCTTGTCATTTACCCTCTCGAAGTCATATTTAGCATGATCCATGCATGTTTGAGTGATCTTTATACTGCTGTATTCAAGATTTCATTGCTCTGATCAACCCCCATTTTCCCCACCAGTATACACCCACTGCTCTCTACTTTATTCTTTGCTTTCTTAAGCGATACACATCGGAACTGGCAGCTTCACGTAGTCATTTTGGTATGAAAAAATGTGCTGCTCACATGCTTGGTTTGCAGCTAGGTGCTGACAACTGTGCGTCTCTTTGTTGTGATGACATTTACAACGCAGTTTTTTAACACACTGGACTTTTTTGTTTTATTAAGTAATTTTAGATCAGTATTAAAATTATAACATTGATCCAGATTATAATCATGCAGCAGACACAAGCATTATATATATATATATATTATATATATATATATATATATATATATATATATATATATATATATATATATATATATATATATATATATATATATATATATTTAAGATTAGAAATTCAGACTAAACTTATCTAGATGACTTTTGCTTTTTCCTTTGCGTAGATCTATAATATTAACAAGAAAAAGATTGTATGTATCTGTCTAGTGTGTGGCTCTAAATCTTCTGCCTGTGCTCCTAAAATGTTTTAGTTAGGCGCTGCAGTGTCCCTGGACAAAACTGTTAGTCTTCGGCTGTGAAATCTGCTTCTGAGGTGGAGATTCTGGGCTAATGTTGACGTCCAGCCCATTTTGTTTCAGCTGTGCCTCCATCTATTCAAAAGGAAACATATCTTAATCATAAAATCACACATTGAACCCAAAAGGCCTGACTGAAATAGTAAACTTGCCTGTTGTAGCATCTTCCTGTAGTTATTTGGGTCACTCATGTTCAAATCAGAACGGAACTTTATCTGGAAAGGCATATACTTCTTTCTCCGTGCTGCACCAAAAACAGCAAAATATGCAAAATATCAAAAACAATAATTACAGTCAAGCACAATTTAAAGTAGCAGACATATGACAAATTATGGTCACTTTTTTTAAGCAGGCATCAAGAATTCAGGTGGTGTAAGCAGATCTTGAAGTAAAGATAGGACCACTTTGGCCTGTCTGCATCTAATTGTTAAATTATCTGCTCTGCGCACTGAAAGTTGCAAAAAGCACTTATAAACTCATCGCGGGGAATAATTATGATGCTGAGAACGCAGAATAACTTTTGACGGCTGCAACTCCTCTGAAATAAACTAGTTTTTAAGGTGTTAAGACAGTAAAAATCCAATATAGTGTCTTTTAAGGATTTTTTTAAGGACACTATTTATGCAAACTGTATTTTTTTAAAGTTTAACAAAAAGCATGAATGTATTGAGAACTGCATAAGAAACACATAACAGTTTTAAGAGAGCAGAGAGGGCTTTGTGAATGTGGCAGAAGACCTCTTCTGGTCCACAAACACCTGGAGGAATTGATTTTTTTTTGTAAGTTAATGTAAGATAAGTTTTTTTAATGTAATGTAAGTTTTCTTGTAAGTTAATGTTTGCACCTCAAATCAGTTAGAATGATAGAATTAGAATGATTTATTAAGAGTTCAGGAGCAACATACATCATTTTACTGTAGGTTGATTATAATAGTCTATTATATAGAGATAAAAAACTGAATATATTTAAACCACTATCAACTATTTGAATCTTAAATTATCAATCTAACAAAGTCCAAACTATTTCCCGTCATGTAAAGGGCCCATATTATGCTATTTTCTGATCTGTGTTATAATGTTTCATCATCAAAAACATATCTGAAGTTGTGGTTTGTCTCATTCATGCCCTGTCCCACCTTGTGATGTCATGTTGTAATACAGGAAGTGCTCCACTGTATTTTTAAACTCCATACACCTGCACTAAAGTCATTTGGATAATTTCAGCCCTGGAATCCCAATCTCAACTAAACAAAAGGTAAAAGTTAACTTGAAAACTACCACATCATGAGATTATAAGGTGGAACAAAGCATTTTGAGCTTTGGAGACTAATGTGTGAATGAAACAAAACACAACACCAGGTATGTTTTTGATGAGGTAACAAGATTCTAACATGGCTTAAAGCTTAAAAGAATCCATTTTGCATAATATAGGGCCTTTAAAGTCAACTCAATAAGTCAAGTTTGGATCACTAGCATAGATAGTGTCTTACCTCCCTGGCAGAAAAAGGGCAGGGTTTGGTCACAGTTCTTGGGGAACCACACATGGGTTACATCCTCAGCTGCACAGTGCTGGTTGGTTTCACTTGCTCCCCAGTTTGTGAAGGGACTGGAGGTGCCGTCAGACCACCTCCACATGTCCCTTGCTCCATAGTACAATCCGATCCAACAATAAATATCTGTCACAAGGGAGGCCACCTGGATGCTTTCAGAAGGGCTTTCGATCATTGCCAGGTCTGTGTAATGCTGTCTGCAGTAATCCCTAGCGTCCTCCCAAGTTTGTGCAGTTGTGATGAAATGATATTCCTTGGAATTAAATAGATCTGCAAGGAAAATAACCTGTGAGACTGTGAGACTGTGAAAATTGCTTTAAGTGTATCATGATAAAGAGTTTTTTGGGGGAGCCTTTTTGTCTGAAGTTTATTCAAATAAAGTTATATTACATTTTACATTTGGTGCCTGTTTTTCTTTGTTTATTTTGTTTTATTTTTTCCGTGTATAGCACTCTACTCAACTAATCAATGTCCATTTCTTGCCAAGTGATTCTACAGATGAATTATGTCACGCCTTGTAAGAATTTTATTACCTTATAAAAAACATACCTGGAGTTGTGTTTTTTGTTTCATTCACACGTTTGAATAAACCAGAATGTCTGTCCTGCATTACCACATGACATCACAAGGAAAAGAGTGTTTTCCATTTTAAGAGAAGAACTCAGACTAAATATGCCGGGTTTGTGTGTTAAACATGTGTGAATGGAACACAACACAAGTCCAGATATGTTTTTGAAGATGAAACATAACATTATAATGGGTCAGAAAATAATATGAGCCCTTTAAAGTGAAGTATAATAAACGAAAGTTACATATGTAACTATGGTTCTATGAATCCCGGATGACCGCCAGAGGCGGTGCTTCAAGCACTGGATGATCACTCTTGCGCATCCGCAGGTCGAGATTTAATAACAACAAATTCACCTATGACCTTCCGGTGACCCACGTGAGGCTATATAGCAGAGAGAGAAGCACAGTCCCTTAACCTTCTCACGAGGGCACGAGGATTCCGAGGGACAGAGACCTCTGGCCGTCATCCGGGATTCATAGAACCGTAGTTACATACGTAACTTTCGTTCTATTTCATCCCTTCTGACCGCCAGAGGCGGTGCTTCAAGCACTGGATGACTTGTAACAACATGGTCACGAGGAATCCATAGACCACGACAAGTAACCTACCTCCTCATAATGAAGCATGATGCTTGCGTAACACTCCGTCCAGGGGATGCAGCCACATATACCTTTAATGTTGAAGGCGACAGACCACGATCCAAAAGTTCCTGCAAAAACGCCAAGATAGCAGAGACTGAACAGCGCACCGCATCTTGTCCATGTCCCTTGCACCATTCCTCAAACAGTTTCCACCTGTTTGTGTACAGCCGCCGTGACGATGGTGCCCAGGTATTACAGATCGTATGTCCTATTCCTCCAGCATACTCTGAGAATGCGACACCGGGCCTTGCAGAGGCCACCCCCAGAGCTGAAGGTGGTTGGGATGGGGATGCAGTATTTTTCCCCCCAGCTGGGACAAGAGGTCCATCCTGGCAGGGAGGCGCATTGGAGAGCTGCAACAGAGTCTGTGCAGAAGTGAGAACCAGATCCTCGCTGGTCAGAATGGGGCAACCAGCAGAAGCTTGTGTCCCTCCTGCAGAACCCTCAGGAGTGTTTGATAAATCAGGGGAAAAGGAGGAAAAGCGTAGAGGAGAACGTGAGGCCAGTCGTGAGCCAATGTGTCCTGACCCAGCGGGCTGAACCAGAGAACCAGAGAGGGCAATGGGTCGCTTCCTGTGAAGCGAACAGATCCACTTCGGCCCTGCCGAAGACCCTCTAGATGGTGCAGACCACTTCTGGGTGAAGCTTCCATTCCCCCGGCAAGAGAGTCTGGCGAGAGAGGAAATCTACCACCTGATTCAGCGTCCCTGGGAGATAGGCTGCCCGCAGCCTGGCAAAATGGACAGACGCCCACATGAGAAGCTGCTGTGTTCTATGTGTGAGATTCACTGATCTGGTCCCTCCCATGTGATTTATATGGTAAACCACCGACCTGTTGTCTGAACGTACAAGCACATGCCTGCCTTGCAAGTTCGGCAGAAAATGGTGCAGTGCCAAGTCCACAGCCATTAACTCCAGCACATTTATGTGTTCTTTGATCAGACTCGAGGTCCATGTCCCTTGTATCACACGACCTTGCCATGTTGCACCCCAACCCGTGAAGGATGGATCTGTATACACAACCTCTCTCGGTGATGGTAGAGGCCTCAAGGGGATGCCCTGTAGGATCCAATGTCTGTCTCTCCACTGAGACAGGGAGTGCAGACACTGGGGAGACACACGCAGCCTCTTGCGTCTGTGTGACCCGAGTTGGATCCAGATGCAGGCTGTTCAGCCACATCTGCATTGGCCATAATGAAAGTAGCCCCAGCGGAACTACACTGGAGGCTTCTACCAACCTGCCCAGAAGCTGGAGATACTGAAGGAACGGCAGGGCCTCTCCCTCTTGGAATGCACCCAGCATCCCCATGATGTTGATGTTGTTGAGAAGGGCACGCAACCATGGTGACAGTGCTTAAAGCCATCCCCAAAAAGACAGTGGGTCGGGACCAGATTGCTCTTGTCCATATTCATACACAGACCCAAGCGGCTCACATGCTCAAGTACAAGCCTTGTGTCGCGAATGGCCTGGTCGTGGCTGGGTGCAGAAATTAACCAGTCGTCGAGGTAAGGTAGAATCTTCAAACCCCGCGCCTGCAGTGGAGACAAGGCTGCTGCCACCACTCGAGTGAACACCCTGGGGGACAGGGACAGCCCAAACGGTAGGACCCTGAACTGAAAATGTCTCCCCTGAAAAGCAAAGCGAAGGAACCTCCAATGATTGTGTGCGATCGGTACATGAAAATAAGCATCCTTTAGATCGATTGTCATGAACCCTTCACCTGGGGAAAGTGCCTGAAGCACCTCTGAGGTGAGTAGCATGTGAAAAGGCATGACTTTTAAAAACACATTGAGACCTCGCAGGTCTAAAACTGGACGGAGGTTGCCAGTTTTCTTCAGGACCTGGCCGAAAACAGGAGGCTGGCATCGGAACTGTAGGCGGTATCCCCGTGATAAGGTGGTCAACACCCACATGTCTGGGGTGTTGGCAGCCCAGTACTGGAGCTGTTCCGCGGTGAAACAACCGACTGCCGGTCTGGGAGCTTCACCTATGCCCCCCCCGCGGCCTCTCGAAGGCCTGGAGGGCGGGTGACCAGACTGTGATGACCGAGGCACATGTGAAGCCCTGGGCCGATCACTCTGTGAGTGCCCAGACCTTGTAACAGGCTGCCAGGGAGCCAAAAATGGGCTTGATGGTACAGCATATGTCTGCTGGTGTGTAGTAGAAGACCCAGGAGCAATAGGAGAAGGGGCTCGTCGGTGAAGGCCCGCCAGCTGATGTCTAGTCTGAGAGGCCTGGGCTGTCCGTTGCAAAGCCTTCAGCGCTGCCTCTCCAAAAAGTTCACCTGGAACCACAGGTAATCCTCTCAAGGTTCTCCTACACATCTCGGTCAAGGGAGATTGTGCCAACCAAACCTGCCGACGCGCCTGGGTCAGGATGGACAGCAGGCGGCCCAGCTCCCTTGACATAAAAGCAAATGCTTGTAGGGACGTGTCGACCAAGCCTTGCGTAGCCGCATCAACATTAGAAGCCTGTAGTGAAGTCGCTAAACCTAACAGTAAATGGGACAGGGAATTGCCAATACGACCCATGCGCGCCCCAGAGTCGTAAGCTTTACACAGCAATTTGTCAGTAACCCGGCACTGAGGTCGTGGGCACCTGGCATTGGGTCTCAGAGCATCGTCTGGAGCCACAATAAGGGAGGCCACAGCTGGTTCAATCGCTGGCATATGTCCCAATCCAAACTTGGGCGCCTCCTGCATGGCAGCAAGGACCCTTCCATCAGACGTCGGTTTAGAAAATGCTTTTGTATCTGACCAGCAGGCATGTAGTTCCTTAATATACTCCGTAGAGGGAGGAACCAAAAAGGAAGACACAGAGCTCCATTGTCTAAAAAACACACTAGAAACCATAGGCTGCGCCGCCGGTGCCTCCAATTGTAACCATGCAAAAGCCACGCGTAAAGAGGAGGCAGCTGAGTCATCGTCACCTCCCTGAGAGCAGGTGGAGTTGTGTGAGCTCAACTCTGATATGTCAGAACGCGCATCCAAACCGTCGTGGGAGTGTGTATCTGACGCCGCCACAGACAAGACATCGTCTTCGCAAAACAGAAAACACATCCTGCTGGGCAGCTCGCTGGTCGCTATCCCAAGTCTGCATGGACTCAATGAGAGCTTTCATTCTAGTGAGCTCTGAAGTAAGGCTATCCACCTTCGAGGATAATCCCGCAGAGCGATCCCCTTTGCTGTGCTTACGTGGAGTAGGGGAAGCGTCGACAGCAGAGCGCTTTCTCTTCACCTTCCCGCTTGCTAGCAACTGGGTGTCCTGTATATCAGAGGGCCCAGCTCCTCCAAATGTGGCCAGGTGGTCAGCACGCAGGGATCTAGGCATAATGCTGCAACTCATGCAAGCATTCTCCGTCAAGCCTTCCTTAAGGTGGTCCACACCCAAACATAAGGGGCATAACTCATGTCCATCCTCAGGTTGAAGCGGAGCCATGCAAGCTCTACAGCACATGGACTCCATCACAACAGATGCTAGATCAGGTCGAGCTGAAAACGCCACTCTTGATCCGCCAACTGGGATTAAAAAATACCACGTCGAGCCGAAAACACCACTGGTGGTAGACTCAAAAACTCAAAGCGAACAGTAACACTGCTGAGATATTTTAGCCGAATGCGGCAATAGTCAACGCAAAAGTCGAGCTGAACCGAACACGGCAGCAACCAGCTCCACCAACCCGGTGTTGCTTCCAACAAAAAATGCAGAAACTACTTACCATACGGTCCTTGTGAAACGTGCACCTCACGTCAGAGAACCACCCGCTCCAGGTGAGGCACTCCGTCACGCGCAGCTTACGCAGCCCCTGAGGGTGCGAGTAGCACTCGCTACTCGGACTGTGATACACTGCACTCAAATCACAAGTCACGGGACTCTGAGCAGTAAGCTGTCACCAAAGGGAGAAAACAATTGTGGTACCAAGCAGTATTCGCGAGTAGCCACAACACACTCGACCTAAGCGCGAGAAGAAAAAAGGGACTGTGCTTCCGGAGTCACGTGACTATATAGCCTCACGTGGGTCACTGGAAGGTCATAGGTGAATTTGTTGTTATTAGATCTCGACCTGCGCATGCACAAGAGTGATTATCCAGTGCTTGAAGCACCGCCTGTGGCGGTCAGAAGGGATGAAATAGAACGTATTTTTCTTGTCAGATCATAACAGGGAACAAAGAGGTGTTTTGTGCTTATATAAAAGATACATCTCAACTACAGATCTCACCTTGGAAACACAGAAAGGCATGTGGATGAGAACAAGCATGGTCAAACCACATTCCGTCTGAAGCTGTCGAGATGCAGGATGTAGCCCCATTAGGAACATTAGTCCTCCAATTCTGGTAATCTCCAAGTACGTCACCAGTAACAGTCCATCTCCAGGTTGAAGTTAATGAAGCAGGTTCGATTAAAAGTCCAATCCAGGCCAGTCCAGTGTAACTCTCTCTGTTCAGTGCTCCTGCCTCCTCCAGACTGGTGACTGTGGCCAGGTCGAGGTAGTTCTCTCTGCAGAACTGCTGAGCCTCATGCCAGTTCAGCTCCTGGTTGATAAAGTGGTATTCAAGTCCATTTATGTGCGGAATGATCTGTAGAACTATAGGAACAAAGACAGAAATGCACAATTTATCAGCTGGAAATCAAAACAAGAAATCAAATGTATTCCAAGCTTACCACAGAGTAGGAATATTGAACTAATCATTGCAATCAAGAGCTGCATTTTTCCACTACCCGTTCTGTGTTTTGACTCCAGCTCAGATGAAGAAGTCTGACTGATGTCTGGACACACAATTGGAGACAATTAGAATTCATATTTTCCTATGTATTTACATTTCAAAGAAGGTGACGCAGCCATCTCCCCGTACATGTCAAGTAAGGACAGAATTTGTGCTAAAAGTAAACTTTATGTATCTTTTTATCATGACATTTAAACATAATTAAAATGAGATTAACAAGAAACAAAATTATTTAACAAAAAGGAGACACTTGACTCTCTTCTGCAGGTTGGGCCAAAAGTTACAAAAGTTTGGACACACTCTTTTTCATCTGTTTCTTTTTCATGTCCACGCTCACTTCTATTTTAGATTCCTACTGAGGGCATCAAAACTATGAAGGGACACATATGGAATGTAGAATATAAAAAAATAAACTCTATGTTAAAACTGCAAGTAGTAATAAAGGGCCCTTGTGACCCTTTCAACCACAGAAGGACATTCCCAAGTGGGAGGGCTGTCTGAAAATTTTTCACTGTCACATTGGAGATAAATGTTTTGGTCCCATTTTAACTTTGCAGGGGGCGCTGGAAAGCCATTTTCAAAGATATGAGTTTAATTCAAATATCATTATGTCCAGGTCATCAGAACACACGAGTACTACATTGTGATCACCCCCTGAGACTTATGTAAACTGTTTTAATATTTAATCCCAGATAAATCCTGATGATGCTGCCTCAGCATCGGCCGGGTAAAACCTTAGGAAAAGTTTGTTAAAGTCTGAGGGCTAGGTTTTGAGATAGGCTGTGGTCCCTATAGACTTTTTTGCTCTGGGTCACACGAAAAATGTGTGTACCAAACTTCATTGGATTATATAAAACTAAATAATTTTTTCCTTCCCATGGATTTTTTTCTTTCATAAATTGAAGGCCTTGTTATGCAAACATAACTGCAGATAGGGCCTGGTCTTCATTGGCTTTTTTGTTAAGAATTACTCGTTTGCATCAAATTTCATTAGTCTGCAACAAACTAAATGTTTCCATCCCACTATGACTTTGCAGAGAGCGCTGCAGAGCAACTTTTAAAGGTATAAATTGAATTTACACATCATTGTGTCCAGGTCATCAAAATGAATTCGACAATGTTTTTAAAAATTACAGGGATTTTTATACTTTCAAAATGACTTCATCATAACTAATTAAATTAATATTTTTGCTATTTGATCATATTTTAATTGCTACACTCATGAATATCACTTTGGATGATTTTCCCAAAACTCAAGGCCACAGTCTGTAATCTGTGTTAAGTAAAGATTTAACTAATTATTTTGTTTAATGATTGTTTACAAAAAAAATGTGTTCCTTGTATGTAAATTGTGGATGGAAATTTCCATGTTGATGACATAGGTGGAGGTATTTTGCTACTTGCTGGCATTCACGTTCAATTATGCATGGAACAATGATTAAGCCTAGAAAAAAGGTAAATAAATTTGAATAACAACACACATTGTAACAATACTCTTCATTTTTGGGGACTTATCACAGAGCACAAATATTGAAATAATCATGATATGTCCAAAAACTGTAGTCTACATTAAACCCCTGCCCACATGAGAAACGGCCTGATGCCTGGAGTTGCTTTGGGTCATCAGTGGATGTCCAGACAGGGAAATCATTTTTCATGTATTATTTTCATGACTATTTACAATACAAACAAGATGACGCCGCCATTTGCCTGTATGGACACCATCTGTTCTGAAGTAACCATTTTTATTGCGATGTGAGAGTAAAAATATAAAGATAACAGTAAAACAGCAAAAAATACAACAAGGACTGAGTTTAAATCTGCATGTGCAAGCAGGCAGGTAGACAGGTAGGGGACAGGCAGACAGGTAAAAAGGCAAGGACACTGTTACAGCCCCGTGCCTCCAACTACTCCTACATGCCTCGGTGTTGTCCCTGCTGTCTCCATGGACCTCTCCAGGTGGTGTTCCTCTAGCTGGCTGTTGATTGACTGGAGGGCCCTGCGTCTGATTGGAGCAACAATCAAGACCTTCCACCTGGCAGCAGCCCTTTAAAAGGACCCGCCCCCTGCCTCTCCAGGCTGCTTGATTCTGACAGGAACAGAATGCCTCTTTTGTCTTTTGTGTATCTTGTAAATTGGACTTTGAAACTGTGACTTTTCTAGACTTTTGGTTAATTCTGAGACCCAGTTGTTTTGTGTAATTGTAACTTTTGTTTGTTTTGTTTTGTTAGCTCTGTTTAAGTTACCCATTGATATCCACTTTGTTTAAAGCCTCTTTTTGTTAGATTTTACCTTAACATTCCTTTTAAATAAATTATAACTTAAGTTTACAATTTTCCATCTTGTTTTGTTACTTCCCCTTTTCCCTAGCCGAGTTGGGTCATAACAGACACAGTCAGGCAGCTTCCAAAAATAACAACAGAGGCACCTGGAGAACAAAGAGAACAAAGTAGTTGTAGAACAAAGACACTGAAAAATTAAACTAGTCTTGTGAAGAGCAAAAGACGAAGTTAAATCTGCCAACTGGAAAAATCGTTCTAAGAGTGAAGACTTTTCTGGTCAGGTTACTGGAGGACACTGCCTTATATCTGTCTGAAGGGAGGGGCTAACCACACTGAAACTGTAAACAGCTATTGTCTCCACATTCAGCTGAGACTACCCTATTCAGCCCTTAACGACCCTGCTATTGTTCTCATTGTTCTGGGTCTGAGGATGGAGTTAGATGGAGGAGAGATTATGTCTCAGGCTCCCATTCCTGTTTAAGGAAGGATTCTCTTTCCTAACAAAAATACCTTCTTTAACTCCCCTCTCAAACCTAGTCTTGTGGAGCCAAACACATGTACTAACAGGAGTGGAATCAACGGCAAACTGATGAGGAGTGAATGAAAAACCTTCTGATACTGCAGGTAATGAGGAAAATTGCATCTACGTGTGCCAGCTGTCAGCACAGCACCTGTGTCATATATTCTTCTATCTGACTACCTAGAGCCCCACTGAAGCGCCTCATCTCCCATTTTTATAAAGAAACAACATTGATGAACAACGAAAAGTGCTCATTTCACTGTTATTTTTTTCCTGTTTGGTTCATCAAATACATGGAATTTTAATTTGTAATATGAAACTGAAAGTTTTAAGTTGTAATTAGGAAAGGGGTGGGATTCAGTGAATACTACACTTACATTGTATTTATACTATATAAGTATATAGTAATACATACTTCCCACTTCTTTTTGGACATGTAAACTTACAGCTCTGTAGCCTTTGTATGCTATCTTTCATTTGTTTTGTGACTGCTCTTGCAATGTCATTATTTGTGACATGGCATATATTCCTCTGTGCAAGGGAGAATAAAAAAGGAGCAGTTGTCCTGAGGCTCAGGGCTGCTGTCTCAAACCTGACCTACTGCACTAATGTGCACCTAAGGAGCGCCATCACTACCCCACAGCACCGATGAACAGAGCTCCCAGAAAGCACCAGAACGAGAAAGAGTAACAAACTCACAGGGTTTTTATATTGGAGTAGTGGCGTCACCATTGGTGGGCAGAGTGAACACCACATATCTATACTGCTATGATACTCAATAACAAATACAATTTGCAATTACAATTTGAATTACAATTATAATTTGCTGTGTTTTTATGTGAGAAGACCAAGCGAAGGACGGGAAGGCACCAGCCTGCCACGTCAGCTGTGTCTCTCGGTCGACCTGGACAGGGATTTTAAATGAGGCTCTCCTTTTTATATTCATATTTTAAGATTTTAGATTTATGTCACTCACTTTGTCTATTTTTTGCATGTTTTTAACCCACCAACATTTCACTTCGGGCTCTGCTATCTTTGTCCTGGTTTTATTATATATATATATATATATATATATATATATATATATATATATATATATATATATATATATATATATATATATATATATCCTTTTACCTCTCATCTTCACCAGTTTTAGCTATAATAACCTCACAATGTGGCCACTGTCATTGTTCACCATACAATAACCCTAACTGCTTTACCTGTGACATATTACTTCTGGCAGAGCCAGCGTGCAAGCCTCAAATATAGGACAGCACAGGATTACAAAATACAACTTATTGATGTTAATTATGGTTAAAGGAGCATTGCGCAGGTTACAGAGTTTGCCACATATGGCATGAAGTGGAACTGCAACTGCGCTGTAGTGTGGCTTCACTGTGCCTGGCAGTGACGCTACACAGTAAGTGAACAACAAGCTGCTACCCACACACTGCAAATAAACTAAATGCATAATGTGCAGTGCATCCACTAAACCAAACCAAAACACAATATGTAGCTACACACTAAGTCAATGACTGGCAACAGATCAGCATGATACATTTAGGCCAGAGACATTATTCCTTATTCCATAACTATATCTTACCTTCTTATCCGCACAAAAGCCAACGGCGGGCCCCTTCTTATACACTGAATACATCATGAATACAGTTCTCTCCATTTCTCAAATGATACTCCAATTTTTACTCTTTTGTATGCCCTATTGGTTGTACTAGATAAAATCTTTCTTTTCTTTACATGGAGTCTCTGATGGTGTTTGGTAAGCACTGGAGGCTGGTGTCTTGCTCGATGATGCAGAATCCATCTTCTCACTCTGCTATGATCGTGATATGTTTAGTTATAGAGGCGTATCAGGAAGTTAGATCCAATGAGCTGAGAACGCGCATTGCATCACTTCCGCTGAGACAGTGTGGGTTTTTCAAACCCAAATTGCTTTCCTAATTGACTGTGTATAGAGACAAGACGCAGGGAAAACAAAACTCTTTCTGCACATCAGGCAATTGTTTATGTATACAAGTGATGCTCATTTTGGGCATTTTAACTTGTGCAATGTAACTTCAACACATAAAAGTAAATTTTGCATAATGTGTCTTTAAATGCAAATCAAGAAATATTAATTGTGTTCACACACTACAGCAACAACTTGCATAAAGCAAAAAAAAAAAATACAACTGTCCAACTTAAATGCAAGTTTCAATTTGTTTCTTTGTGTTAGACTTCCAGGGTGAAGATTTCATGGTAAGGCTGATGTCAGTGAGCCCCTTTTCTTTGAGATGTCCCTCGATCTAAACAAATGGAAAAACAAAAAACTAAATAAATGTTAATTGCATATGATAAACCACATATTCAGTCAAAAACCCATGACTGAAATAGTAAACTTGCCTGTTGTAACATCTTTGTGTAGTTGTTTGTATCGCTCATGTCCAAACCAGAGCGGAACTTCATCTGGACGAGCTTAGACTTCTTTTTTTTAGCTGGTTCCAAATACCAAAGAAAAAACATTAATACATTACATTAATAAGGTCGTATTATTCTTGTTATTGTTACTGTTACTGTTTATGCAGCACTTTGGATCTATGTTTCTGCACTCTGTTTATGAAATGTGCCATATCAATAAAGTGGATTGGACTGAAGATTAAAAATCACATTTCAAATTACATTTGAACAAATAACCCAAATCGGACAAAGTATAAGCCAGTCATTATTAAGTCATTGCCCAAAACAGGATCTAATTCTTTGAACAGTTTTAGATTGGTGTAGCTCACACTGGTACTAGTAAAATGCAGAGAACGGGCCAGTAATCATCTAGTTGCAGTTTTAAAGAGCCAGCTTGTCTCTCTGCAGTTCATCTTTTTTCCCTCTGGGGTGCAGGAAAAAAAATCCAGAGCCCCTCTGATTTTAGTGTACATTGTAACTAACTGTTGCAACAACAGAAGAGCACAGGCTTGTTGACCTGACTTTCAATACAATTAATCTGGCATTCTGGACAGACTGCTATGTTCAGAGACGTCTTAACTGACAAACCTCAGAGTGTGCACTAAAATGTCTGAGGAGATCATTTAAATACGGTACCACTGGGATATGTGGCATGGTCATGATCTTGTTTTTGCTGTATATTAATGCTTTGTAGATCACAGGCAGTATGTTAAGCTCTTTAATTATGTTGACATTGTGGCCATTGTTGGTCTTTTTTAGCAATAATATAAATTGTAACTATGAAGCTGAAGTGCAATGTTCGAACGGTGTAGACAGCATTCAGCTTATCAAACACTGATGACAAATAAATGTCTGTGGATGAGATCTTTAAAAAAACAACCAGTGACGGTTTATGATCAGAGGTTTGGAGTGAGCTCATATATTCCTGAGAATTTATAGTAGCCTGATCCAAAGTGTTCTTAATATCTAACTCTGCTTTTGTTATCTGACAACAACCTGACAATAATTTTAAAGAATGTAGGGATGATGGTTAATCCAAGGGATCTGTACACAGCTTTGTAAAGGATGACAAGTGTAATGGCAGTGATGCTGAGCTTCCTGTTTGATGACTTGAAGTTAATCCTGTTAGGCATCATCGCAGAATCGTTTGAATCATCATTTCAGTTCATTTGTGCCAAATGTCATCAGCTTATTGTGTAAGCATTAACATAATGTGTATGCACCACACTGCAGCACACTGGCTTGTCAGAGCTCCATTGTGGTGCACAATAAAGTTAAAGGTCAAATAGTCAAGCAGTGACAGTGCCCATTGAAGTAAGCAAGAATAACAAAACTATTGAGGCCTCCACTCTAAGTTCAGGCAACATGACTTTATCAGTGTCTTCCCTTCCCAAACTGGGTGTGGATGACAAGTGTTTGTGTGTGTTTTTCCTCTTTTTTTCCAAAGAAAAAAAATTCTAGTAATTGTCACTAGCACAGATATGCCATTACAGTGTGTTACCTCCATGGCAGAAGAAGGGCAGTGTTTGGTCACAGCTCTGGGGGAACCACAGATGGGCTGAATCCTCAGCTACACACTGCTGACCCGTTCCAATCGGTCCCCACCTTGTGAAGTTAAGGCTGGTGCCGTCAGACCAAGTCCATCCTTTCACTCGGTTCAGGCCAATCCAAGTGTAATAAGACCCACTGGTTGCAAATACAGAGGTCATCATGGTGTTCTCAGATGAACTTTCGATCATTGCCAGGTCTGTGTAGTGTTGTCTGCAGTAAAGCACTGCTTCAGCCCAAGTAAGTGCTGTTGCGATATAATGATACTGCTTTGTATGTCCAGCTGTAAAGGGACAAAATTCCTTAGTTTTGCCAGTACAAAATGAAAGCACAAATTGTCTGCAAATGATTTACTAAGGCACATTAGAGAAGGATAAAAAGCAGTTTCACAGTTTCATATTGTTGTAAGAGCAGGTGGAGCAGGAGAGTGGCTCTGGTCATGTGTGTCAACACAGCAGTTCTTTAGAATCCAGCTACACTCACTCCACTCCCTGCCCTGCACACTCACACTGTCTTACTACTTTATCATTTACATAATTGAATTTGTGGTGTCTGGCAGGAGTAGATTTTAGGAGTATCCATATGTTGTTTTATTTGGTCTTTTATTTGATCATTTTATTTCTTGAAGCCATCCCCTGGAGCAGGCATCATCTTGCCTTGGTGTTAATAATGTTAAGTAATGTCTATTTTCAGACAATGTAACATGAAACATATTTGCATGTTACATTGTGGATTTCTACTCAAGAAGCAGGTCATTTAGACAGTTCATTGCTTTTGAATTATTCCAGATCAGTGTTCCTCAAACTGTGGTCCGCAAGCTTTTTCTGGTGGACTCTTTTGTGCTAGTATTTAATTTAATAATTTTATCCACATTTTTCTCTTCCTTTGGGTTAGTCTTTGTTTAGAATAGGGAGGTCTATATTATTAGATTAATTGATAATTGTGATTTGTAACATCACAATATAATTGTACAAAAAATGATAATTGTGACTATTTTAAAAGCAAAATGAAAACTTTATCTAGTGTTCTAGGATCTAGTGATTAAAAAAACTTCACTTTAATGAGGACACCTTATTAATCTACCGTTTGTCACATGTACTTGGTCGCATTCTAGAGGAATAGTAATGTGTCGAATGATTTCGCTGTTGTTTGGTGACAACCCTAGTTTAGAACTTCAGTAGTGTCCTATTTTAGATTTGCTTTAGGCCTAGATAAGACTCCTGTTCTAGATAATGCCAATGATCTCACCTGTGTAGCACAAAAAATAATGACCATGAGAACAAGGATGGTCATACCACTTTCCATCTGCTGCATCAGCTAAGATGCAGTTGTAGTATCCACTAGGACTATTTGTTTTCCAGTTGCTGTACCACCAATCAAGAGTGGTTCCAGTGGCAGACCATCCCCAGGTATTAAAGTCGTACAGTCCAATCCAGGCCAGTCCAGTGTAATTCTCTCTGTTCAGTGCTCCTGCCTCCTCCAGACTGGTGACTGTGGCCAGGTCGAGGTAGTTCTCTCTGCAGAACTGCTGAGCCTCATGCCAGTTCAGCTCCTGGTTGATAAAGTGGTATTCAAGTCCATTTATGTGTGGAATGATCTGTAGAACTATAGGAACAAAGACAGAAATGCACAATTTATCAGCTGGAAATCAAAACAAGAAATCAAATGTATTCCAAGCTTACCACAGAGTAGGAATATTGAAATAGTCATTGTAAGAGCTGTCCTTTTCCACCACTTATTCTGTGTATTGACTTCAGCTCAGATAAAAAGACTTCCAGATGTCCAGATATCCAACAGAAACATTGGAATTCATATTTTCCTATGTATTTACATTTCAAAGAAGGTGACGTAGTTATTTCCTTGTACATGTCAAATAAGGACATAGTTTATGAAAAAACTATCATGATCAGCACTTTTCTGACCCTGTTTTCTTGTTCCCTTTTCCAGACAAACCTGTGTTTATCAAGTCTGTTGCAGCAAGGTCCCAAGCCTGTCCTCAGAGGCCAGAGTATGACCTAATCTTGGTGTCATACTACAAAGATGAACTGTGCATGGGAGGTGACAAACACCATCCAATTATTAAGTCTCCTTATCCAAGTGTGTCAATGCCTCATGACCAGAGCTGTAGTCACCTCAGAGGATCTCCCTCCTGTGTTAGCCACTGTTTTAAACAGGGCTCCAAATTTCATAAGGTTTACAGAATTGTAGCACCTGGATAAGATGCATGTTACAGTGTCCTTCACACTCCAATCTCACGCTGCGATAAAAAAAATTAAAAAAAAATGTTACTAGTGTTTTTCTGCTTGTTTTTGCAGAAAAGCTGACTATTCTTTTGCCAGAGTTGTGTAGGATTGGTTGGTAAATTCAATGACTTGACCTCCATAGGCTTTACATTTTTGAAACATATCATAGGCATAATCATGATGCCGTGTATTTTCAGATGCTCCTTTGTGTCAAATTGGAAGAAGTTAAGAATAATGGATCTGGATGCAAGTGCTAAAGGTGCTACTTCATTTACAGTGTTGTTTTTTTTAACTTAAGAAATAGATACAGGATTACAATAAAATAATAGAATATAATAGAATGCATTTATTGTCACTATACACATGTACACCATACACATGCACAGCGAGATTAACAACTCACCCTCCAATACAGACATGGGACACTTACAACACAGTATAACTAAAATAAATAAGTACGTGCTAGTGCCAGACATTAAAACACCCCAGACTACAACTCTCAGTCAAACAAAATAACAAAATAACACAAATCTATTCTAATAATGGTTAACGTGGTTAAAACACATACAAGTAAAACTTGCATAAAGCAAAATAAATACAATGCAAACACAGAACAAATATAACTTCATGTACAACTTAAGTGCAAGTTTCAACTTGTTTCTTCGAATTAGACTTTTGGGGTGAAGATTTTATGGTAATGCTGATGTCAGTGAGCCTCTTTTCTTTGAAATGTTCCTCCACCTAAACAAATGTTGAAAAAAAAAGTTAATTACATATGATAAACCACATATTCAGTCAAAAACCCATGACTGAAATAGTACACTTGCCTGTTGTAACATCTTTGTGTAGTTGTTTGGATCGCTCATGTCCAAACCAGAGCAGAACTTCATCTGGACAAGCTTAGACTTCATTTTCTTAGCTGTGCCAAATGTGCAAGTCAATAAGGCCATTAACCACTGGTGTTGCAAGATGGCTCTTAAATCAACCCAAAGGAAACTACAATATTATATTGGTATCCAACATGCTGCCTTGTTGATAACCATTCTCCTACGTGCCTAGCAGCAGCCTAAAACTTGTAAAAACGCACACTCTGCTCACTCACTAACACGGAGGTATTGCGCACTGTACTCCGTAATTCTCAATGGACAAGTAAGAATATTATCCACAACGCACAAAGAAACAACTTTCTCCACAACATGATTGACATATTTGGACTTTAAAGGTTTTTAGCTGGTGAGGTGGAGGCAAACCCTGGGCCACTACCGTCAAGCACGGATTACAATCAGGCATCTCTGCCCCAGCAGATATTTGGTACTCTCCAGCAAATCTAACTACCACTGATAATGTTGCCCCAAAACATATTTTTCCACACCACTGAAGAGCTACCAAACCAGTACCAACACATTACCACTACCTCTGCAGATGGGCCTACATGCCAGGAGCAGTCTGCTAGCTACCTGAACCAACAAGGATAAATCAACAGATTTTTTTTTACATACAACTGAATCCTGTTTACACTCAAACACTGGTCAAGCTACACCTTCAGAATGTAGAGGCCGAGGGGTGATGCTCTACTTAATGGAACACTTAAAGTGTAGCCCTTTATCCCCTAAAAAACTCTAAAGTCAAAAATGGATTTTGATTGCGCACAATGTTTATTAAAACACAAACAATCTCTGATATCACCTATAACTAAAAATATAAAAGAATAAATAAATACAAGCACTTTCGCGGAGTTTTGGAAGATCTCAGTGATTACACCTATATTTAAATCTGGAGACCCAATAAAAACAAACAACTACAGACCTATAAGCTTCCTGCCAGAAGTATCTAAGATACTGGAAAAATGAGTAACCGAACATCTCATAAACCAGCTAAACCACAGTTCTATTATTATTCACCAAATTAAATTTGGCTTTAGGAAATTACTCCACAGAAACTAAACACTGAGGGAGGTGGTGGTGATGGAGCAGTGTTCCTTAACCTCAAGAAAACCTGTGATACAGTTAACAGACAAATTTTACTCAATAAATTATCCAACTTTAATTTCTCCTCCTGCATTGTGCACTGGGTGGAATCATACTTAACAGAGAGAAAACATTTTTTTTAAAGTACAGAACACAACCAACCTGTGTAAACCAGCTGAGACTACTGCAAGTCTCAACCCTATGGCTGTTATTCTGTCTTCCATAAATGATCTTCCAGCTAACTACCCATCCATATACAGTGCCAGTTGGATGCAAATGATGCAGTTATCCATATCCATGCAAAAAACAAATATCTATGTATCTATATATACCTTAGGAACTGACATCTGCAATGAACAAGGTTTCAGAGCGGCTGCAGAGGTGCCAGCTAAAACCTAAGTATCTAAAACTATGAGCATTTTGTTTGTGTTTTTTTAAACACTGTTGTTGAAGATAACCCCTTGTCAAATTTTAAACACATAAAGACTATTTAACATTGGAGGAAGCTAAGCTGTATTTTAATGCAACGATTTTCCCTTATATGACATACTGCATGACTAGGCGAACTTAAGCATATAAGGACACCCTGAACCAACTGAAACGTTATATAAACATGCCCTTAAAACTCTAGACAAAAAAAAACAAGACTCACCATCACTGTATTGTTTTCAAGAAATACAACATATTAAGCTGGAAAAACATGAATAAACTCCATTCTTGTGTACTACATTTTACATGGTCTAGCCCCTGTTCCACAAATGAATTAGTAAAAAAAAATCCAGAGGTGATTATTTAATTGTATGAAGGAAAAGTGCCTTTGGACAGGCTGTATTTTCTTGTTGTGCCTCTTTAACGTGTAAGAGCATCCCAGTGACTATACATGAGCTGCCTGCACTCAGCTCCTTCTCTAATCAACTTAAATCATCACTATTGGATCAATCAAATCTGTACACACAACTGGACTTTTGCATAAGAGCCAGGAACTGCTATCATATCTACACATAGACCTGTAAATACAATGAGGTGTGTGTATGCAATGAGAGTATGTGTCTGGCATGTGTTTTTGTATGTGTGCGTTTTAGAATAAAAAAACATCTAGTAATTGTCACTAGCACAGATATGCCATTACAGTGTGTTACCTCCATGGCAGAAGAAGGGCAGTGTTTGGTCACAGCTCTGGGGGAACCACAGATGGGCTGAATCCTCAGCTACACACTGCTGACCCGTTCCAATCGCTCCCCACCTTGTGAAGGTAAGGCTGGTGCCGTCAGACCATATACCCAGTGTTTCTCGGTACAGGCCAATCCAAGTGTAATAAGACCCACTGGTTGCAAATACAGAGGTCATCATGGTGTTCTCAGATGAACTTTCAATCATTGCCAGGTCTGTGTAGTGTTGTCTGCAGTAAAGCACTGCTTCAGCCCAAGTAAGTGCTGTTGCGATATAATGATACTGCTTTGTATGTCCAGCTGTAAAGGGACAAAATTCCTTAGTTTTGCCAGTACAAAATGAAAGCACAAATTGTCTGCAAATGATTTACTAAGGCACATTAGAAAAGGTTAAAAAGCAGATTCACAGTTTGGATTACAGACAGAATTCATATTGTTGTAAGAGCAGGTGAAGCAGGGGAGTGGCCCTGGTCATGTGTGTCGACACAGCAATTCTAGCTACACTCACTCCACTCCCAGCCCTGCACACTCACACTATCTCACCAGTGTATCATTTGCATAATTTAACTTGCAGTGTCTGGCAGGAGTAGATTTTAGGAGAATCCCTATGATACATTTCCTGTGGAGCAGGCATCACCTTCCCTTGGTGTAAATAATGCGAACTAATGTCTATTGTGGGATCATGATGGATAATGCTAAAAAAAACTGCAATAAAATAAAGTTGCAGTTCAACTTATAGGGTCATTATATTGGGATGTTGTTACAAAGGAAAGAGAAGGGACATCAGTGATGGCAATTTAATAATAACCACAACTAAAGCCACACACTGAATCCTGTGCTTGCCTCATATTTCGTAAAACATTCCTTCATTCATTAATAAAATCAGTCAATAATAAAATAGCATCGTATCGCTCGCTGACAAAAATAAACTGATGATTGCAATTATATATGTAGTGGCAGAATAGAAATTTATTTCTACCAAACTTGGCAGCCTCAGAACAGAAGAGGGTGCATCCTTATTTTCATGTTTCAGTCTGGATTTGTACTTGAGAGGCGTTCTTTAGACAGTTCATTAGTTTTGAATTTAAATTATTCAAGATCAATGGTTCTCAATCTGTGATACACAAGCTTTTTCTGATGGTATGCAGTGGGTTAGGTTTTATTTAGAATAGGGATGTCAAAATTATTAGATAAATCAATAATCATGAGTAGTGAGGTCAAAATATCACTGTAAGAACTGAAAAGAATAATTGTGACAATTTCAAAAGCATGTATGCAAGTATTTCAGCCAGAAAGTTTGGTATTATAATTCTGGTCACATACTGGAGGAATAGTAATGTGTTAGAAAATACGAATGAATTATGATTTTGTCCCTAGTTCAGACCACTGTTCTTGATAACCCCAATAAAAGCAAAAAGTAAAAGTACAGGTCTCACCGGTGTAACACAAAAAAGGATGAGAATGTAAACAGTAATGGTCAAACCACTTTCCATCTGCTGCATCAGCTGAGACGCAGTAGTCGTATTCACTAGGATAATTTGTCTTCCAGTTACTGAATGATAGATTTGCAGTTGTTCCAGTGGAAGACCATCTCCAGGGATCAGGGGGGAACAGTCCGATCCAGGCCAGGCCAGTGTAATTCTCCTCTCTGTTCAGTCTGCTGGCCTCCTCCAGACTGGTCACTGTGGCCACATCGAAGTAGTTCTCTCTGCAGAACTGCTGAGCCTCATGCCAACTCAGCTCCTGGTTGATAAAATGATATTTACGTCCATTTACATGCAGGGTAATGCTGATCGCTGAATAAAAAATAAATAAATAAATATCAACCACACATTAGAACCACAAATATTAATAAAAAGGATAAATAAAAAAAAATAAAAAAAAACTTGCCACAGAGCAGGAATATTATAGAAATCATGATACTGAAGATGTAACAACTGCAGCTGAAACATGAACAACTATCTACCCTGATTGTGTCTAAAAAGCCCACTGAGGTCTGTAACAGGACATGAAAATTTATATTTTCATATATTTACAATTCAAACAAGGGAAACATGACATCTCCCAATACTTTCTGAGCAAAAACATAAACTCTTGTTTATGGCAAGGCAGGTTTATTTGTATAGCACAATTTGTACACAAAGTAATTCAAAGTGCTTTACAGAATAAGAAAGATGTTAAAAACACAATACAGCAAATCAAAACATAAATAATCACAAATAATCAGAATAAAAAAAACTTTCAGTCATATGCACAGCTAAACACAACAATTTCCAGCCTAGTTTTAAACATTGTCAAAGTAGAGGCCTGTCTCACATCTTCAGGAAGACTGTTCCAGGTTTTAGCTGCATAAAACTGAAACACTGATTCCTCATGTTTAGTCCTGACACTGGGCACCAGCAGGAGGCCGGTCCCTGAAGTCCTCAGAGTGTGAGATGGTTCATATGGCACTAACATGTCTGAGATGTACTTTGGCACTAGGCCATGGAGAGACTTATACACAAGCAGAGCTGCTTTAAAGTCTATTCTCTGAGCCACAGGAGCCAGTGCAGAGACCTGAGGACAGGACGCATGTGTGAAGTACTTCCTGGTTCTATTCAGGACCCGAGCAGCAGTGTACTGCAGCTTTTCTTCAGGAGCTTTTGGAGAGGCCAGTGAGCAGGACGTTACAGTAGTCTAACCTACTGGAGACAAATGCATGGATAAGTCTGTCCAGACTAGTTTTGACAGTATACCTTTGATTTTTGCAGTGTTTTTAGTTGGTAAAAAGTTGCAGAAAGTTACTGATTTGATGTGACTGTTAAAGTTCAATTCTGAATTCATTATTATTCCTAGATTTCTAGCCTGATTTGAAAGTTTTAGAGAGAGAGACTGGAGGTGACTGCTGACACATTGTCTTTGGTTTTATGAGCCAAAGACTATGACTTCAGTCTTGTCTGAGTTTAGCTGGAGAAAGTTGTTTTGCATCCACACACTGATCTGTTGATGCAGTGGCAGAGTGAATCCACTGGTCCATATTCACCTGCTGCAGTGAGACATAGATCTGAGTGTCATCTGCAGAGTTGTGGTAGGACACATTATTGCTACGTATTAACTGGCCTAACGGCAGCATGTAGAGATTGAACAGGGGTCCCAGGATTGACCCCTGGGGTACCCAGGTTAGGGCCATGTTATCTGAGATACATTTTCCAATTTCAACAAAGTACTCCCTGTTTTCTAGATAGGACTTGAACCAGTATAGTACAGTACCAGGATGCCCACCCAGTCCCCTAGTCTCTGTAGGAGGATCCCATGATCCACAGTGTCAAAGGCAGCGCTCACATCTAACAGGATCAAGACTGAGACTTTGCCTGCATCAGTGTTGAGGCGGATGTCATTTGTCACGTTAATAAGAGCAGTCTCAGTGCTGTGGTGGTGTTTAAAACCTGACTGGAAAACATCAAAGGAGTTGTTCGTTTGGAGAAAATTAATAAGCTGATGGGAAACAACTTTTTCAAGGACTTTTCCAAAAAAATGGCAGATTTGAGATTGTTTATTTATTTATTTATTTATTTATTTGACAGGGAAAGTGTACATTAATAGCATTGCTGTAAAAGCACCAGAATTAGCCAAAAGGCTATTTTTCATCTGTTGTCCCTGGACAGATGGCAGACCTGTCTCCCTAAAAACAAGAGTAAAATATTATAAAGTGAAAATTACAATATAAGGAATTGGTTGGTAATTGTTCAATATCGTGGCACCAAGACTGCTCTTCTTTAGGAGAGGCTTCATAACCACAGTTTTCAAAGCTCTTGGGAATGTTTCACATTGACATGTTAACTATTTTAGTCATTAACATTGAATTTGTTAAATAATAAGGACTAATATAAATAAATAAACATCAAAAACTAAAACACTTCTTCTACATATCTGCCTTTACTGTGTCCCTAAATCAGGAAATTATATGAAAAGCTATATTTGAATAAAATCAAATATAGCCTTTGCTTACCTTAGGGCACAGCAGTAGAGCAGTACACACAGGGGAGAGTGGTGTGTCACCAGGTCAACCAGGAAGTGACAGAACACATAAAAAGTAACTAATAGTGGCTAAGATTAAATGTCTTCTTTTTATATTGAGTCTGGCTTTTCATTATGTGGCTAAGTTCAATTTCAATTATGAGTATCTTGTTTTGAAAATATTACTCAGCAATTCATCCCAGAAAGCCTACTGAGATTTAGTAACTACAGCAAGGAACTGACTGAAGAAAATCAACTGACTAATTTAAATGTTTATGGAAGTTACTTGTGATTATTCACAATAAAAAAATAAAATAACTAGAAAATGAAACCAATCATTGTAACAGACAGACTGATCAACCAACATTCAGAGGAAACAAGCAGAGCACAGCACAAAAGGGCATCGGCAAAGATACCAGCGGAGCCAAACACCAGCTCCTGGTAGAACGAACAGTCGCTCGAGAACCTGTAAGAACAACCTGTGCACTGCCTGGATTGATTACAAGTCATTGTAATGTCATTCTGACTTGAGAAGTGCAGCTGGATGTTGACAAAGAGAGGGAAGGTAGTCCACACAGAAGGGGTTCCACTCCCAGAAGGAACAATAACAGACACTGAGAACAGTTACAAATACCTTGGTATCCCACAGCAAATGGCAACCTTGAAGAGGAAACAAGCAAAGCAGCCACGACCAAATACCTCAGACAAGTAAGGCAAGTCCTAAGAACTCAGCTCAATGGCAAGAACAAAACCCAGTCATTACACACCTACACCCTGCCAGTAATCAGATATCCAGCAGGAAAGACACAACAATCTAAACCCGTGACACTATTTCTGAATGAGTCACCAATATTCCAGAACTACTGGTGAGTCAGATCTTTTGGTCTAGTTGGACAAGTAGCAGTTAGGTGTCTCACAAGCACTGACCTAATTCCCTGTCATGTAACAATCCAACCATTAGTAGAATCTTGGACTTATCAGTAGAGAAGTTTGCTGGTCAGAGTTTAAAGGCATTATAACACTGCAGAAGAAATCCTTTACAGCTCCCCATGTTCCCATAGAAAGGTCTGCCTCCATTAGATTTTAAGTTTATTTAGGCTACATTTACTCTTCTTCTGTCTCTTTACAGTCACAGACATTAAGTAGGTCTAAGTGTATTTTTGCACAGCAGTCTTTTCTAGTCAGTAAACAAAGATGGTAAGTAAATAACTGCTTAGACTAAATGTTATAGCATAGTGTAGTATAGTATAGTTCAGCAGTATTTTCATAAATAACATGCAATAAATAAATAACATGTTTTAATGAGGCTGGTTTTATCACTCTTCTTCCCACTAACATTGTTTTACTTAGCATGAAGAGTAATTATAGGTCTGTCATTAGCTTCTTCATAGATGTTTTTTGTTTCCTTGTGAATCAGTTGTCAGTGTATCAGAGTTTTGGTTTGACATGGCCCAGCCTTTTTAGTCAGCTGTGGGTTCCTAATGCTGACAATCCATTACTCTCAAGCCACTGATAAATAATGTGTGATTTGTCAGTATACTTTACCAGTCAAAAGTTTGGACACACACTCTTGTTTATATGGCTCTGCATTGTGCTCTGGGTGTTATGGTAAAAATGACAGATGCTCAGTCCAGGGTTCAGAAAGTTTGCTGTTTCAAAAATGCAAATGTCACAAATTACTATTAGTATGAAAGGTTCAACATGTAACCTCTCATAGAAAAAATACTAAATATACATTCAAATGATATACACCAAACTAATTCTGTACATTTCTACATACTGTACCTTTACTGTACCTGTCTCAAAAATACATATACAGTAACACAAATTACTGTGAGTATTAAGGGTCCAGTATGTGTCTTCTGGCAAAGAATAATGCACACAGTATCGAGCCAACCTACACAGTGTGCGGTGCAAGTAGCAGTGTTTGGAATCAGGCAAATTCATTTGTATGAATGGGTATTGCAGAGCTACTGAGGCCATTTTGATCAATTTAGTCTTTCCTCCTACCTGTCTCTGTGCAGGTAAGTATGAAAAAAAAGTTCTTCTCGCTGATCAACTCTCACATGGTGGGGTTTTTTGTAGTGAATGATGTGCAGTGTGTGTGAACAAGACCGACTCAAAAGTAAAGTAAACAGAACTAAAACTAATGCACACGTGGTCGGTCCACAAAGCACATATATATAATATATATCATTTAAAAAGTAAAAAAAATGGAAAAATGGATTTCTAAAATTGCACTAGTGACATGCTAGGATTAAGATCATAAAGAAAATCTTGATTGTGATGAAAATAATGGGGGGTGGAATTTCTAGACAATTAAGTGGTACCGAAAATTAGAGTTCAGTAAGCTCTAATTTTGAGTGAAGACAAATTTTTGAAAGACAGCACCATTTCAAAATGTCAATGAAAAAATGTATATTAGACAACTGAAACTTAGCATCAAAAATAGGTCATGTCAGGGCATGTAAAAACTGATATTATGGCCCCGCCATAAACCCTACAGGAAGTCGGCTATATTGGATCAAACCCAGGATTCACAAAATCACTCATCATAATCTTTTGCCATCTCTCTCAACAGTTTTCATCTAAAACAATTCCACTTGACTTGACTCTTGAGTTAAACACTGTTGAATTGTCTCCAGTACCAGGTCAAGGAGGAGAGGAGACAAAAGACAAGAGACAAACCAACTGGGCACCAATGTTCAGGCATCTTCAGAAATATTAAAACCTGAGCAAGTAGTAGTACATTTGTCCTCCAACCCAACAGGAAACAAAGATGTAATTTGATCAGAGCAGGTGACCGCTACTGATTTTTAAATGCCAGATGACGAAGTGGAGGAGGAATTCATCTGCACAGCTCTGAAAGTAAGAGCACAACAGAAGAAAATGAAGAAAGGTAAGTTCTTCAAAATGAGCAGGCACCTCCAGCAACCTTCAACTCTGAGCAAAATGAGGCGAATGGACCTCCAATTCACTCAAAAGCTTAAAGTGAAACGTAGTTCCAAAAGGGCGGAAGGCTTTGAAGCTGCCATTTGATGAACCAAAAGTGTAGGTATTCTTTGGACAAATGGACAAGCCACTTTTCAGGCCTACTTTGGAGAACCGGCTTTCTACTAGGAACACAAATAGTAAGAGAACTCCAACAGAAGACAAGAGAGAGGCTGAAGTGTCTGAAAATATTCTTCTTGAGTCAAACACTGTTGAATTAGCTTCATCGATCTCTGAGTCAATGGAGGAGACTGGACCCTCAGAGCACCCAAAGACAAGGAAGCCGAAGCATGGGTTCTAAAAAGGAAGGGGGTTGTGTTTGGTTGGAGATCCCAGGTGAAAAACCTGAATTCAACATCTTCTTTAGACAAGTTGATAAATCACTATTCAAGCTTTCTTCAGCTAACATTACAAATAGTGGCACAATCCCAAAAGAAGAAATGCCTGGTACAGAAAATGACCATGTCCAAGTTCTAGTGTCTCCAGTAAACCATGCACAGGCAGTGGAGCTTAAGCAGTGAAAAGAATAAGAAAGCAGAGGGTATTACATAGACCAGTGGTCGGCAACGTCCGGCCCGCGGGAAAATGTTGGCCCTTTGCCAATTTATTTTGGCCCGCCAGAGGATTTTGGACTTTCTTCCGGCATTGATTCTTTAATACTGTCATGATCCGCTCCGTCTGCTCCACGTTTTTCCTTCTGTCCTGCTCGTTCCCTCCCTCACCTGCCGAGCTGGGCTGAGCTCCTGGCTCCTCCTGCGCGCACCTGCAGCTCATCAGCGCGATCACCACCACCTGCTGTGTATAAGAGGAGGCAGGACCAGACACTCAGGGCGAGATCATCTGCGTTTCTACACCCTGTTCAGTGCCGGTTCATCTTCGTTTCAGCCTCATCCCGTTCGGTGCCGGATCGTATGTGCGTCTCCACCCAGCTTGCTGGACCGTCTCAGCTCCAGCGCTCCCAGCTCAGCTCCGACCCTGCTTCCACCCTGCTTCCCAGCCCTGGTACTGTCTGTTTTATCTCTGCATTCCGCGACCCCGGACCCTGGTTAGCACTCTGCGTCCTGCCCTGGTGCTGCCCGCATCGTCATCTCCGCTGCGCTCCACGTTCCGCTCCTGGATCCTGGTCCGTGCCTCACCTCCTGCTCACCGCCGGATCAACCCTCGAACTGCATCATTTGTCATTTCTTTAATAAATACCGTAAATATTCCCCGAGTCTGCATCCTTTGGTCCGCTACACCCACCGTTACGACAAATACCAAGTTATGTGGGCACTGCTACGGGCATTCCACTGCCCATGATGTGCATGTAACACAACATTAAAAGCAAACAATGAACTGGTGTGTACATACACCTTCACCAGTCAAAATCGTGGCTAACTGTTTTTGGACATCTGGTGAGGCAAGCGTGCAGACTGCGCGCAGCTCAAGGAATGTGCACCCGTTACGCTACAGCCTTCTTGCACTTCTGTGGTTAGCTATTCAAAATTCCCCATTTTATTAAAATAAATCACTTAATCACAAAACTGTCAAAATACTCAGTTTGAAGATTTCTTTTAACCGGGGTGGGGACTTGCTTTTTGTCCGCATGTCAGGTTTTATTGTTCCCGACCTTTGCTCATGTTTGACACAACATAAATCCACTTAGCCATGTCAATTTTAAACATTTTCATTTACGTTGTGATTTTATCACGATCCTTGCTGCACTTGGCATCATCCAAGTCCTACAGCTCTCCCACAGTCGTGCGTAAAGGTGCAGGTCATTACGGCACCAAATGCGGAGTAAGGAAGCCGTTAGTGCGGTATTACGCACGACTAAAAGCCTGTCGTAGTTTAACCTTCGAGGCAGAGCTAAATCGCAGCGATGGTCACAAGAAGACAGCGTGAGAAAAGAATTGTGATGGAGAGATTTGACGATAAGCAATAATTACGCAGCTTCCTGGTTCAAGTAACCGTCTTAGAAAGATTTTATCCTTGTTTAAATCCGCACATTTTAACCACAAAAGTATTAGTTTCAATTAATATCATGAGACAAAGACCTGAATAAATGAGGTAAAACCTTAAAGTGAAAAGTTTTTCATAGCTCTACCTGATACTGTGCGCCTTTAGTATCCATATTACCATGTTCAACAAAGGCATAATTCTTACCAAAACCATAATAAAAGGAGCAAAAGCTTTTGCCCGAGGATTTTTTAATTGGCTGTTTTAGGTGAGTTAAAATGCATATAATTCATATTTATGTATTTATAAATATATGTAAGCCAATACCTTTACCATCTGGCCCGCCACCTGTGGGCGCTGAAAAAAATTGGCCCGAAGCCAAGCGAAGTTGCCGACCCCTGACATAGACCAACCAGGAAGTAAACTTATGAACTTCACCCCACCAAAAAAACCAAAAACAATTGGCTCCATTATTTAAAAATGCTATATTTAATAATTATTTAGCTTAAAGATGGGTTATTACATTTCTATGGGGTATTAACTGCTAACACATAACATTTAGATCACCATGTTACCTTTTATTATTTTGAAAATGCCGAAAACAATGTAATGTTAATAATAAGTTCCTGTTTTGTTTTTTCATGCTTTAAGTACCCTCTCCCTTTGCTCCTTCACGCCCCCTTCAGAGCACTATCAAATTACAATCTGCATTCATCCCACTAATAAAACTGCTGTACATCGCATCAGGTTTGTGAAGTTGCAGTGAATAGTTTCGTATCCTGCTTTTGTATATTTATCAAAAATGGTTGTGTAGGAGCATGGGTGACTTGTGCTCCTGGACTGAACTTTGGATAGGACTGTACAATTAAACAACAAAATTATTCATGCATGCATGGATGACATCTAAAACCTCATCAAGCATATTTTTGATGAGGGAACAATGGTATAACATTATAGAAAGCTCCAAAAAGTCAATTTTGCATAATAGCCCCTCTTAAAATTTTGGTAACTTAAATATATTGTGGCTGCAGACTTGAATGTAGTTAATTTTTTAACACTTAATAAATAAATATATAGAACAAGATATTCTTAATCAATTACTCATCAAATTTCGCTATGATACATTCAAGATGATGATACAACATGAATGTAAAAACACTGGATTATAGCCAAAGGCTAATTTCCATCGACTGTCTCAAAGGGCTGGGGTCACAAACAATCTTTTGACAACTCCTCCAACATCAAAACACAAAACTCATGTGCAATAAAAGGTTTTCAATTAACTTTTAAATTAAATGTTGGCAGTGGTCATGGTGATTTTTCAACAATAATAATGTAAAAAATTATATCTTTCACAAACATTGTGGGATTTGATTAGACCCAATAAAGTTCACGCACATGTTTCTGAGCTGAATGTAATGACATGCAAATTTGGGCTCTATCTTTTAAAATGGCACCCCCTTCAAATTTCATTAGTTTTTGTGGACTTTAATTTACAGAGAGGTTCTTCAACAATATGACAAAGTCCCATCATTCTAACTTTTATCAATTAGATGTAAAAAATTAAAAAAGAAAAAAAGATTATTATTTAATTATTCCTTTCCAGCAAGTAAATCGTTCCAGAGAGAAAGAAAAAATCCTCAGAACTTGTGAAAATTGGCACATCATTAGAGATTGACTCACATTTAAGTTCTATAATGTTGCCAAGAATTTACATTGCAGGATAGCTCAGTGGCGCCGTCTGGAGATGGGAGGGGGCAGAGCCTATTTTTTCACTGTGGGCACATAAAACTTGGTAGATACATAGAGTATCTTGAGATAGACAAAAACGTATATAGTGGCCTCGCCCCAAACCACACAGAACAACTTGTCCTAGGGTTTGATATGACAGACTCCAAACTGAGGCAGCATCATCACGACATATCTGGGGTCAAAAGTTGTTACAAGAATTGACATTAATGTCAGGGTGTGGTCATGACGAGCGTTTAACAAAGTTGCCATTTTGAAAGTTTAAAAATCCATGTAACTCTTGCAAAAATAGCCATATCTGGATGAACCCAATGTAACATCTGTGTATTTTTAAAAATTGGCATAATGATGTGTGAATTAAATTTGTAAAAGTGTCTCTCCAGCGCCCTCTACAAAGTTAAAATGGGGTAGAAAAATGTAGTATGTCCTAGACAAATGAAATTAGTACAGACTGCATGAATGACATTCTGAACACAAATGCCAATGAAGACCATGCCCTGTCTACATCCACATTTGCATGGCCAGGGCTCAAAAAAGTCAATGAGAAGTGAAAAAAAATTGTTTGCCATAATCCCATTACATTTGGTACACTGATTTTTTGTGTAACCCTTAGCAAAATATTCTATGGAGACCACACTCAACACTGATGAATCTAATTGTTAAATTGAATACATGTATACAGATGTCCAAAAACTTTCACTCATACTTCAACAAACTTGTCGTAGGGTTTTTATCTGATGGACTCCACACTGAAGCAGCATCTTCAGGACATATCTGGGGTCAAAAGCTGTTAAAAGAAGTTCCATAAGTCTCAGGGTGTAGTCATGAAAAGCTCTTAATGCAGCAGCCACTTTGAAAGCATAAAAATTCCTGTAACTTTTGCAAACATCGTTGGATTCAGACAAACCCAATGTAGCATTTGTGTATTTTGATGAGGTGAGCAAAATGACGCATGGATTAAAATTCTATCCTTGAAAATGGCTCTCCAGTGCCCCTGTTACAATGGGTTGTAAACATTTATCTCCACCATGACACTGGAAATATTGAGTCACATGTCAAGCTAAGGCAGATATTTGCAAGGATTGTGAGGGCCCTTTATAACTGCTTGCGGTTTTAATTTCATGTTATATTTTCTTGTACCTATAAAAACATGACTGTTGGTCTGTGGAAGAAATAGCATTGTTACAAATTCTATTCCTTATTAAATCCAAACAGCTGCTTAGTTGAATGAGAACTATGCAGAAACAATCTGCTTTTTCAGTTGTTTGCCTGTCATGTTGTAATAATATTATCATAGCTTTTGTCCTTGGCCGATCAAAACTGACACGTATCTTTAATTGTTGTGTTGTTTAGGTGGTCAGACTGGTTTTGTTTCTCTTTCAACTATGATGTGTTAAGAGAGCAAGGGCAAGAAGTGCCAAAAATACTCACATCAGTAGTCATTACCAAGTAAAGTGTATAGTCCTAGTCCTAGTGAAGGGTCTGATACATACTTGTCTCTATGGAGATTGTATTGCAAATTAAACTAAATCTATTTGTAATTCAAATAGATATAGTCATACAAAAAATAAATAAATACAAATAAAAAAATAAGATAGGCATAAATCTAAATATTGGAGTAAGGAAACAATTAAAACTAATAAAAAATATATAACATGCTTAAAACAACTGAAAAATATTCATAGCTTAAAAAGTAAAAAAAAAAGTTGTAGGAAAAAATGTATTTCTAAAATCATTCTAGTGCCATACTAGCATTAAGTTCATCGAGAAATTGTTGATTGTGATTAAAATAACAGGAGGGTGAGACTTATGTTGTTTTATGCTGTAAGTACAGTTGAAATCAGAAGTTTATATACACTATAAAAAAGACACATTGTCTGACATGAAATCAGATTAACCTTTTCCTGTCTTAGGTCAGTTAGCATTATTACAATTATTAAATTATTTGCTAAATGCCAGAATAATGAGAGAATGAGTTTTTAGACAATTTTTCATGACTTTCTTCAAAGTCAGAAGTTTACATATATTTCATTATTATTTGGTGCCATTGTCTTTAAACTGTATGACTTGGGTCAAACGTTTTGGATATCCTTCCACAAGCTTCTCACAAAAATGGGCAGACCCATTTCTCCTGACAGAAATGTTGTAACTGAGTCAAGTTTGTAGGCTGCCTTGCTCGCCTACCTCGTTTCAGGTCTGCCCATGAATTTTCAATATGATTGAGATCAGGGCTTTTTCATGGCCACTCCAAAACACCGACTTTGTTATCTTTAAGCCACTTTGCAACCAGTTTGGCTGTATGCTTCAGGTCATTGTCCATTTGGAAGACCCATTTGCACCAAAGCTTTAACTTCCTGGCTGATGTCTTGAAATGTTGATTCAGTATTGCCACATAATGTTCTTTCCTCATGATGTCATCTATTTTATGAAATGACCAGTCCCTTCTGCAGCAAAACAACCCCACGACATGATGCTGCCACCCCTGTATTTCACAGTTGAGATGGTGTTCTCAGGCTTGCAAGTTTCAACCTTTTTCCTCCAAACATAATGATGCTCATTATGGCCAAACAGTTCAAATTTAGTTTTAGTCAGACCACAGGACATGACTCCAAAAATGAAGGTCTTTGTCCCTGTGTGCATTTGTAAACTGTACTCTGATTTTTTATGTGTTTTTTTTAGTAATGACTTCTTCCTGGCAGAGAGGCGTGCCTTCAAATTCATCCACAGGTGTGTCTCTAATTAACTCAAATGTTGTTAATAAACAAAAGAAGAACAGAAGTAGATATTTGAATTGGAAGCTCCCGAAAACGTGACATCTTCGGGGTTTTCCCAAATTGTTTAAATGCATTGTAATCTTATCGTATGTAAACATCTGACTTTGAAGGAAGTGATGAAAAATTGTCTCAAAAATCCTTCTCTCATATTTCTGGCATTTAGTTAGCAGAAGTAATTTTGGTAATCCTAATAGACCTAAAACAGGATTTCATGTCAATGGATAAAAAAGAATATGTCTTTTTTGTGTAGTGTATGTAAACGTCAGGTTTGAAATGTATTTGTCTTGTTTTATGCCATCGCTATTGTATTGTTTCATGTTAGATTATATGGTCCCTAATTGAAAAAAAAAACAAAAAACGTGACTGTTAGTCTGTGAAAGAAATGGAATTATTAAAAGTAAAATAAAATTGTAGGCTTTTTTAAATCCAATCAGCTGCTCAGATGGATGAGAACCAGAAACAAGTGTCAACAAGTTACTTTTTCAGCTGTTTATTTGTCATGATGCAATAATACTCACAATACTGACAAAACTGACACGTGTCAGTGGGTCAAGCATAATTAGGTAGTTCATCTGCAAATGGACTCTTGATCAAATTGTCTTTATTGTTTTGTTTTGTTTTGTTTTTTGTGAGGTCAGACTTGTTTTGCCTCTCTTCCAACTATGAGTTGTTGAGAGAGCAAAGGAAAGAAGTGCCAAAAACATTAACTTCATATCAATAGGCAATACTAAGTAAAATAGGTCAATAGGACTCCAGACTTATTCAGCAGGCTATTAGGCGATGCTAAGCTATTTGGGCAGTGGTTCTCTCACCTTTTAATTATAGAACTCTTTCAAACCACCAACTGGGAATGTGACCTTGTGTACTTTTCGATAAGATTAAATACACAGTAAGAGCTATGCTATTGAACGAAAACAATGAAAGGCTTCATGACATTCAATCTAGATCACCATTACTACAAGCGTCCGAGAATTATGAACAACTGAACTGATTATTAACAGTAATTCCTTATTAATTATATAGTTGACTTATTATGGCGTCATTACTTGATCATCAACATTCCAGATTTACTCTATAAAGCAGGTCCACTCAACATGTCCTACTGAGCTCTCTGAATCCTCACCAAACAGTAAGTCACAGTCACTCAGTAAATTCTGAATTATAAAATATTTAATGCAGATTTTGTCTCCTCAGATGGCTTCTATGTGTGGTTGGATCCTCTTCCTAACTTTTACCTGTGGACTTTTCACTGGTGCTGTAAGTAAAACCATACAGAAGCTCATCTTCAGTAACTTGAGTTTAAAATAACAATATATTGCATGTCTTCATTACAAGCACCAGTCAATGAAATTGGTGAGGATTTTTATTCATATATTTAACATACTACACAGGAACCAACGAGAACTACACCGGAACCAACAACTACACCAGAACAAACAACAACTACACCGAAGACAACAACAACTACACCGGAACCAACTAAAACCCTTAAATCAAGATGCGATATGTACCCAATGACTACACCATGTCCGCATGAATCAACAACTACACAGGAACCAACTAAAACCCTTAAATCAAGATGCGATATGTACCCAATGACTACACCATGTCCGCATGAATCAACAACTACACAGGAACCAACTAAAACCCTTAAATCAAGATGCGATATGTACCCAATGACTACACCATGTCCGCATGAATCAACAACTACACAGGAACCAACAAGAACTACACCGGAACCAATAACAACTACACCAGAACAAACAACAACTACACAGAAACCAACAACAACTACACAGAAACCAACAACAACTACACAGAAACCAACAACAACTACACAGAAACCAACAACAACTACACAGGAACCAACAACAACTACACAGGAACCAACAACAACTACACAGGAACCAACAACAACTACACCGGAACCAATAACAACTACACCGAACACAACAAGAACTACACCGGAACCAACAAAAACCCTTACATTAAGATGCCCAATGACTACAACAACTACACAGGAACCAACAACAACTACACAGGAACCAACAACAACTACACAGAAACCAACAACAACTACACAGAAACCAACAACAACTACACAGAAACCAACAACAACTACACAGAAACCAACAACAACTACACAGGAACCAACAACAACTACACAGGAACCAACAACAACTACACAGGAACCAACAACAACTACACCGGAACCAATAACAACTACACCGAACACAACAAGAACTACACCGGAACCAACAAAAACCCTTACATTAAGATGCCCAATGACTACAACAACTACACAGGAACCAACAACAACTACACAGGAACCAACAACAACTACACAGGAACCAACAACAACTACACCGGAACCAATAACAACTACACCGAACACAACAAGAACTACACCGGAACCAACAAAAACCCTTACATTAAGATGCCCAATGACTACAACAACTACACAGGAACCAACAACAACTACACAGGAACCAACAACAACTACACAGAAACCAACAACAACTACACAGGAACCAACAACAACTACACAGGAACCAACAACAACTACACAGAAACCAACAACAACTACACAGGAACCAACAACAACTACACAGGAACCAACAACAACTACACAGAGACCAACAACAACTACACAGGAACCAACAACAACTACACAGAAACCAACAACAACTACACAGGAACCAACAACAACTACACAGAAACCAACAACAACTACACAGAAACCAACAACAACTACACAGAAACCAACAACAACTACACAGAAACCAACAACAACTACACAGAAACCAACAACAACTACACAGGAACCAACAACAACAACTACACAGGAACCAACAACAACTACATTGGAACCAACAACAACTACACAGAAACCAACAACTACACAGGAACCAACAACAACAGCTACACAGGAACCAACAACAACTACACAGAAACCAACAACAACTACACAGGAACCACCAACAACTACACAGGAACCACCAACAACTACACAGGAACCAACCACCACTTTCATCACAAGGACTACGAAAAAAACTATTCGCAGGCATAAACACTACTATTTTGGAAAGCATGGGCCAAAACATTTCTTCCCATCGAGTAAGTTCTTAGCCACAAAATAAACTAAATTAAAAGCATGTTTGTTGTGTGTGTGCATGTGTGTGTGTGTGTTATTCTATTGGCTATAATATTCCACAGTAATCTTCTGAACAGGGCATGCAAAAGCTTTTTGTAAATGAAGAATAAGTATTTGTAATTTGTAGATATATATGCAGATATTTGTAGATCAGAAATACATGATGAACATTTTGGTTATGTCAACATTCAACTGAGTTACAACTATGCCTGTTCATTATTTACTAAAGGTTTAGTGGCACACAAGTTAATTTAATAAAATGTGTTACAAATCCTCATTATAATAACTACACCTTAATTAGCCTTAATAAAGACTTAATGCATGAGGAAGAAATAGTTTAGCTTATGACCTACTGAATGAATTGGTTAGGGTTAGGGAGTGAGTCTATGGTAGTATTATTGTTGTTATAAAGTGTTACCTCTTGAAAAATGCTTTAAATATGTTTGTTCATAATTAACCAGGTTAGTTCATAAATTCACTGTTGCTGACGCCTTAGATCTTGCCTTAAACGTGCTTGTGTTGGGTTGTGTTTAGCAGACGACTGTTGTCCTGATGGCTGGAGTCACTTTGGGTCTCGCTGCTTCATGTTCTTCCGTAAGCCCAAGACCTGGATCGACGCAGAGGTATTCACAGTTTGCTCTTTATCCAAAAATATGTCCTCTTTTGTAAATAACTTTTCCTAAATTTTGCACTTCATGACAATGATAAAATTGCAAATTATTTTAAAGGACAAATATTTCTCATTATTACTTGTATTTTATTGGCTTTAAAGTGCTCTTAAGTACCTTTGCCTTTTGTTTTAGAACTTAAAATTATGGCAATTAAAGAAGCACAAATTATTTCACAGCTTCAGCGCTCCCCATAATGGAATTGTGTGCAACTCACCATCTACTGGCAGGAGAAGGAATTACCATAGGGGAGAAAAATGTAACTAGTTTATGAGTAACATGTCATGGCAATTTAATGTGTGCTAACAATGAACGTGATTTGATAGTGACTAAAACTCAAAACATCACATTTAGGCTTTAGCACCAGAAGCTGACCAGGGACTCTCGCCATGACGTAGGCATGTACTTTCTGAAAAGAACATTATTCTAATATCAGAATACTATTAGACCTAAGCACCAGAAGCTGGCGAAGGGTCTATTAGTATCACAAAGCTTACGAACTCCTCCTAGAGCATTCGCCGAAACAGGCTCAAATCTGGTACACATTACACATCTCAAAGGGCTATCAAAAGTTAACAATTTATTTTGGCACAAGTCTTGCAATTTCAGTGAAATTTTAACCATTTGTTAAAATCCCTACCCTAAAGATATTTATGTGGCACATTAGTGCCCCCTACAGATTGAAACTACATTTGGTTTAGATTTTTTTTTTTTTTTAAGGAGAGAAAAAAACCAATTTCTTTTTAAAATGTTCACAAATTTTGCACAAATTTCAGTTTGCGCATCCTGATCACAAAAGTCAAGGACACCCATGCCATATTTTTTTATGACATTGCTATAGCAATGACAGAAACTCTCCATGTTATTCTAAGCTGAGCTGATTTCACTGAAACTTTAATCGTGAATGAACAAAATTTGATAGAGGGGCTGAGCCAGAACATATATATATATATATATATATATATATATATATATATATATATATATATATATATATATATATATATATATATAAAATTTGGCCTGTAACATGTAGCATTTATTAATTTTCAGTTAAGCAAACACAGCAGAAAAACTCAAGTGCCAAAAGAACAGCTTGTTGAAAAGTAACTTCAACAAGGTTTACTTTTAGCTATTTTAATATAATTTGGTCACGTTCGGCGTGCCGGATTAAAAAACCCAAGGGGCCGTGTGTGGCCCCGGGGCCGTAGTTTGTCCATGTCTGGCATAGACGGGGGTGAGTGGCCATCATTGCTGCTTGAGGCTATATTTTCAACATATTTTTAGAAGCAAAGGACTTTTTACAGAGGATTATTGAAACCTGTGTGAATGAACCTAAAGACAAATCCATGTATGTTTTTCATGAAGGAACAATATTATATTATATTAATACATGATAAAAAATAAATAAATAAATAAACCCTCCTTCTGCAAAAATTCAATTTTGCATAATAAGTGTTTAAAATTTTTACTTTTTGCGCAAAATGTTAGTACCAAATATGTAAAAAATCTGCAATTTACCCATAATTAAATTCAGAATTTAGTTAGAATTGAAAGCCCTCTCTCTGAAACACATTTTTCGAGTAGTGTAAAGTTGTAATATTGTAACATGTGCTTTCCTCTAGCTCTCCTGCATTGAAATTGGTGGAAACCTGGCCTCTATCCACAGTTCTGATGACAATCAATTCATCCAAGACACTGTATTGCGTCTAACTGGGTCACACTGGAGAGTTTGGATCGGTGGACATGATGGAGTTGAGGTGATGAAATGATTGAAAACAGTTTTTAAAATGCCAGGTAGTGTTTTAAGGTTAATGTACAATACACTTTTGTTAATGACTTTGTCTGGATCTGGATTTCCATGAAATTATCAAAGCAAACAATTTCCTTGTGTATTGTAATGATAAAACATAAATGCATTGGATTGTTGCTCATGTATTAGCCATGTAGGCTTACTTGTAGGCTTACTCTGAGTTGTGTCATTGTGTCATTGCCCATTTCGTATCGATATCAACAAATATTGAATATTGTATTTGACCATTCCTTGTCTTGGCAATAGACCTGCCAAGCTTCCTCTGAGCTTTGACTTGGTTCTGTTGGCGTGCTTTCATAACACCTGATGATGTTTTTTTTCCTGTAGTTTAGATTTAACAACATTAGATACCAATCCTGAATTGTGCCGATCATAATGTCAGAAAAAGATAAAACATTCCCATTTGTTTCACCATCTTAACACTGATCTTGATTCCATGGTAAATCCAGGAGGGGGTGTGGCAGTGGACTGATGGGTCACCATTTGACTTTAATCACTGGAATTATGGAGAACCCAATAACTTCAGAGGTGAACACTGCCTTGTGATGAACTGGGGAGGTAGGCAACATGTGTACATATTTTTAGAGCACTATTAGCCTATACGGCATAATCATGTATTGCATATGGTAACTTGTCCATGCTCTGTCAACAGCACACTTGTGGAGTGACTATCGGTGCACCTATAGACTACCCTACATGTGCTCCAGTCGCCCAGTTCCCAAGACTCGGACAAGACACTGAAGGCTGCCAGAGCAAATGCCTTTACTTATTAAAACTATTTGTTGTGTAACTAATAACATTTCTATTTTCTCTAAACCAGGGGTGTCCAAACTTTTCTCAGGGCCACATATAAAAACACAGACAAAGCTGAGGGCCGATTGAGGCCCATAGACTGGTCACGAATACAGTGAACACTTCAAATCTGTGTTATTATTAAGTTAGACTGAACCACTAGACCTTTATTCATGCTTAGATTCCTCAATGGGACAATATTTCAGAAATGCACAGTAAAAAGTACTGTTTAAGGTAATATGGGCCAATTAAACTGGAGGGCCTGAGGGCCAAGAAAAATTAGTCTGAGGGTCGCATTTGGCCCCCGGGCCACAGTTTGGGCATGCCTGCTCTAAACCATGTTCTTATGGTTCACATCAAATCAAAGACAGATGTTATTGTGTTGACATAAATAAAGAATTTATCTCCGTAATTGTTCTTTTGTTAGTCTTACTATTATATAATGATCAGTGTGGAAAAACATGACACACGGGAATGGGTTTATAGTCACGGAATGTTATAAATAAAACAACTGAATAAAGAGTTGTGGGTTTGTCAGTGAGTCTATAACATGGTGGTATATTTACTGTAACTGTAACGTAATATGTTGTCATGATGCCTGTTTTTCCTGTCCTCCTGTGCTCTCTCCCCCTCCCCAACCTGTCTGCGTGGAGCTGGGCGGAGTCTCTGACTCCTCCCGCACGCACCTGGAGCGCATCAGCGCAATCACCGTCACCTGCTGCTGAGTATAAGAGGACTCGGCAGACTACACTCGGAGCCAGACCGTCCGCGTGTAAACGTGAATGCTCCAGCTCAGTTTTTGTATCTCTGTTGCCCATCAGCATGGTCTTACTTGGATTTTTACCACCTTCCAGATTCCTGTCTTCGCTCGTGCCTGCTCCTGTGTCTGCGCTCCAGCTCTGGAACAGTCGTCCCTCTGTCTCACCACCTGTCCTGTCTTGGTCTCCGGCGTGCCGCCTGCTCCCTGCTCTGGTTCCGCTCTCTGTACTACGCCGGTCCCGCCTGCCCTGGTCTCATCCCCGTACCTGTCTCCGCTCCGGTCCTGGCTTTCCCGTGTCCGTCCTGCACTTCGCCCGCCTGACCTGCCCTCTGCTCCCTGGGTTCTTGGGTGTGTTTCAAGTGAACTGTTAAAGACTGAAACTTCACAATCTTGTAAATAAACACTGTCAACTTGCCCTGAGTCTGCACTCTTTGGTCTTACCCGCTCCGTTACGACATATGTGGACCAATATGTCATGATATGGGTGAAAATGAAGATAAAATTATAACCTTTTAAAACATGCATCCTGTGGCATTATAAATTCAAGGGTAGTAAGTTTCATTTAATCCATTCACATTTTGAAGTATTGTCCTTTTAATGGTAGCTTGCACAACCTTTACTTTTCCACGATTCTGTGGAAATATAAAAATAAAACGATATTTAAGAACATTCTCCATGGAGACAGATATGTTTTAGGCCATATTGTGGAATATTATAGCCAAAGGAACAACATTTCCACGGAAACAAGTGGGAGGAGACCCACCTCTAGTCCAAATAAGAGTTGGGTTTGTGGAGATGCAAGCTCACTCAGAGTAATGACGCAAGTTTTTATAGGTTATTCAGTGCAATAAAAAACATCCAAAATGACGAACAAAGCTCTGTTTAATTAAATAAACTAGGGTCATTGACTCTTGACTTTTGTATCTGCAAAGAGGGAAACACTTCCTTAAGTTCAACTGGATTCACAGCTTCAAATGAAAAAAGTGAGAGAGATCATAGACTACATGTGCATAGTGCATATATTGAGGTTTCTCACCTGGACTTGTCAAGAGCGCGTTCACGCTGCGTCAGGTAGGCTCCATGCAGGCTCCTTTAGATCCAAAGATTCTGCGCTGTTTCCTGTGAGTGCATTTGCCTTTTCACATGAGTCCTAAAACCGTGATCTGAGCAGTTTAGTGAAAGAGATCCCCCTGCAGCTTCCTTATGAGAATACAAAAAGTGTTTTTTTCTTTTCTCCTCTCCAAAGAGAACACTCTTTGGGTCAGGTATCCACCATGTTGCAAGGCTGGTTTTCCACAGAGACACAGCAGATGGAGACAACTGACACCCCCAAAATTATACATTTAACCATCAGAGGGACTTACAGAGACATTTAATAAGGTGAAAATGTTACTTAGTTCTGCTGAATATAAAAGGCTTGTACCCGATTTCAAACCATGAGTCAGGAACATGCTTTAATTTGAACTTGTAGCCCCGCCCACTTAGTCCATTCTGCCACTGTGATATTGATATTGTCTGGGATAGTGGCATGCAATTGTTTCCTCATAGTTTTTCAGTCCTGACACTATATACTGTTGTGCTACTCTTGAAAATGCACCACGTCAGAGAATCAAGTATAGTGTTATTAACTGTGAGTTTGAATGAACATAAAAAAGTGACCATGTTGGTATCTCTGCATTAGTTATAACTGAGGAAATACTATGTTAAATGAGCAGAGTGTATTTTCTAATTAAATGCATGATGAAAGGAGCATTTATCTTGACAAGAATAAATTGAAATCAAGTACAGGCCGTGTAATAGATAGAGCATAACAAACTTGACATTGACCATTTTTAAGAGAGAAAAACTTTAATTGGTACAATTTTCTTGTGGCTTTACATCAATTTACAGTGGAATTAAACACTAACCAAATTGCTTTGTTTATGTTATGGTTTTGTCCTTTGGGTGAACCAGTTTCTATCTTAAAGGGTTTGTAGGTTTGAAATAGACTGGAGTCACAAGCAACATGGTCTAGTCTATTCAGTGTAGAGGAGAATGCAGTGGGGATTAAACTGGAGAAATTAAACAGTCAATCCATAAATGAATGTACCAACACCATCGTAAGAGCTGCTCTGGACCCCAGGCTGCTCTACATCTCCATTTCAAAGCCACTAACCACCACTTGGAGTGGTAAGATAGTGAGGTGCAGATCTTGGCCAGAGAAAATAAATGGTTTGACAGGGACATTAAAGAAGCAATTTTGGTTTGGACAATAAATCTTTGAACAGGAATGGGGGCCATAGACATCATCTATCCCCTATTTGTAACTCCATCCTCAGACCTAAATCTAAACAAAAGCAAACAATAGTGATAGCCGGAATGCTAATAGGTGTAAGGGCACCCATTAGGGGCCTGAATGATTATGCAAAATATGATTTAGACACAGTTCACACTTAGCGTAGCTCATTAGACCTTAGTTTGAAAATGGAAACTGTAAACAAACAGGTGTGTTAGTTTTAGTGTTTTAGTGTAGTTATCCCCTCCCTTCAGATAGATATAAGGCAGTGTGATTGCAAATACCTGGCTGCAGGGGCGGAGTTTGAAGTTTGGATACATGTTCGACCAATCACACTGGTCCTTATACCAGGGGCCTCTACTCCCCTCTCCCCTTTAGTCCTCCAGGTGGTGATGAGTTTGCCAGTTCTGTTTGGTTATGGGAGAAATGGATGTGTCTATTTCCACTTTAATCTAACATGCAGGCACAGAGCTCAAGGTTTACATTAGATTTTCATTGCTCAATATCAGATTTTTACATAACATTAAAAATACAGTCTTTCAGTGCTTTGGGGTTACATTTATAGAGCAGTAGATATGAGGACAGAGTGTAAAAGAAAATTAAGTCCAAATAATGGAGTTGTTTTTACATGAGTATTAGTGTTTACTTGCTCAGACAACTACTACTATTACTACTACTGTACGACTGTTTTATGAAGTATTCTTCACAGATGATTGTTGATGGCATTTTGGTTTTGGTGATGGCATTTTCCTTTTGAGGTGCAATGCTCCTGATGAGACTCACAAACATTCCAGCTCTGGTCATCTCTTCATTAAGCTAAGAAAGAAAAGTATTTTAAAAGATCTTAACACACTGCTAACTACTCATTTTCAACATTACACAGGAAGCAGTTTGTCCGATGTACACTACCAGTAAAAAGTTTGGACTCACCTTCTCTTTCAATGGTTTTTTTTTTTTTTTTTTTTTTTAATGTTTATCACTTTCTACATTTTAGATACTTACAGAAGACATCAAATATGGTGCAAGATATATGGAATTATGTAACAAAGAAGAAAAGTGAAATAACTAAACAGGTTCTTTTATATTTTACATTCAAATTCCTCAAAGTAGCCACCCTTTGCCGTGTCGACACCATTGCAAACCCTTGTTCTTCTGTCATTGATCTTTATGATGAAGTCACATGAAATTGTTTTCACTTCAGATCATAAAATGCCAAAAGTGCAAAGCAGAGTCATCAAGCAAAGAGAGGCTATTTTTAAAAATCTATAATCTAAAACTACAGTAAATCTAAAAGTCTGGAGTTATTTTAATTTTATTTTTTGTTTGCTACATTCCATGTGTTTATTCATAGTTTTGATGCCTTCATTGAGAACCTACAATCGTCATGGAAATAAAAAAAAAAAACATAAATGAAAAATTCTTTCCAATTTTTTGACTGGTAGTGTATGATGTTTAGTGACACAGTTTGAATTCATCTCACTTGTGTTAAGAATTGAGCGTTGACAGCAGGATCTGAGAGATCTGCTTCTGACCACACTTCCATCTTCAGAATATTAATCCTTGTGATATCTGTGCAATAAAAAATATAATTTAAAATTCACCACCAAAACAATATGCATGTTTACTGGTGTGCCCTTATCTTGAGGTTTGTGATAAACTTTGAAAAGATCTGATAAAAATGGAAGAACAAAAACCTGCTGTGTAAAACAAGTAGAACCAATGATGTGTTTGCACTTTTGTGGTTAAAGGTCCAGTGTGTTACTTTCTGGTGACAGCTCCACCTGCCAGGAACATACACACGTGGACAAAATTGGTGGTACCCGTCGGTTAATGAAGGAAAAACTCGCAGTGGTCACAGAAATAACTTGAATCTAACAAAAGTAATAATGCATAAAAATTCTATGAAATTTAACCAATGAAAGTCAGACATTGATTCAACAGAATTATTAAAAAAAAAAAATTCTCATGAAACAGGCCTGGACAAAAATGATGGTATCCTTAACTTGATATTTTGTTGCACAACCTTTTGAGGCAATCACTGCAATCAAACGATTCCTGTCACTGTCAATGAGACTTCTGCACCTCTCAGCAGGTATTTTGGCCCACTCCTCATGAGCAAACTGCTCCAATTGTCTCAGGTTTGAAGGGTGCCTTTTCCAGACGACATGTTTCAGCTCCTTCCAAAGATGCTCCATAGGATTTAGGTCAGAGCTCATAGAAGGCCACTTTAGAATAGTCCAGTGTTTTCCTCTTGGACATTCTTGGGTGTTTTTAGCTGTGTGTTTTGGGTCATTGCCTTGTTGCAAGACCCATGACCTGCGACTGAGACCAAGCTTTCTGACACTGGCCAGCACATTTCTCTCTAGAATCCCTTGATATTCTTGAGATTTCATTGTACCGTGGACAGGTTCAAGACACCCTGTGCCAGATGCAGCAAATCAGCCCCAGAACATAACAGAGCCTCCTCCATGTTTCACAGTAGGGACAGTGTTCTTTTCTTGATATGCTTCATTTTTCTGTCTGTGAACATAGAGCTGATGTGCCTTGGCAAAAAGTTCAATTTTTGTCTCATCTGTCCATAGGACAGTCTCTCAGAAGCTTTGTGGCTTGTCAACATGTAGTTTGGTAAATTCCAATGTGACTTTTTTATGATTTGTCTTCAACAATGGTGTCTCCTTGTCGTCTCCATTAAGTCCACTTTGGCTCAAACAACGACGGGTGGTGTGATCTGACACTGATGTTCCTTGAGCTTGAAGTTCACCTTTAATCTCTTTAGAAGTGTTTCTGGGCTGTTTTGTCACCATTTGTATTATCCATCTCGTTGATTTGTCATCAATTTTCCTCCTGTGGCCACGTCCAGGGAGGTTGGCTCATGGTTCCTATGGATCTTAAATGTCTGAATAATATGTGCAACTGCACTCACAGGAACATCAAGCTGCTTGGAGGTGGACTTGTAGCCTTTACCTTTAACATGCTTGTCTATAATTTTCTTTCTAATCTCCGGAGACAACTCTTTCCTTTGCTTCCTCTGGTCCATGTTGAGTGTGGTACACACCATGTCACAACATCAGAGTGAGGACCTGTAGCCCTGTATATAGACCCACTGACTGATCACAAGATTGTAGCCACCTGTGATGCTACTTAGTGGACACACGTTGGATTAACATGTCCCTTTGGTCACATTATTTTCAGTCTTTTCTAGGGTTAACATCATTTTTGTCTGGGCCTTTTTCATGAGTTTATTTTTTTTAAATAATTCTGTTGAAGCATGATTGAAAAGTAATATCTGACTTTCATTGGTTAAATTTCATACAATTTTATTTATTATTACTTTTGTCAGATTCAAGTTATTTCTGTAACCATTGTGAGTTTTTCTTTCATTAACCGACAGGTACCAACAATTTTGTCCATGTGTGTAAATGGTGCTGCCAGGCCTAGATACAGGTCAGATGTGTGGAGAGGCGACCGCACCACTAACTACATAACTACACATTTTACAATGTATTTTGAGCAATAAAAACACCTGTAATGTAATAAATACTTGATATATATGTTTAATGCCATATTGTGGAACATTCCAACTAAAGCAATAACATAGTCATGGAGACACACAGGTGGCGTATCATACACCAGAAATGTTACACAGTGCAACTTTAGTTCTGCAGCGCATTCACAGTTTGTGCAAAACCTGAACCTCAACCAAGACATTTACAGGCTCATTTTAGCTCATTTAGGATGAATTGCAAAATATGTGTATGGAAACATATTATTTTCCTGATATAAAATAACAAAAAAGTATTGATATATATTCCAGTATTACCCATCCAAGACACAAATGTATACTTACCTTCCTGGCAGATGAAAGGGTACTTGCTATTGCAGTTGGCATCTGCCCATGTGGTACTTGGAAACAAAAGTGCACAGTGCTCAGTGGAGTTAAAATTGTCACGTAAGTTATTCCAGTTTCTGTAAGTGCTGGTGCTGCCGTCGGACCACCTCCAGGGGGTCCTGTAGAGCCCCATCCAAGCAAGGTCTGTTTGGACAAGAGAATCCACTGCGTTCTGCTCACTCTGTTTCTCAATGAGCGCCAAATCAGTGTATTTGACTCTGCAGTAATCTCTGGAAGATATCCAATCCATCTGTGGTGACTTAATATAAAAAAACTGTTTGCCATTTGTACCGGAACCTGTGTATGAACAAAAAACATTTTTAAGTTTTTTTTGTTTCAGATTCTTGTTTATCTACACTGCCTGGCGAAAAAAAAGTCACCACCTGTATTTAACTAAACAAATACTGTAGGTTGGGGTTGCTGCAGTTGTTCAGGTCTAGGTTCAGCAGCAGTATGTGCTCAAAGAAAGAGGTCAGCTGACACCTGAATATACTGAATGACCAGGTTATTCCATCTATGGATATTTTCTTCCCTGATGACATGGGCATATTCCAAGATGACAATGCCAGGATTCATCAGGCTCAAATTGTGAAAGAGTGATTCAGGAGCATGAGACATCATTTTCACTCATGGATTGTCCACCACACAGTCCAGACCTTAACCCCATTGAGAATCTTTGGGATGTGCTGGAGAAGCTTTGTGCAGAGGTCAGACTCTACCGTCATCAATGCAACATCTTGGTGAAAAATTAATACAAAACTGGATGGAAAAAAATCTTGTGACATTGCAGAACTTATCAAAACAATGCCACAGCGAACGCACGGCTAAAGGCGGTCCAAGGAAATATTAAAGTGTGTGACCTCTAATTTTGAGTGAAGACTCTGGAAAAAATATTAATAGAAGGCTCAGTAGCACCCCCTCAACAATCAATTAACATCGCACCAATGGGAGCCCGACCCGTAAACACGTCATCATCAATTAAATCATGTCAGAAATGATTTTACAAAATCATAATCTTTTGACCCTGTAATAGATGCAGACAGCAGTGAACTATGGGAGAAACAGAAAATATACTCATAAACAAGAATAAAATCATATCATGCATTACTATTTTCTACCCAAGTCTGAGTCAGAATCAGATCCAACATTAACGTAACCATTGGTCTAGGAATGCTCTTCGCTTTGACCCTTCCCTACTATTACTACTACGACTGTTTTATGACGTTTTTCTCACAGATGATTGTTCATGTCAGTTTGCTTTTGGTGATGACATTTTCCGTTTGGGGCACAATGCTTCAGGTGAAACATTCCAGCTCTGACCATCTCATGATTAACCTAAGAAAAGATTGTTGTTTTTTTTAATCCTATCTTTCACAAACGTTGTTGCATTAGAATGGACCCAATGAAATGCACGTGTACATTTCTTTTCCTGGACGTAATGACATGCAAATTATGGCTCTATCATTTAAGATGGCTCTATAGCACCCCCTTCAAATTTCCTTTTAAAAAATTCATAAAAGCCGATCTATTTGTTGTGGACCTGTGAAATAATTTACAGAGAAGCTCTTCATAATGGAAAACAATGTGCCATCATTCTAACTTTTATCGTTTGAGTATAAAAAAGATTAAGAACAATTATTATTATGATTATGATTATGATTATGATTATTATTATTATGATTATTATTATGATTATTATTATTAGCATCAGGACATAACTGGGGCCAAAGCGGTCATTTTGAAAGCATAAATATCCCTGTAATTTTTGCAAAAATGGTCAGATCTGGACGGACTTGATGTAGCATTTGTGTGTTTTGATGATCTGGACAGTAATATCAGATTAATTTTGTATCTTTAAAAATAAAAATTGCTCTCCAGTGCCCCCTACAACGTTAAAATGGGATGGGAAATTTTAGTTTGTTACTGACTAACACTAACATGTAGGCACACACATCCTTTATAGCATTCTGAATAAAAAGGCTAATGAAGACCACGCCCTGTCTACATCCACATGTGCATGGCCACACTTTAAAAAGTCAATGGGAAGTGAAAAAATATGTTTGTCGTAATGAATGAAATTTGGTACACTCATTATCCTAACATTTTTATCCGATGGACTCCAAACTGAGGCAGCATCATCAGGACATATCTGGGGTCAAATGTTGTTAAAAGACTCTTATGGTGTGGTCATAGCATGTGGTCATAGCGAGCTCTTAATGAAGCGGCCATTTTGAAAGTGTAAAAATCCTTTAACTTGCAAACATCATCAAATTTCTTCTCTTCTCTTTTTTTTTTTTTTTTTTTTTTTTTTTTGATGATCTGGACATAATGACGGATTAATTAAATGTGTATCCTTAAAACTGGCTCTCCATCGCCCCCTGCAAAGTCATAATGGATAGAAAAAATATGGTTGTCGTAGACTGATGACATTTGGTACACACACACTATATGTGATTCTGAACAAAAAAGCTCATGAAGACCACACCCTGTCTGCAGCCATATTTGCAGACCAATGCCTTAAATGTGTAAAAGTCACTGGGAAGAAAAATGATTTAGTTTGTCTTAATCTAATGAAATTTGGTACACTTATTCATTATGTGGACCTGAGCCATAAAGTCTATGGAGATAACACCCTATCTATGATGTGAAGACGGCCATTTTGAATCAAGATATACAGATGGAGAAAGTCTAGACGAACCTGACCTAGGACCTACTTGTTTCCATGGAAATGTTCTTTTGGCTATAATCTTATCTTTCTCCATAACAAATGTATGGCTTTAATTTTATGTTTCCATGGAATCAAGCTGTGACAGTCTACCTCCAGAAAGTTACCGACTGTACCTTTAAGTAAATTGTCTGATAAAATTGTTAAAAAAGATGCAAGAAATTCAAAAACATAAAGAAAAAATTATTGCGTTAAATGATATTTCTGCACTCATTTCTTTTATACCATTTTTGTTCATTGTTTTAGTACATTTAAATCATTAGTCTTACCTTTAAAACATACAAATCCAAGCCTGAGATCACAGGATACATCCCTCCAAGTACCATGAGTTACCATGACACAATCTTCTGCCGCATTGTTGAAGTCTGGCTGTCCCTCTTCCCACTTCTGGTACCGGCTCGAACTGGTTTGCCCCGTGACAGACCATCTCCAGGAGTTCACCTCGCTCTTCATCAGCTTCCAGTCGTCCGGATGGTCAGACAGTCCAATCCAGACTCTTGTGCTGACTGTAGGTAACCTGCTTGTGTCTTTCTCACTTTCAATAGTGACCAGGTCTGTATATTTTTCTCTGCAGTAGAGTTGAGCGTCAGTCCAAGACATAGAAGTGTTTATGAGCCAGTAATGGTATTCATTTATGCTGGCTGCATTTAGGATGATCATAGCCCCTGGAGGTAAACAGTAGTCTTTATATTAGCTTCATGCACATGTCTATACTTAGGCCTACAATAAACCAATAATACCTTTTCAGACCAAGTATCTCCTTGCAAATATATTTGGCCTTTAGAGTACTAACAATTTCAAAAGTGGGAGGCGACATATTGTGGGATTTATCTACCCCTGCCCGTCTGGAGATGACACGTGAGGGAACTTAGTGCAGGAAAGTGGCTTTGTCGCTCTCGGGGTGAGCGTGGTGTAATCAAGAGCGAGTTTAGTGCCTTGACCAATGCCTCACAGGTGTCAGATAAAAGGTGTTAACTGAGTGACTGTCGCGGGCCGTGATGGGAGCCCTCTGGACAACGTGACTGTGGGGCTTTCAGGTGTGCTCCGTTAAAATGATGCTCTTCGTGTAAAAAGGACAAATAAATAGCCCTTGTCTCATGCAAGAAAGGACATTAAAATAGTTTCTTTTTGTTTATTTCAATATAGGTTTGTTCCATGGATTTGGTGGGTTAAGTTGGTATTTTTGTGCCCTACGCTGCTTTTTTTGTTTGTTTTTTGCTTGCATTCATAATTTGCTGTGCTGTGTGTTTTGCATTCAGCTGATGTTGTCCTGCACTTAGCCAACAATTTTAATTTTATGTAACTTTTTCTACTCATTTCTATAGGTCTAGAGTATTTGAGTAAATGAAGTGAATAAATGTGTAGGTTTGTAATACTGCCTCATGTTCCTCTGTAATGTGCAGCCTTACAGCTAAAATTGTGGTTGGTCTCGATGCCATTTCCTCGAGTGCCATTGTTACAAACATATCCCCAAGTTTAAGTTTTCTAAAATCATACGTATCTACGCAACTCTCAGTATGAGGAAATAAAAGAAGGATAACTATTTAATAACATACCAACACAATTAAATATGCTACAAGTCAACTGCCCGTGGTCTTCACACTTACCAAAAATGAGGAAAAATACCATCTTCATTGTGTCAATATTGTACCCTCTTCTTTGACAAAAGATTTAATGAAATACACATTTAATTGCTATGTATATTGCTTAAAAATAGTTATTCTTGAGAATCTACACTGAACTGTCCGTGATTGTGTAAAATGACCATTTATAGTTCTTCAGCACACATTCACAGCCAAATATATTTAACTATGCAAAATAAATTGAACAAGTCATCTCACTTTGTCATTTGGGAAGTCTTAACTATGTTGCAGAATAGGGAAATTACTATAAATGGTATAAAATGCATGTTAGCAGCAAGTCATTGTGTTTTCTATAAAAAGAAATCTGCTTAAATATTTACTTTACTGTGCTCACATTATTATAAAAAAGCAACACATACACATTTATTCAGTAGCATATAGTCTTGAACAGTGTGGGAGTGGCGTTGGTCCCATTGGCACAAATGGTGTGTGATTTGCACATTTCATTAGGATAGTTCCCAATAAGTACACCTAATGCCACATGTAAACATCAAGGCTTCTAACTCCCTTAAGCAAATATCTGCCATACAATAGTAAAGGTCCAAAGGAAAAAAAATGTGACGTGTAATCCCTCAGTCGTCCAGGTGGGATGGCAAGAAAAGGTGTCAAGTTGATTAAATAGAATTTTCTTTTGCTATAGAAAACAACATTTATTCGATGTGGATACTATTGTGTTTGTGGATCTGTGAGTATCCAGGACTTTGCAAACAAAAGAAAATCAAACCAAAGTTAAAAAAATAAAATACAAATCTTTAAATCGTGCCCTCATTTGAAAGGTGTGATGTTGGCTCTCTGTTTGCTGCCACTGGTCTGCACTCCCTCCACATCTCAAGCCCGGCCAAACGTGATCCTGTAATCAGATTTTTATTTTTTATTTTTTTAATGATGCATGTGAAACGAAGGAGCTCAATGGTCACCTATGATTTACAAATAAAAACTAATTTGTCTCAACTCAGATTTACATAGTTTAGTGCTACCCTAATTGATTCAGCTAATTGATTTTTTCATTTATTTTTTCCAATACAGACGGAGCATGAACTCGAGGAGATTCACCTTTGACCAGACTCACACCAGACTCTTCACATCACAAATAAACAATGCAATACAACTTCACAAACCTGATGCAATGTGCAATAGTTTCTTCAGTAGAATGAATGCTGATAGTTCTCAGAAAGAAGAGTGCAGGGAGAAAGGAGAGGAGGGACTCAGAGCATTAAAAATGAAAATCATATTTTAATTTCTTGTTTTCAGGCCAATATAATATTATCAAAACAGTCAAAAACTAAACTAAACAACTGTGTTATGAGGCCATAGTTTGCTTTTGCTGCTGATATAAAGCAAGTGAGTACACATCCAAACATGTAATATTTTCCTGGCTGTTTCTTACCCTGTGCAGTTGAACGCCTCTCCTAGTCCAGTGAGTCTCTCCTTTAGTAGGATTTGTTTCTCTTATTTGTGATGCCATTTTTAGTTTTAGTCTCGTCCCATTTTCCTTTTACCTTCGAACCAGGTGTGACACACATCTGTGGTTCTTTGCTTCGTTGAGTTCAGATGAATGAACGTGTATATGATATTTAGTCAGTATTATATTATGATGCATGATTACTATCATTTAATAACAATAAATATAATGGCCTAAATACCACCTCATACATACAATTATTTTTTCTTTCTTGTTTTATTGTTTAATTTGAACTGTTCCTTGGTTGTTTATGTCCTTGATTTATCTTGACATTCAGTTTAATTTATTTAAATTTTTTTGTTTTTTTTTTTGCTTATTCACACGGTCAATAAACAATATTAGCATTAAAGGACACATGTTAAAAATCCTCTTTTTTGGAGATATTATCAACATAACGTTGTAACGTCGGTTCCTCATCAAAAACATACCTGCAGTTGCAGTTTGCATTTTTTTTTTCATTCACGTTTCTTTCTTTATTCCTGTTTATGAGCCCAAGAGCCCACTCCGATTAAAGGTAGAAATCCTGTGCTGTTTCACCAGACTCATTTCTACCATTAAGTTCTGTTAATTACACCAGTATGTTTATATTAGCATGTCTGTGAAGTTGCTTCTAAGACAACAGTGTGTATTTTGTTCATGGCTCATTCCCACTGCTGCCAGTAGAGGGCCTCATAACAGTCTGAGCACAGAGAGTCCTCCTCTCAATGAGCTTCATGATGAAGTCGCCTGAAATGGTTTTCACTTCACAGCTGTGCCTCGTTTAGGTCAAGAAATGCGAAGCGTCCAAAGCAACGATCAAAGCAAAAGCCTATTTTTATGTAAAATCTAAAACAACTTATTTTGAGGTTTGTTTTCTACTTTCCATGTGTGTTAAATGTGCAATGTAAATACAAAACAACAAAAGTGGTAAAAGTTTGTCTAAACTTTTGACTGGTTTTGTATTTTAAGTTCTAAAACATGAAATGCCAAAGTAAAGGTACTCAAGATATTTCAAGGCAAATAACACAAACCACATAATATGTGTCCTTCAAGTATGAAGACATAAAACATCAATATCTAAAAGCTGGCACCATCTAGTGGTCATAGAGCAGACATCAATGCTTCAATTTGCAAGAGGAAAGAATGTGTGCACATGATAATTTACTCATATATTTACATTCATATAGACACCTGTCCTTGAGTGAAAGGAGGGATGGTGGTTGGAGGGGCGGATTGTACATTCTGGCAGCCTCATGTCCATCAGTCTACCCCAGGACAGCTGTGACCACAACCGAGCGCCGAGTGAATAAATAATACAGTGTAAAACCTCTTTGAGTGTGTTAAAAGGTACTATATAAATCCACAGCATTAATGTAGCTTTCATTACAAGTTGAGGTTCAAGGCATATTGGAATGACAAACAATACATACAATAGAGCAATCTTTGCATCTCTTTATTTCTTGCTTAAAAAAATGTCTCTGGTACATTGTGGGGCCAGTGCATTTGGTAGTGCTGTAAATGTTGCACATGAACAATTCAGTCAGCACATAAAAGGACAATTGGACATGGAATATGTTAGAAAATGTATTATTACGATTAAAACAGTACATTAAAGGAGACATATTATTCAAAATGGATTTTTATGAACTTTTAGTCATGTTGTAACATCTCATCTCATCATTAGCTTTCTCAAACTTGTATTTAGACTTAAAATACTCTCTATCCCCTCCCACATCCCTAAACTTAATTGCAATTATCTGAAAAATGAAAACTTTAAGGCTATAGCAACTCGAGATGTATCTTTGGAAACACTTAAATACTTTGACAAACAAAGCATTCAAACCTAAAAGAATTAGTGAACTCACCATAAATGGTAAAACTACTAATAACGGTGCCACTATGGCTGACAGCCTTAATACTCATTTTGTCCAGTCAATTGAAGAATTGGCACAATGTTTTGAGAATACTGATTATGTGAATATACCACCTTTAACGCACCTTGAGAATTATTTTTGCATTGAAGAAGTGAATGAGAAAGAAGTCACACGGATAATAAAAAAGTTATCAAATTCTAAATCAAATGATGTATATAATCTAAATAGCTGTTTTCTCAAGCGCTACAGTAATGTATTAGTTAAACCTTTGACACATCTAGTCAATTTGTCCATAAAAAAATCAAAATTTCCCTTAGGTTGGAAAAAAGCAGTGATTGTGCCAATTTTTAAAGCAGGAAGCCCAGATTCTATGTCCAATTACTGGCCAATATCAATTTTACCTATACTGTCCAAAGTAATCGAAAAAATTGTAGCAGCACAACTTACTGACTACTTGGAGGCTAATCAGCTCCTCAGCTCGCAGCAGTTTGGTTTCAGAGCAGGGTATTCAACCGAAATAGCAAACTGCTGTTTTATTGAAAATATAAAAAAGTCCCTCGATAGAGGTGAGGTCGTAGGAGCTGTGTTTCTCGATCTAAAAAAAGCCTTCGAAACCGTTAATCACAGTTTGCTTTTATCAAAAATGACATCATTCAATATCGCCCCTGAGGCAATTTGTTGGTTTGCCTCTTACCTTCAGGATAGGAAACAGTGTGTTAAAGTGGCCGAAAATAAATCTCCATTCGCAAATATTCGCATGGGCATACCTCAGGGCTCCATATTGGGACCATTGCTGTTTAGTCTGTTTATAAATGACTTGCCTTTGATCTGCCCAGGTGTCCGCTGCCAACTTTATGCGGATGACGCAGTTTTTTATGCACCCGCCAAGACACCAGAGCAGGTGGCGGATGTTTTGTCCGCATGCATGGCTGAGGTTAGTCAGTGGCTAACTCAAAATAAGCTGACTCTAAATTTTGCAAAAACTGCTTCTATGTGTTTTTCTATTAAAAAAATAAATGTAGACCAAAGATTTCAAATAAATTTACAAAATGATAAAATACAAGTAGTTAACGATTTGAAATATCTTGGGTTGGTCTTAGACCCCCAACTAAAATTTGATAAGCATGTTAAGAGTATAGCCAAAACAATACAAAGAAATCTAAATTGTTTTAAATTGATAAGGCAATATATTCCAAATCAGGCAGCCCTGCTGTACATGCATGGTATGATTTTTTCCCATATCTCCTACTGCATGACAGCATGGGCCCAGGCAGCTCCCTCAGCCACAAAGCGCATTGGTTCTTTGTACAACCAAGCAATCAAAATTATGGATCGAAAGCCAATCCGTTTTCATCATTGTCACATCCTTAAAAAATATAATCTATTAAGTTTTGAAAGTTTTACTAGTTTATGTTTTCTTAAATTATGTTTTAAGTGTATTTATAACTTGGCCCCAGAACCACTCAGTACATTTATACAAAGATTAAACAGCACCAGACTGACAAGAGGCACCATAAACAAGAACTGTACAATCCCACAACGCAGAACCTCTTTTGGACAGTCCGCCTTTTCATATCAGAGCTGCAAACTGTGGAACTCACTGCCCACTGAAATAAAAAACATTTCTGAGTTGAAAATGTTCACCTCTAGGGTTAAGAAATGGCTGAAAATGAGTCAAAACTGTACCCACTTGTAAATAGGCAGTATGACAGAGAGAGAGAGAACGTGTGAGTGTTGAATGTATTTTTGGGCACTGATGTATCTATTTTAAGGGGCAGGTGTTTTAATATATTTTGCATATTGGTGAATTGTGGAGAAGCTCAACCAGGGACGGGAGTTGAGAATTAGCTTTTGCTATAAACTCTATATGCATCACATCAGCTGCAATGTTCATGTTGTAACTATGTCAGATTGCATTGTCCCTGTCAAATAAATATATAAATAAATAAATAAATCTAAGAGGAATATATGCAAACTGTTGGTGATTTTACTGCAGGTACAACCAGTTCTATGCTGCTACTGTTTGTGTTGATGTGTCCTTTATTATAAATGAGGCGTTTTGAATAACAAATTCACTCTTTGCATTCAGTACGTGAGTAGTTTAGACAAAAGGTTTTAATGTTGTCTTCCTATTTCTGATTGGACCACAAATAAGTCATCGGTTTTACTTGTGACATTAAAATAAGATATGTATAAAAAACTAAACAGGATTCCTGGCAATAATTATGAAAAAAAAAAAAAAGTGAGATCTTAGGGGAAGGAATTGCCCATTTCATTGTCAGAGATGTCTATGTCTTCAACATCGTCTAAAACTAAATGTGGTAAAATGAGATGTTTATTAGATTGAGATGTTTTTTACTCACAACAAAAGAGGAAATTAGATAGGGACCATAGACTGGATATATAAATGGACATAGCTAACCTGCTAGCCACCGTGTTCCAAATGAGAAGTGATCATGGGTGTGCTTCTAGCTCTATCGACTGTCTCCAATTCACTTTACGTTGAAAAATGGTCACCCCTCTCTGTGACTGCTGCAGTGAGCCTCGTCATTTTGTTAAAATGTTCCTATTAACCTGCTTTACATGATCCTGTTTTTTTTTTTTATTTAATTTTGCCATTGTGTCTGTAAACCAAAAAAAACCACAAATGACATGAGATGGCAAAAATCAACAACATGGTGCAGGATCACAGATTTTTGATTTAAAAATATGCCTCAAAAAGTTAAATAACATTCCACTTTGAATGTAAAAAAAAAAAAAAAAGTTTATATTGATCTGTTTGATATTATTTGTACCAGGCAAACATTTTAAAATAATCTGGTCCCACATATATTTGAAAAATCACATCCAAGTCAAAACAGCACAACACTGACTACAAGTTTAATGTTGTATTCCTGAATCATGCCACTAGGAGCCAGTGGATACATATTAAACTTTTTGTAGGAGCAGCCTATTGATATTCCCCATTTAATTTGGCAGACCCACTGTATTTTAAGGAGGAGATGGGGTGCTGCGCTTCTTTAAAATGAGCAGCTACAGGATTTCTAATGTTGCTCCTATATTCTGATATTTGAGTATTTACTGTGATAGATGTTTTCCCACACAGCCAAATAACATTTTTGGTGGAGCATGTGATTGTCCCATTGGTTTTCCTAGTCCTCCCTGCAGTTGTGTGTGTATAGGTTTTACATTTATACCTTTCAGTGGAGTTAGTGAGTGCTGTACACAGGTTCAGTACATCATAAGAAGTGTAGGTATGTGCACATCACACAGAAAACCATGACCTGAGGAAGAGCCACTGATCGAAACTCGTCACTTTATCAAATGCAGGCTTTATCTCGTTCTCTAGTTCCACTTTAAACACTCATTTGACAGTTGACTTGAGAAAAAAAATGAGTCGTATTTTTATGAGAGTACAGGCTGCTGTGCATGAATGAGTGACCAGTGCGTTGTGCGTTATGGAGAATTTGGAGCATTTTGTTCAGATAAACTTTCAACTGGGGTTTACGCACGATGAAATAGTGTGTCTTTTAACCCACCATCACCACACTATCATCAGTATAAGTACTTTGAAGGGACACTGCCAGCATTTGAGTTTGTTTAGTCAGAGGAACCAGACAGATTTGGAAGAAATTGCTATATCTGAACAAAATGCTCCAAATTCTTCATAACGCTCTGGTCACTCATTCACACACAGCAGCCTATACTCTCATAAAAATACGACTTTATTCTCGTAAAATTACGTCTTTAATGTCAAAATGCTACGACTTTATTCTCGTACCGCCTGCATAATTTATTTTATTTAACTGACCCTTATACTCCGTCGTACCTTCGCCTACAACCATGTACATTTTTTTGGGCTTGCAGCAGAACCTTGAGGAAAAATAAACAGTTCACAGTTAGTTTACAGGGTTTACTGTTTGCACAAATATATGTATGTTGTGTATGTGTGTTGCATTTGATTCACTTGATGCAAATACGTATATAAAAACATCCCTAGAGTTGTTTTGTTGCTCATGTTTGAGTAATCTTGCATAATTAAAGTCTTTCCCTATTAAGAGTTTGAGGGACTTGTTCTTATTTCCTAATAGTGATGTGTTGTATGTGAAAGAGTCGGCTCTTTTAAACGGCTCCTTAACGTAAACGGTTGGATCCGAATCTCATTTTTTAAAAGAGCTAGATCCTTTTCTTTCTAATTTGTCTGCATTTTTACACTGATTAACACTGAACCGACACAATAACCAACACAGAAGCAGAGCAGGAAACACGAGTGAGAGATTTGTGCACAAAAAAGATATTTGGCATCATATCAACAGTTAGTTTTAAAATTATTATTGTTGTAGTGTGTTTTGTTTAGATTTTGAATAATTCCATGGGTTAATCTCACTTCCACTCTCAGTTTGAACCATTTTAAACACATCTGAGCCCTGGTCGTTTCTCTCTGATTAGTCTTTTGTTAAAATAAGTTCTCACATTGGCTTCTGTCATGTAAATAAATAGTAAAAGTCTTTTGAATGACTCTGTGAAATGAACGGATCCAAAAGATTACGATCCCATAAAAGAGCCAAAAGTCCCATCACTATTTCCTTCACTACACAGTGTAACCAATCCAAATCCACAGTTTTAACACTACACTGGCTTAACTCTTTAGTGCACCAGAGTCTACATCTGTCTTATGTACTGCATGTCATCTCCCTTATCCTAAGGACACTGAGTCAAATGAACAAACAAATGTTAAGCAAATAAACTAATGAATAAACTCAATGATCAACTCAGTGTTACCTGTTTAGCTCCTCCATGTTCCTAAATAAGATGTCCAGAGCGTGCACAGGCTGTGTCAGGTAGGCTCTGAGCTCCTGTATGGTCCAGGCTTTAGTCCCTGCAGCATCAGCAGTGCACCATAAACACTGCTGGTATTTTTTACACCTTCACTGAGCTATTCATGATGCTTTCTAAACTCGAAAATTATGAGGTCCTAATAATGGGCAATATAAATATTAACTGGCTGGAGAAAGAGTCTGAAACTTTGACAGACCTGACCCTAGAAATTTAAATAAAGGCACACTTACTGATATAATCTTAATAATAAACAAATGGTGCTTTTCCATTTGATTTTAGCAACCACTGTCCAATTGGGTGTATTCAAAATACAAACGTTAAAATGACACCTTGTGTAAAGGTGAGAAGATCATTCTGTCGTAACGGGTGAGTGTAGCGGACCAAAGGATGCAGACTCGGGGAATATTTACAGGATTTATTGTAATAATAGGACAAGTACAAACAGCGGGTGATCCGGAGGTGAGCAGGAACACAGGAAACACAGGGACCGGGGACATGAAGGGACCACAGGACGACAGGCAGACCAGACGGGCGTAGGACAGAGCGGGCAGGAGACATCCAGGAGACATCCAGGAGACATCCAGGAGACATCCAGGAGACATCCAGGACCAGAGCACGACAAGAACACAGGGACGACAGGAACGCAGGCAGGAAAGAAATGACACGACAATGATCCCGCGCTGAGTCTCTTCTCCCAGCTCCTTTTATGCACAGCAGGTGTGTTGATTGCACTGATGGGCTGCAGGTGCGCACGGGAGGAGCCAGGAGCCCAGCCCAGATCTGGCAGGTGAGGGAGGGAAAGAGCAGGACAGGAGTAAAACCAGGACAGTGCGGATCATGACACATATAAACATTTCAATGAGCTGCCTTCATCTCTGACCTGTACTACAGTATAATATTACATGTCGGGATAACATCAGCATTCCCTGACCCTGATATGGCCTTGATTTTGTTAATTAATATAATTCATGAAATTGCAGACCAACATGAACCTAAAAGAAAAAAAAAAAAGATTGAAAAACTAACGATCCTTGGCTCAACTCAGAAATTGCAAGTTTAATTAGAGAAAGAAATGCTGCCTGGAAAACTGCACACAACTAGTCAGATTTGGATTGGGCATTTTTTTCGTATCAACTGTAACAAGGCAAAAACTTCTCACTTCATGTCAGCGCTGACAGAGAGTCATGGAAATCTGGAGTTCTGGAGGACAGTAAGATCCCTCTCAGAAGTATTCATACACTACCAACTGATATTTTATTGGATTCAGCTGCTGTAAATTCTAAAGAGGAAATATGCGATTTTAATAGGCATTATACGGTATCTCTCCATGTGATATTTTGAATAATAATGATGATCCTTTTGATCTTTATTGTGATGAATCTGAACCTCAGACAGATAACAGTCTGACTTTCTCTTTTCTACATGGAGGTCTTAAATGCTCTCCGCTCCATAGACCCAAAGAACTTCATGGAGCTGATGACTTCAATCCAAAACTTCAATTACTACTTGCCCCATATTTAATTCAACCTCTATTATATATTTTTTAATGTATCTATTTAAATGAAAAGAATTATGGGAAATGGCACATGTTTACCTTTATATAAAGTGAAATATAAAAATGTAAATAATTTCCAGCCAATATATAAATGACCTTCATGCAATAGTTTTAAAAAAAAAGTGTGTTGCAAATCAGATTACAGTTTACTTAAATAAATGCTCCATTTTCAAGTGTTTCAGAAAAGGTCATAGTACTGTCACTGCATCATAAAATTTTTAAATGACACTTTCTCAGCCCTTTATGACAAACAACATTGTGTAGCTCTGTTTATTGATTTAACTAAAGCTTTTGATTCAGTGGATCATGGAGTCCTCTTGAAGCGCCTAAAGCACATTTGATTTGACAATACTACATGTAATTGGTCCCAAAATTATGTTTCAAACTGAAGCTAGGCAGTAATTTGGTTAAATCAGAGTAACTGCAGTGTATAGATGTAGACATATCACAAGTACATACATCATACATACTTGTTGAAATCGGAAATTGTCTCAGATTACCTGACCTGTGGGGTACCCCAGGGGTCAATCCTGGGACCCTTTTTGTTCAATCTCTATATGTTGTTGTTGTTAGACCAGTTAATACACAGCAATAATGTGTCTTACCACAACTCTGCAGATGACACTCAGATCTATGTCTCACTGCAGCAGGTGAATATGGACCAGTGGATTCACTCTGCCACTGCATCCAACAGATCAGTGTGTGGATGCAAAACAACTTTCTTCTGCTAAACTCAGACAAGACTGAAGTCATCACCTTTGGCCCACAGAAACATAGAGAAAGTATCAGCAGTCACCTCCAGTCTCTCTCTCTCTCTAAAACCTTCAAATCAGGTTAGAAATCTAGGGGTAATAATGGACTCAGACCTGAACTTAAACAGCCACATCAAATGAATAAGATTTTTTACCATCTAAACTGCAAAAATCAAAGGTTTACAGTCAAAACCAGACTTGGAGAGACTTATTCATGCATCGTTTCCAGTAGGTTAGACTACTGTAATGTCCTGCTCACTGGCCTCTCCAAAAGAGCATTAATAGTCCTGTGCTCACGTCTCTGTACTGGCTCCTGTGGTTCAGAGAATAGACTGAACCACAGGAGCAGCTCTGTTTGTGTACAAGTCTTTAATGGACTAGCACCAAAGTACATTTCCAACATGTTAGTGCCATATGAACCATCTCACACTCAGGGACCGGCCTCCTGCTGGTGCCCAGAGTCAGGATTAAACATGAGGAATCAGCGTTTCAGTTTTATTTAACAGTCTTCCTGAAGATGTGAGACAGGCCTCTACTTTGACAATGTTTAAATCCAGGCTCAAAATGGTTCTGTTTAGCTGTGCATATGACTGAAAGGTTTTTATTCTTCACTCTTCTCTTTTTATTTTGTAATGAGTAACTATGTTTGTATTGTTATTTCATTGTATTTCTTATTCTGCACTTTGAGTTACGTCCTATACAAATAAACTTGCTTTGCTTATTACAACAATACAGATTTTTACATATCGTTCCAATAATCAGTTGCAGTTGCATGTGTTCTATAGGCTCTCGTGAAAGCTTTGATTTTGGGATGTGTACATTGTGTACCTTAATGTCCTCATTTGTTTACTGTAAGTTAAAAACGGCAAGAGCAGGTGGAGTTTGGTTACTATTACTTTAAATGTGGTGGCATGCACACTTCAGCCCTAGGCCATTGTTGGTGAGTACTTAAAAAGATCCTTAATAAATAATTGATATTATGTAAAAATATTATTCATCAAAAGATATTATATGATTGTTGCTATGTAATTGTTAGTTTTTAGGTAGAAATTATGATGTATAATGAAAGAAACAACTAACTATAGCAACTGTCTTCAACCTTCAGCCCAGTCTTCAATCTTACATTTGTCTGACATCTTCATTAGTTAATTGCTGAAAAGTCCATGAGTGAAGATCTTTTGCAATAAGATCCACCACTAAGATAAGTCCATTAATCGTGACACATTTTTGCTGTTAGATTTCGGGCTGGGTACCTGTAAAAAGAGGATGGACAGGTGTATTATTATGACAACATCATAGAAATGCTGTATTGGTAGATGAATTGTCATATTGATTTCCCTTTGTGCCATTGACAATAACCCTATAAATGAACCTTATAGTAAATAATGAGAAAATAATGAAAAACGGGTGTATTTAGTTTGTATAACTAACAAATGCTCTTGACTGTCTGTACCTCTCAAATCTTCATGTACTAGGAAAAAAAAAAGAAAAGGATCCCCACCAACGCAAACAAAAGTTTCAGACAATAAATATTGTGCCCCAAATACAATGTTGTTTTCTTATTTATGACTCAGTATACTAATGTATACACATTGTATTCTATTAAAAAAATTCTAGAGTAGGGCAACAGAGGGAATTACTATATATTGCAGTATGAGGAGTGCCGAAATCGAAAAACAAATGTCTTGCTCTATACATGGTCATTATTTTTAGTTCTAAAGCATGAGATGCCAACGCAAAAGTACTCAAGAGCATGTTTGAAGAACAATACAAATAATGCATAATGTGTTGTTTAAGGATCGTGACAGGAATACACTACACTCTTATACATCAAACTAAAGCAGTTTAAACAAAAAATATGTAATTGTCCCTAGTGCCTGAGCTTTCTGATCAATATTATTGCTATTAAATGGTAACTGATGATAACTAACATGAAGGACATAAAGGTTTTCCCTTTGCTTTTTAGGATTGATCATGATGCTTTCCATATTCCTGTTGTATGGTAAGACACACACACACACACACACACACACCCCCCACACACACACACACATATATATATATATATATATATATATATATATATATATATATATATATATATATATATATATATATATATATATATATATATATATATATATATATATATATATATATATATATATATATATATATATATATATATATATATATATATATATATATATATATATATATATACACACATCTTCTTTCTGTCCTGGAGCAGATAACTACTGTGGAAACCTCTCTTGGAGGGATTAGATGAACATCTATATTATGTTGTGTTTCTTAAAGCCACAGTATATAACGTTTTCCCCAAAAAATAGATGAAAATAAAAACATGTTTTTTTTTTCATTTTGGTTATGTTTTTGCAATTAAAAACATGTGTCTTCTTTAATGTGAACGGACTTGTACCTTCTCAAACTTGACTCTTACTTGGCTTTTCTTCTGCTTGTTCCCATTGAAATATTGGTCCTTTGACTATAATCTGTCACAGTATGAAATAAAATTTGTACATCTCCAGGGAGATTATTCCAAAGTACTGGTTTAACTTTTTATTTCCATGGAATCAGGCAGATAATGTGTTGCCTTCAGAAAGTTACATACTGTACCTTTAAGACAGCATAATTTTTTTAACAAATTATTAAATGCTTAACATATGAAATTGTATGGACGCATTGGTTAACTTAGACCAGGGGTGCCTAAACTCTTTTCACCGAGGGCCATATCTTGAAAAATATTGTACACGGAGGGCCACAGACCAGTGGTGAATACAGCGGATAATTCAGACGGTGCACTTAACATGGAATATATATATTGGAATATAATATTAGGTCTGCATGACAATGCCACATAATTTTAGTTTATATTTGTAGGATTACTCAAATTTGCCGTGAAAGGCACTGATGATGATTAATTGGGCCAGTTCAACTGAAGGCCTGAGGACCAATAAAAATTGGTCTGAGGGCCGCATTTGGCCCCCATGCCATAGTTTGGACACCCCTGACTTACACTGTTTTTATTTTTAACACCACTTAATCACTTGCTATTCCAGGGATTTGTATCTTCCCATGTGCTTCCAAAAAGTACATGTTTGTAAACCTACAGCTGACCTGGACAGAAGCCCAACAGTACTGCAGAGAGACATATAGTGATCTGGCTACCATCAGCAGTCAGGAGGATATAACTCAGCTGACCAGACCTAGTTCTTACAATGGTTCTGCCTGGATTGGTCTGCATGATGACCCTGCTTCATGGAACAGAGTGATGAGTGAAGACTCCAACTCTTGGAGGTGGACTGCCACTGGCACCACCAGCCCTGGAGCATACCAGATCTGGAAACAAGCAGAGCCAAATTTTTTAGCAGCACAACAGAGCTGTGGAGCACATTCATTTGGTACATGGATGGACTATTATTGCACATACAAGTTTCCTTTTGTATGTTACACAGGTAACTCAGTTATCTCTGCACATTTTTTGATTACATAATATTATGCAATTATTATAGTGTTTAGTAGATTAAGAATTAAACTTGCTGTGAAATATGCAAGACAAAAGCAATAACATCATCTCTGGGACCATAAAAGTTTAAATCCATTGCATTACATTTGTTAAAGAACACCTATTATACATTTCTGTAGTTTTAGTCCCCCTTTAAATGTGTGTTTGGTCACTATGTGATAAGTATTTTACATTTTCTAATTTAAACTAATGTCAGTATTTACATTGTACACTTTACCTGTTTCCAGTGAGGTATTTAGGCACTGGAGCTCCCTCGGCTGTCAGCAATGGGAACGAAAGATGGGAAAGTAAACAATTCCACTATGAATGCTATGCTAACAGAGCTTATTAGAGCCATGTGTTTGTTGTGGACATAATTTGACTGCAGAACGAGTCTGGTGAATGTTTCTATGCTTAAGCTGCCTGCGGCCGCCTGCAACTATAGATTTCCGATCATGGGGAAAATCATGAGACGTAGCTACAAATCATGAGTCATAGGTCTCAGAGTAAGACAGGAACAAAGATCAAATATAGAACCGTCATACGACCAAAGACGAGCTGCAACTGACATGAAGCGTGTCTGATATTTTTTAACCTTGGTCAGAATGAGCGGCCCTCTCACTGTGTCTGCGATCAATCTGTGTGGGCAACAGTTAACACAGGCTCTCCTCAGAAGAGCTTGGCTGTGAATGGGACTATCTGTCCTGTTTTCCCTTTCATTTACGCACTTTTATAAACACAAAAACACTGCTAGCATGTCATGCTAGTCTCAGCCAACTTATACAATTACTGAGCTGTCACCACACAGAGCCTGGAACCTGATATTCTCCCAGACGAACAGGTGGTAGCCATGTCTGGTCCTGTGCACCATCACACAGTGATGGTGACATCCAACAATCTTATAAGTGGACTCGAGGGTTTAAAAACGTGCAGGACGCAGCTAAATAAGCAAAATGCAAACAGAGCATTTTTCAGTGCTCCACTACAATGGATTAACAGTTTAATGAAACAAGCTTGAAAAGAAGCAAAAATGCAACACTAGATTTGTATAATATGGTTAAAAGCTCCAAAAAGTCAATTTTTCTATAGCATGTGTTCTTTATGGATATATTATGCCAGAATGGTCAGTTTCTCACAGTGCTGGTATGAAGTGACTGCAATGCTAAAAATATTTCAAATCATTATAGGTTCAACTGAGAAACAATTCTTCCTCATCAGAAGCCCCACATCTACATGGCATGATGCACTGGCCTACTGCAGATTGAACTACAAAGACCTGGCGATGATTGAAAGTGCTGAGGAAAATAACCAGGTATCTTCCCTAATTCAACCATATGGATACCACACTGTGTGGATCGGCCTGTACAGAGAGCCCTGGAGGTGGTCTGACAACTCACTCAGCCCATTCACAAACTGGGCTGATGGAAGCCCCAACAACTACAATGGAGCTGAGCATTGCACTGTTGAGATTTCAACTCATGTCTGGGATGATGCAAATTGTGCATTAACGTATCCTTTCATCTGTCAGGAAGGTATGTTTAAGTAATGTTAATGTTCTTTATGTGTTTACAGTAGAGCTGGGTACATACCTGTTTTGATACCAGTATCTGAAAAAAAAAACTAACAAATCCACTTAACCCTTGTGTGGTGCTGGGGTTCTTTACTGACCCAAAAGCACTTTCATCTCATGATTCAGTTCACTTAACATTAATGTAATTCAGTGAATTTGTGCATCTCTGGAGTATCTGAACATTAAATACATTTTACATTTAACTGTATTTATGAACTATAATATTTACAGCATTCCATGTGCCTTAGCGACCTGACCCACAAACCAAGCACAACTGACAATTTTGCAGTTATTTTGCAGTTTATTAAAACTGTACTCAGCTGTACTCACTCACGTACATCCATAGCAACATGGACATCTCAGTGAATAAAAGCATCCCCAACCATAACGCCTCACCTGACTCAGGGTCATCATACATGCACGCTCCTCAACCCCAATTTGTGTATGTTTTCTAATTTTTGAAAAAAATAATTTAAAAATAATAATTTCCAAAAATATAAAAAGGATATATTCATTTGTTGGTCTTGAATGGCTTTACAAGAGGTAGAAATTTTACATTTTCTTTAACCAGGTGTTTGCAAAATGTACTGAAAGTCACGGGTCCTTTTGGGACACTAAAGCGGGAACAAATAAATGAACACTGCATGAGGGTTACTACTGTGTTTTATCATTTGTGTGTGAAACACACCAACATTTCCATAATGCACCAGACATTTTTTTCCTGTAATAGTTTCTGGTTTAAGAAATACCTGGTTAATTTTAATAGTAACCTGCTTTAATTTAAATGACTGAAATGTACAGTTTTCTTTTTGTCCAGAATTCAAGGCAACGCTCAATGTGCAGATGAAACTCTCAGCTAGTGTGGATTTGTCTAAGTCAACAATCCACAGGCAGATTTTACAACAGGTAAATCCTTCTCTCTGTATTTATACATATCGCTATTATGTTTTATATCAGACTACATCACATTTGATTTTGTTGGATTTAATATTTCATTCATGAAAGTTTACATACACAGTCAGGCAAGCATCAGTAATACTACTGCAGAAACAGGGATTACTACAGTCTTCTGTGGGCACAGCCACCTAAAACAATGAGAATACCCATCACTGGGTTAACATGGGACCTCTCACCTAGTCCACACTGAAGATGAGGTGCTCCAGCAGCACAATGCTAAAGTCTACATTCAGGGTCAAATTATTAATCACCTCTGAAAGATTAATAATTTTCATACTTGCTACATGGAGTATGAGCATGCACACAATCAATTCAATTAATTACATTTACATACATGTTGTAATTTGGGCTATACATTTCGTATACATTTTGTATTATTATTATTATTATTATTATTATTATTATTATTTATTTATTTATTTATTTATTTATTTATTTATTTATTTATTTATTTATTTATTTTACTAGTTATTACTACTTTTTTCTTGCTGCATCAAACATGGTCAACAACTTTGATAAATTGTAATCTGCTTTGGGGCCAGCTGGTAGAATTGCAAGATTCATCACATTCATCAAAACAGGATAGACACAATTAGCAAATTATAAAGGGTGCAGTTTTTGATGTTCCATCATTTCCTCCACAACAACAAAATATCCTGTTCTGATTCAGCATAAAAATAGTTTATATCTGTATGAACATGTTCTTGTGAAAAGTGACTAGTTGTAGTCTGTCAGTTCTTCTAGACAATATTGGAAGCAAATGTTTGTTTTTTTTCTTTATCCCTTAGGTTGGTGAAAGGCTCCTCCATCTTGGAGTGACAGACATACAGTGGACACTTATAAGCAAACAAAAATAGAGAACGGCCAGAAGAAATGGTCACATATGGATACAAAATAACAATAAGGTCATAAATAACATATTCAAAACTAACTAAAATAAAGGAGCTGTTATTATTTGTTTTTTGTTATTTGTATTGTGTTCAAAATCTACAAAAATGTATTTCCTGCCACCACTTTCTATAATGTTTTGGGGTTTTTTTTGTTTTGGTTTTTTTTTTTTGGAATATTTCTGGTAAAGTTTACTACCTTCTTATCCCCATGGAAATGTTTTTGTTTTGGTTAACTTTTCAAGATGTGTTGACCACATATTTACTGTTAAATATGTGTTTTAAATACACACTTACAAACAGTGCAGGCAAAGAGGAAACATATGTGTCTGATTTAAGGTACCTGATTTTTAAAACAGACCTTGTTCATTCTCATGGCTTTGTAGTGGTTAAGTTAAGCAAAGTTATTCCTCACTTATCCAAAAGCACGTGCTTTTCACAACTTTCAGAGGTAAGAGCAGAGTTTGCAGTCACAGTAATGCAACACTGCATCAAGTATTGGAGAGTTGCTCCATCTGTTTAGTTCCACCTGCATCTGTACCTTCTTGACTTTGTTTAAAACCGTGTCTCAGTCATGTTTAAATGAACACATGAACGCTCTCAGGTGAGACTGTGGACGTGCTGAGAGGGGGTGGAAACAGGACGGGCTGTATGTTTCTTTGGGTATTTTAAGAGACTGAATAATTTTCAGAAAGCTGTAGTGTGCCAAGTATATGTCAAAAAAGTATATCTCTAAAAACAGTCATAGATCCCAAGGTCTTTTCTTCTTTTCATCCCCAACTAGATTTCTCTTTTTTGTGAAGAACTTTTCTTCTATTAGGGAATGGCCCCTCTCTAAACCTCGATTGTATTGTGATTTCTGAGCGCTCTGATCATGTGTCTCTTGGAGTGTTGTCCATCCATCCATTTTCTTCCGCTTATCCGGAGCCGGGTCGCGGGGGCAGCAGTCTAAGCAGGGACTCCCAAACTTCCCTCACCCCAGACACGTCCTCCAGCTCCTCCGGTGGGACCCCAAGGCGTTCCCCAGGCCAGCCGAGAGACATAGTCCCTCCAGCGTGTCCTGGGTCTTCCCCGGGGCCTCCTCCCGGTGGGACATGCCCAGAACACCTCCCTAGGGAGGCGTCCAGGAGGCATCCTGAGCAGATGCCCGAGCCACCTCAGCTGGCCCCTCTCAACGTGTAGGAGCAGCGGCTCTACTCCGAGCTCCTCCCGTGTGACCGAGCTCCTCACCCTATCCCTAAGGGTGCACCCGGCCACTCTGCGGAGGAAGCCCATTTCAGCCGCTTGTATCCGCGACCTTGTCCTTTCGGTCATTACCCAGAGCTCATGACCATAGGTGAGGGTAGGAACATAGATTGACCGGTAAATCGGGAGCTTTGCCTTTGGGCTCAGCTCCTTCTTCACCACAACGGACCGATACAGCGACCGCATCACTGCAGACGCTGCACCGATCCGCCTGTCAATCTCACGCTCCATCCTTCCCTCACTCGTGAACAAGACCCTGAGATACTTGAACTCCTCCACTTGGGGCAGAGACTCACCACCCACCCGGAGAGGGCAAACCACCTTTTTCCGGTCGAGAACCATGGCCTCGGATTTGGAGGAGCTGATTCTCATCCCAGCCGCTTCACACTCTGCTGCAAACCGCCCCAGTGCCTCCTGCAGGTCCTGGCTCGAAGAAGCCATCAGGACAACATCATCTGCAAACAGCAGAGATGAGATCCTGTGGTTCCCGAACCAGGCCCCCTCCGGCCCCTGGCTGCACCTAGAAATTCTGTCCATAAATATAATGAACAGAACCGGTGACAAAGGGCAGCCCTGGCGGAGTCCAACATGCACCGGGACGTCAGCGAGTTAAGCAGGTAACAGTGTGTCATTATCCACAGTGAAAAGAGCACTGTACTGACCACTGTAAAGACCACTCTGCCAGGAAGAAGCCATTACTCGAAAAGACTCATAAAAAAGTCAGATTTGCAAATACACACAAGGACATGGATTTCTGGAGACATGTCGTGTGGCTTCATAAAACTAAAATTGAACTGTTTGGCCATAATGAGCATTGTTACCTTTGGAGAAAAAAGGTGGAAACTTACAAGCCTGAGAACACCATCGACTGTGAAATACAGGGGTGGCAGCTTCATGTTGTGGGATTGTTTTGCTGCAGGAGGGATTGGTCACTTAAAATAGGTGGTCATAAAATAGATGGCATCATGAGAACAGAACATTATGTGGAAATAATGAAGCAACATCTTAAGACATCAGCCAGAAAGTTAAAGCTTTGGTGCAAATGAGTTTTCCAAATGGACAATGACCTGAAGCATACAGCCAAACTGGTTACAAAGTGGCTTAAGGATAACACAGTCAGTGTTTTGGCGGCCATGACAAAGCCCTGATCTCAATCATACTGAAAATTCATGGGCAGACCTGAAGTGGGCGAGCAAGGCAGCCTACAAAGTTGGCGCAGGTACACCAGTTCTGTCAGGAGGAATGCGGCGCGGGGGTGGTTGCGAGTCCCTGGCAGGCATGTCGGGGGGGCGGGCACACCGGGGCGAGGGCCTTCGTCTCCTCTTGCAGCTTTAATTACACTTGTTACAGACAAAATGAAGCTAGACTGTGGCTGAAATGTGATAGGGGTTTTGTGAATTTGATTATTCAGAGGAAATAGTAAAATAGTATTCAGAGTATTCAAATATATGCCATTAGCCCAATCCTTGTATCCCATATTTACATGGGATAGGGCCAGTACTTCTCTCAATGTGATAATAAGTGTAAAAAATAAGACCAAAATAAGTGTTTTGTTGGGGTTTTTTTATGTTTTATGACAATGAAAACATGTCCTGATTGTGAGCTGGCTTGCTTTTTCCATGGAAACATGCTGGTAATGTGTCACCTCCAGAAAATTGTGGTGTTGCTTTAAGTAGATATAAAAGTTTCCCTACAAACTAACAATCTAACAGTAGTGGTGTCAGAATTCAGCAGTAGGGGATTAATAAATAAAATATAATAAATATGCAACTACAACTCAGAGTAAATTGAGAGTATTTTTCTACAGCTACCTTATCTACACTTTATTCATTTAGGCACAGCACACCCCCAGTTCAAACTGTAATGATCAGTGGGGAAGATAGTGAAATAATGTCCACTTATAAATACCTGGGGGTGCATCTGGAAAACAAGCTGGACTGGGCCACAAATACAGATGCACTTTATAGGAAAGGCTAAAGCTGTCTATACTTTTTAAGAAATCTTAGGTCTTTTAATGTTAACAATAAACTGCTGCATGTGTTTTGTCTCAGAAAAGTCTTAGAAGACTAGAAAAACTATTAGAGAGAGCTGGTTCAACTGCTGGAAGTAGTTTAGACACTTTAGACACAGGATGGATGCTAAACTAAACAACATGGACCATCCTCCGAATTCAGCTGAATTCAGAGCAGACAGTGAACGTCTGAGATCTGTGAGCTCCAGGACAGAACGTCAGAAGAACTCCTTCCTGACTGCCATAAGACTGTACAACAAGGAGGTATATGGCAGATGAAGATTTGAAGAGGCCTACATTTCCTGAATTCCTGAATTCCTGAATTTCCCTTTGGGGTTGAATAAAGTCTTTTTGAAAAATCTCCACTTTATTTTTAGTTTGAACTTTTGCTTTTAAATGTCAAATACAGGCTGTTCCCCTGGGAGCTATTAATGGATTTGGTGACATTTCAGGCTATAAAATTAGTATCAACAAATCAGAGGTTATGCTAGTAGGCACTGTTATGTTTAATGCCTACATAACCTTTAAAATAGATGGATACAACTCAAACAATAGGCATGTCACAAGTGCATACATCAGTGTGCTGACCCAGCACTAATCACACATGCACTGCATATTTGACCATAAACTGTATATACTGTGGCTTGTAAAAGTATTCATCCCTATGAAACCTTTTCAGTTTTCAATATTTTTTAATTTGTATTTTATGTGAATAAGTAACACAAAATGGTACCTAAGTGTGAAGTAGAAAGAAAATTATACATCATTTCCAGATAAAAAAAACAAAAAAAACAAAACAAAACAAAACAAAACTGAAAAGTGCAGTGTGCAAAAGTATTCAGCCCCGATAAGTCAATACCTTTTGCTGCAATTACAGGTGCAAGTCATTTGGGGTATGTCTCCACCAACTTTGCTCACCTACAAACTGAAATGTTTGCCCATTCTTCCTGGCAAAACAGTTCAAGCTCTGTCAGATTTGATAGAGACCGTTGGATTTAGGTCCAGACTTTGACTGGGCCGTTCTAACACATGAATATGTTTTGCTTTAAGCCATTCCATTATCGCTTTGGTTTATGTTTAGGATCATTGTCCTTCTGGAAGGTGAACCTCTGCCCCAGTCTCAAGTCTTTTGCAGACTCCAACAGGTTTTCTTCCAAGATTGCCCTGTATTTAGCTCCATCCATCTTCCCATCAACTCCGACCAGCTTCCCTGTTCCAGTTGAAGAAAAGCCCCCCACAGCATGATGCTGCCACCACCGTGTTTGACTGTGGGGATGGTGTGTTCAGAATAATGTTCAGGGTTAGTTTTCCTCCACACGTAGCGTTTTGCTTTTAGACCAAAAAGTTTGATTTTTCCAGTAGGTTAGACTACTGTAACAGCCTGCTCACTGGCCTCTCGTAATGAGCTGTAAGACAGCTGCAGGACATCCAGAACTCTGCTATTCATGTCCCGACTAGAACCAGGAAGTACAAACACACAAGTCCTGGCAGGCTTCCACTGCTCTACTTTTGAACATGTCTCTCCATGGTTTTAGTACCAAAGTAGATCTCTGACATGTTAGTGCCAGGGGACTAACTCCTGCTGCTGCCCTGAGTCAGGACTAAACATGAGGAATCAGCATCAGTCTTCCTGAAGATGTGACACAGGCCTCTACTCTGACAATGTTTAAATCCAGGATCAAAACAGTTCTGTTTAGCTGTGCATATGACTGAGACATTTTTATTCTGCACTCTATTTTTATTTTTAATGAGTAACTATGTTTGTATTGTCATTTCTTTGTATTTCTTATTCTGTAAAATACTTTGAATTACTTTGTGTATGATGTGCTATACAAATAAACTTGCTTTGCCTATTAAAAGAGTACAGGTTCTTACATACTGTTCCACTGAAGCAGCAATAATAATCAAGTGGAATATTATTTCTGCAGTTGCACGTGTGTTCTATAGGCTGTTCTCATGCTCTGATTTCGGGAAGTCAAATGATTACTTAGTTATTTCTGAGTTCCCAAGACAATGCTGTTCTTAAACAATTGTGATACAACAAACAGGGATGGGTGTGAATCCAGTGCAAACAAATCAGCTACATTCTACTTTAATGTCCTCATTTGTTTACTGTAAGATTAAGACGGAAAGAGCAGGTGGAATTTGGTTACTATTACTTAACCAGGTGTCATGCACACTCCAGGCCTGGGCCATTGCCACAACGTTCCATTATATGAACGTGTATTCATTATTATTTTGTGTTAGACTAGAATAAAAGCATGTTGTTGTTGGGTTTTTGTTTTTTGTTTTTTTTTTTCATTTTGCTTGCATCTCCACATACCTGACTCTTACTTGGCCTGGAGGATGGTCTTTCTGCACTCTGTTTCTATTGAACTTGTGACCAGGGACCCTCACCATGATGTAGGAATCCACAAGTGTGTGAATGTATGTTTAAATATAAAAGAAGAGATGGTCACATGTGGATACAAAATATCCATAAAGTCGTAAACTAACATATTTGCACAAACTAAAATAAAGGAGCCGTTATTATTTAATTGCTCTAATAGTGTTCAAAAAAGTTCACTCATTTACAAAAATAATCTGTCTATGATGTATATTTTGTGTAACCTTTCTGGCAGAGTCCACTACCTTCTTGTCTCCATGGAGATGTTATTGTTTTGACTGGTATATTTCTGTGATGGAAATAATTGAACTGTATGTAATTATCACATATTATATTGTATGTTGACCACATATTTACTATTAAATACATGTTTGATTCCCTAAAAATGCATCGTGCTTGATATTTTTTTTTCTTTCTGTTGTTTTCAGGTTCTCCAGACAAAGATATAAGACATTTCATAAAGTAAATCCCTAACTCCTGCCCTCACCATGGCCCTGAGCTTAAGAATGACACTTCTATGAGTATTAACTGCAAACACATTACATATTTAGATCAACACTATATTTACTGAAATTAACATGCTTAGTACATTTTTATTTATTTTTTTTTTGATGCTCTGAGCCCTCTGTCCTTTTGCTCTTATGTTTTACTGTAGTGTTTTATTTAATTTATGCATAATTTCAAAAGGTGGACACATCCCAACTTTGAAAAATTGAATCAAATATTTGCCTTGGTCATGTCGTCTGTTATTAGTTTGTAGATAAAATAAATTTCCACATTGTAAAAGAACCAGTTTTTTGAACGGCTCTTTGAAATGAACAGATACAAAAGATTCGGATCCCACTAAAGAGTCGAAAATCCGATCACCAATTTTAATGCAAAGACAACGTGGGCCCAGAGGGGATGCGACAACTTTTCAAATGTTGTATTTGGTCTGGGGCTGTGGCTCCATCTGTGAGTCTGTCCAACGCCCTCTACCTTTGATAAAATAGAAAAATATCAATGTGATATTTCTCAGTAAAGACGATACCTATTTGTTTAATAAATTGCCTCCTACACGTTAATACCAAATCTAGGCCTTCAGTTAGAGCTGGGTATGAGTATGAATGATCCTGATTTTTGATTTGATTTTAGCAACACAGACTTTCAATCATTGCAATTTAAAACACAAAATAATCAGTTTGTTCCTCTTAAGTCTGAACTGTGCTCCAACATGCCTTTACTGAGAGAGATTGACTTGGGGCCTCAGTTACAAAGACCCAAGTGGACCTTTGATGATTTGAAATTGAACAAAATTACATGTATCGCACAGTCCTACCTACACTTATAACGCTTATGTCTAATCATAACTAATCAGAATCATATAAAAATTAGACAAATAAAATGTGATAGGTTTGTTTTATTTCATCACACACACACACAGGTCATTTTTGGCAAGTAGTAATGATCCCAAATATTTATACATCGATACTGACCCAGGAATCAAAGTATCTATTCTCACGCAAGAATATTGATACTTACAATCTCATCAAAATTTTTATTTTTGTTAAAGCTCTACTCATATTTTCTTTATATGTGGACGTATTTAATTTTTGAAACAGAGATTAAAGCAAAGTCAAATTCTTTACTGTAAAAGAGTTTTTTGCAATTTAGTACAAATGGGTTGGTTTTGTATTGGATCAGGTTGACGATACTTGCCTAAATCTAAAAGAAAACAATAGAAATACACAGTATGCTAATTGTTGTGAGATCACCCTTTATTTAGAATTTTTAGAAACCCTTTATATATATATATATATATATATATATATATATATATATATATATATATATATATATATATATATATATATATATATATATATATATATATATAAACAAATTATCTTTTTTTGTATATTTTGTGTCAATCAATTTTTTTTACAATTTCTAAAAACATTTAAAAAAGGATCTGTTACACTTCTAAGGAGTATTAATTGATACCACGTTACATATGTGATTCACCATGTTTCCTTTTATTGTTTTGAGTCTCTCCATCTTTTGCTGTCTGCGCTAAGTCGCTCCCCCTTCAGAGCGCTATCACAACACAATCAGCGAGCATCCTGCTAATGAAACTACTGCAAATCACAAGTTGTAGCATGTTGTTTTGTACCAAGCTTTTGTATATTTATGGAAAATCATTGTAAGGGAGCATGGGTGATGTAGGCTTGTGGGCGGAGCATTGGACAGAATCATACTGCTAACCATAAAAAGGGTCTGAACGGGGTCCAGGAGAGATCGCTAGATTATTTAAATATGGATGAATGAAATATAAAATCACTTCAGGTGTTTTTTGGTGTTTTTTTTTTTTATGAGGGAACAATATTATAAGATGGTAGAAAGCTCCTAAAAGTTGATTTTGTGTAATGCCCCTTATTTAAGTTTACATTTAAAGGCAGTAATAAATAAGTTTAAAGTTATACTGGGGAACATTCACGGAAAAATAGCAGTTTCTTGTCTTGATTCTCTGATCCATTGCAGTTTGAAATTGACTTCACGATATTTCTCCATAAGTCTGTCTTTGATCTGTATCAGAAAGAATAACAGTATGAATGAAATTGTAAAGGACTGAAGAGAAGACAGTGGAGTCGTACCAGTCTGAGCAGCTGCTCCCTGATGGCCGCTTCACTCAGGTCCCCTTTGGTCTGGATTTGGATCTCTGTGTGGAAAACAGAGGCTCTCGGTTTCACTGCACACACAACAACTGAGTCAGGACACTGTTTTAAGTCTACAGACTGGAAAAGATCGTACAAAATATTGAAAGAGAAACAGCTGCGGCTAAGAAAAGCTAACTTGATCATCAAACGCTCTGAGAGGCTGAAGTCTGTAAAGGACCTGTACCCAAATTTTCATCATGTATTTGACCAGACCTTGTCTTGCCCTGCTACTGATTTACTGCATAAGCAGCTCTTAGGTCAAAATAAGTCTGCTGTGTACTATGTGCATGTAATTATCCAAATATCAGGAAGTACACGGTAGCAGGAAGTGCACAGTAAAATGCTAGCTGTTGATAGCATAGTGTGCAAAGCCCCCTGCAGGCCTCTGAAAGTAGTGAAAATGAGAATACTGCCATGCCTGCCTGCCTGCCTATCGGGGCCTTGTCCTTGATGTACTTATGAATCTTGGATGTTTCATCCTGGACAGTGGCTCTCACACTCACTAGTCTGCGGCCTCCTTCCTTACGGCTCGCGTAGAGTCTCAAGGTGCTGGATTTGGGATGGAACCTGCCATGCATGGTCAGGAGCTTTTGTGTCTTAACATCTGTGGTTTGTATTTCCTCCTTTAGCCAGTGAATGATTTCTGTTGGATATCTGATTACTGGCAGCTATTTATTGCCTGGGTCTTGTTCTTGCCATTGGCTGTAGCCACTTTCCTTGTTTCCTCTTCAAGGTTGCCATTTGCTTGTGGGATACCAAGGTACTTGTAGCTGTCCTCAGTGCCTGTTATTGTTCCTTCTGGGAGTGAAACCCCTTCTGTGTGGACTACCTTCCCTCTCTTTGTCAACATCCGGCTACACTTCTCAAGTCAGAATGACATTCCAGTGTCTGTGCTGTAGATCCTGGTGGTGTGGATCAGTGAGTCCATGTCTCGCTCAGTCTTAGCGTATAGCTTGATGTCATCCATGTAGAGGAGGTGACTGATGGTAGTTTTCCACAACCTCATCGAGTTTGCAATAAAGGCTCTTAAAGTCCTGCTGATGCTGTACAGCTCCAGGCATTCGGTGACCCATGTGTGTGGCTTTGTAATCAATCCAGGCAGTGCAGTTTACAGTTTTTTATGAGCGGCTCAGCAGTCATGGACGACTGTTCGGTCTACCAGGAGCTGGTGTTTGGCTCTCCTGGTATCTTTGCCGATGCCCTTCTGTGCTGTGCTCATGTATTGATCCATGTGCCCACTTATCTTAGCCACAGTGATGCCTGACATGAGCTTCCATGTTGTGGAGAGACAGGTTATTGGCCGATAGTTGGATGGGACTGTACCCTTTGAGGGATCCTTCTGGATCAGAATCGTACACCCTTCAGTTAGCCATTCAGGGTGAGGCAAACAGACAGTTTATTCTTCTGGTTTTATTATCTTGTGTGTAGCCTTTTAGACAGCTGCCACATCTGTCAGGATCTGATGACCTTATCTGCCCAATCCTCTAATTATGCTGCACTGAGGCCCTTGACTGAGACACAAAGGCGACTGAAAAGAGCACTATGTTGCTGCAGCTAAACTTTCTCTGGGGATCGATAGAGTATCTCTGTCTCTCTCTGATGTGTAGTAGTGCCACACTAGGCCCTTAAATACTTTCTGGGTCTTTAAATTAATACTTTCAACATTACACATAGATTTAAGCCTATTCATTATAAATATTATAGGCTCACCATCTCTTTATAATCATGTGATTAGCCTATGCACTGCAGAAAATCTTCACATTAGTTTCACTTCATGATCACGTTATCCACATTCAGTAAATACAGGAAAACTTCAATAACTGAACTTATAATATGCTTGCATTTTTACGCATAGTCTACAGTGCAAAACTAATTATGCACAAAAACACGAGCACTTTTGCAGGTCATTCACTCATCCAGCAAAGCTTCTCTTAGTAGCAACAGTAAACTCAGGAGGCAGGGCCAGAAGAACTCCTTCCTGACTGCCATAAGACTGTACAATAAGGAGGTATATGGCAGATGAAGATTTGAAGAGGCCTACATTTCCTGAATTCCTGAATTTCCCTTTGGGGTTGAATAAAGTCTTTTTGAAAAATCTCCACTTTATTTTTAGTTTGAACTTTTGCTTTTAAATGTCAAATACAGGCTGTTCCCCTGGGAGCTATTAATGGATTTGGTGACATTTCAGGCTATAAAATTAGTTTCAACAAATCAGAGGTTATGCTAGTAGGCACTGTTATGTTTAATGCCTACATAACCTTTAAAATAGATGGATACAACTCAAACAATAGGCATGTCACAAGTGCATACATCAGTGTGCTGACCCAGCACTAATCACACATGCACTGCATATTTGACCATAAACTGTATATACTGTGGCTTGTAAAAGTATTCATCCCTATGAAACCTTTTCAGTTTTCAATATTTTTTAATTTGTATTTTATGTGAATAAGTAACACAAAATAGTACCTAAGTGTGAAGTAGAAAGAAAATTATACATCATTTCCAGATTAAAAAAAACAAACAAAAAAAACAAAAACAAAAACAAAACAAAAAAACAACTGAAAAGTGCAGTGTGCAAAAGTATTCAGCCCCGATAAGTCAATACCTTTTGCTGCAATTACAGGTGCAAGTCATTTGGGGTATATCTCCACCAACTTTGCTCACCTACAAACTGAAATGTTTGCCCATTCTTCCTGGCAAAACAGTTCAAGCTCTGTCAGATTTGATAGAGACCGTTGGATTTAGGTCCAGACTTTGACTGGGCCGTTCTAACACATGAATATGTTTTGCTTTAAGCCATTCCATTATCGCTTTGGTTTAAGTTTAGGATCATTGTCCTTCTGGAAGGTGAACCTCTGCCCCAGTCTCAAGTCTTTTGCAGACTCCAACAGGTTTTCTTCCAAGATTGCCCTGTATTTAGCTCCATCCATCTTCCCATCAACTCCGACCAGCTTCCCTGTTCCAGTTGAAGAAAAGCCCCCCACAGCATGATGCTGCCACCACTGTGTTTGACTGTGGGGATGGTGTGTTCAGAGTAATGTTCAGGGTTAGTTTTCCTCCACACGTAGCGTTTTGCTTTTAGACCAAAAAGTTTGATTTTGGTCTCATCAGACCAGAGCACCTTCTGTCACATGTTTGCTGTGTCCTCCAAATGACTTCTAGCAAACTGTAAATGAGACTTCCTATGGTTAGTTTTCAACAATGACTTTCTTCTTGCCACTCTTCCATAAAGACCAGATTTGTGTAGTGCACGACTAATAGTTGTAATAATAATAATAATCCTGTGAACAGATTCTCCCACCTGAGCTGTGGATCTCTACAGCTCTTCCAGAGTCACCATGGGCCTCCTGGCTACATCTCTGATGAGTGCTCTTCTTCTTGTTCGTTCTGTAAGTTTTGGTGGACGGCCATGTCTGGGTAGTTTTGCAGTTGTGCCATACTCTTTTCATTTCCGGATGATGGATTGAACAGTGTTCCTTGAGGTGTTCAACACTTGGGAAATCTTGTTAGATTTAAACTTCACTACAACTTTTTCTCTGACCTGTTTGGTGTGCTCCTTTGACTTCATTTTGTGGTTTGCTCTCCAACACTCTCTTAACAAACTTCACAGCCTTCACAGCACAGCTGCATTTATACTGAGACAAGATTACACACAGGTGGACTCTTTTTAGTCATTAGGTCAAGATTCAATCTTTCCAAAATCATAAGGCAACTTCTTAAAGCAACTGGTTGCATTCAAGAAAAAGGGGGCTGAATACTTTTGCTTTTAAGTTTTTAAAATCTTGTAAAATATTTCCTTCCACTTCACACTTGAGTGCCATTTTGTGTTGGTGATTCACATAAAATGCTAAGAAAATGGATTTAAATTTGTGGTTGTGACGTGACAATATGTGAAAAAGTTCCAGGGGGATGAATACTTTTCCAAGCCACTGTATAAATGGAGACAGTTAAACTGCTTGCCACCACGTTCCAAACAGAAAGTGAGCATGAGCTGTGATTCAGTTCCATTGGCTCCAATTCACTTCTTACTGAAAAGCCACTGTAGTCATTAATTTCACCCATCATCACAGTTCATACAAGTCAGCCTTTTCTGAAGTTTGTTGCACATCTAGGACATTTCATGGTCACAAAGAAAAGGGCAAGATCACACCCAAAAGCAAAACTGCACCAAAAAGCGGAACTGCACCAAAAAACAAGACTGCTCCAAAAAACAAGACTGCACCAAAAAGCAACAGTGCACCAAAAATGCAAGATTGCAGGTGGGACCGCCATCGAAAATTGAACAGTGAGACATTAGTTGATAGCAGACAACCAGATTAAACAAGTAAATGGAGAACTGTCGCAGAACATCCTCTGTTCTTAGACCCTTTTTCTCGGTAAGAAAAAACAAACAAAAAAACAAAAACAAATAACAACCTGAAACTCAAGGTCAGAGAGCAAACAACGTGAGTCAGGCGCTTATATTGACTGACAGCTGACATAAACAAATAGTGAGCTCCCAAGTTGCAAAGCCCGACTGCAGGCTATACTGTCACACATCTAGAAAAGTTTCCAAAATTAAAGATATACTGTACTGTCTAAATTAGACTTGGAGAGACTTATCCTGCATTTGTCTCCAGTAGGTTAGACTACTGTAACAGCCTGCCCACTGGCCTCTCGTAATGAGCTGTAAGACAGCTGCAGGACATCCAGAACTCTGCTATTCATGTCCCGACTAGAACCAGGAAGTACAAACACACAAGTCCTGGCAGGCTTCCACTGGCTTCCTGTGGCTCAGAGACTGCTCTACTTTTGAACATGTCTCTCCATGGTTTTAGTACCAAAGTAGATCTCTGACATGTTAGTGCCAGGGGACTGACTCCTGCTGCTGCCCTGAGTCAGGACTAAACATGAGGAATGAGCATCAGTCTTCCTGAAGATGTGACACAGGCCTCTACTCTGACAATGTTTAAATCCAGGATCAAAACAGTTCTGTTTAGCTGTGCATATGACTGAGACATTTTTATTCTGCACTCTATTTTTATTTTTAATGAGTAACTATGTTTGTATTGTCATTTCTTTGTATTTCTTATTCTGTAAGAATAATCGTGTAATTTATCTTATCGTGTAAAATACTTTGAATTACTTTGTGTATGATGTGCTATACAAATAAACTTGCTTTGCCTATTAAAAGAGTACAGGTTCTTACATACTGTTCCACTGAAGCAGCAATAATAATCAAGTGGAATATTATTTCTGCAGTTGCACGTGTGTTCTATAGGCTGTTCTCATGCTCTGATTTCGGGAAGTCGAATGATTACTTAGTTATTTCTGAGTTTCCAAGACAATGCTGTTCTTAAACAATTGTGATACAACAAACAGGGATGGGTGTGAATCCAGTGCAAACAAATCAGCTACATTCTACTTTAATGTCCTCATTTGTTTACTGTAAGATTAAGACGGAAAGAGCAGGTGGAATTTGGTTACTATTACTTAACCAGGTGTCATGCACACTCCAGGCCTGGGCCATTGCCACAACGTTCCATTATATGAACGTGTATTCATTATTATTTTGTGTTAGACTAGAATAAAAGCATGTTGTTGTTGTTGTTGGGTTTTTGTTTTTTTTTTTTGTTTTTTTTTTTTTCATTTTGCTTGCATCTCCACATACCTGACTCTTACTTGGCCTGGAGGATGGTCTTTCTGCACTTTGTTTCTATTGAACTTGTGACCAGGGACCCTCACCATGATGTAGGAATCCACAAGTGTGCGAATGTATGTTTAAATATAAAAGAAGAGATGGTCACATGTGGATACAAAATATCCATAAAGTCGTAAACTAACATATTTGCACAAACTAAAATAAAGGAGCCGTTATTATTTAATTGCTCTAATAGTGTTCAAAAAAGTTCACTCATTTACAAAAATAATCTGTCTATGATGTATATTTTGTGTAACCTTTCTGGCAGAGTCCACTACCTTCTTGTCTCCATGGAGATGTTATTGTTTTGACTGGTATATTTCTGTGATGGAAATAATTGAACTGTATGTAATTATCACATATTATATTGTATGTTGACCACATATTTACTATTAAATACATGTTTGATTCCCTAAAAAATGCATCGTGCTTGATTTTTTTTTTCTTTCTGTTGTTTTCAGGTTCTCCAGACAAAGATATAAGACATTTCATAAAGTAAATCCATAACTCCTGCCCTCACCATGGCCCTGAGCTTAAGAATGACACTTCTATGAGTATTAACTGCAAACACATTACATATTTAGATCAACACTATATTTACTGAAATTAACATGCTTAGTACATTTTTTTTTTTTTTTTTTGATGCTCTGAGCCCTCTGTCCTTTTGCTCTTATGTTTTACTGTAGTGTTTTATTTAATTTATGCATAATTTCAAAAGGTGGACACATCCCAACTTTGAAAAATTGAATCAAATATTTGCCTTGGTCATGTCGTCTGTTATTAGTTTGTAGATAAAATAAATTTCCACATTGTAAAAGAACCAGTTTTTTGAACGGCTCTTTGAAATGAACAGATACAAAAGATTCGGATCCCACTAAAGAGTCGAAAATCCGATCACCAATTTTAATGCAAAGACAACGTGGGCCCAGAGGGGATGCGACAACTTTTCAAATGTTGTATTTGGTCTGGGGCTGTGGCTCCATCTGTGAGTCTGTCCAACGCCCTCTACCTTTGATAAAATAGAAAAATATCAATGTGATATTTCTCAGTAAAGACGATACCTATTTGTTTAATAAATTGCCTCCTACACGTTAATACCAAATCTAGGCCTTCAGTTAGAGCTGGGTATGAGTATGAATGATCCTGATTTTTGATTTGATTTTAGCAACACAGACTTTCAATCATTGCAATTTAAAACACAAAATAATCAGTTTGTTCCTCTTAAGTCTGAACTGTGCTCCAACATGCCTTTACTGAGAGAGATTGACTTGGGGCCTCAGTTACAAAGACCCAAGTGGACCTTTGATGATTTGAAATTGAACAAAATTACATGTATCGCACAGTCCTACCTACACTTATAACGCTTATGTCTAATCATAACTAATCAGAATCATATAAAAATTAGACAAATAAAATGTGATAGGTTTGTTTTATTTCATCACACACACACAGGTCATTTTTGGCAAGTAGTAATGATCCCAAATATTTATACATCGATACTGACCCAGGAATCAAAGTATCTATTCTCACGCAAGAATATTGATGCTTACAATCTCATCAAAATTTTTATTTTTGTTAAAGCTCTACTCATATTTTCTTTATATGTGGACGTATTTAATTTTTGAAACAGAGATTAAAGCAAAGTCAAATTCTTTATTGTAAAAGAGTTTTTTGCAATTTAGTATAAATGGGTTGGTTTTGTATTGGATCAGGTTGACGATACTTGCCTAAATCTAAAAGAAAACAATAGAAATACACAGTATGCTAATTGTTGTGAGATCACCCTTTATTTAGAATTTTTAGAAACCCTTTATATATATATATATATATATATATATATATATATATATATATATATATATATATATATATATATATATATACAAATTATCTTTTTTTGTATATTTTGTGTCAATCAATTTTTTTTTACAATTTCTAAAAACATTTAAAAAAGGATCTGTTACACTTCTAAGGAGTATTAATTGATACCACGTTACATATGTGATTCACCATGTTTCCTTTTATTGTTTTGAGTCTCTCCATCTTTTGCTGTCTGCGCTAAGTCGCTCCCCCTTCAGAGCGCTATCACAACACAATCAGCGAGCATCCTGCTAATGAAACTACTGCAAATCACAAGTTGTAGCATGTTGTTTTGTACCAAGCTTTTGTATATTTATGGAAATCATTGTAAGGGAGCATGGGTGATGTAGGCTTGTGGGCAGAGCATTGGACAGAATCATACTGCTAACCATAAAAAGGGTCTGAACGGGGTCCAGGAGAGATCGCTAGATTATTTAAATATGGATGAATGAAATATAAAATCACTTCAGGTGTTTTTTGGTGGGGTTTTTTATGAGGGAACAATATTATAAGATGGTAGAAAGCTCCTAAAAGTTGATTTTGTGTAATGTCCCTTATTTAAGTTTACATTTAAAGGCAGTAATAAATAAGTTTAAAGTTATACTGGGGAACATTCACGGAAAAATAGCAGTTTCTTGTCTTGATTCTCTGATCCATTGCAGTTTGAAATTGACTTCACGATATTTCTCCATAAGTCTGTCTTTGATCTGTATCAGAAAGAATAACAGTATGAATGAAATTGTAAAGGACTGAAGAGAAGACAGTGGAGTCGTACCAGTCTGAGCAGCTGCTCCCTGATGGCCGCTTCACTCAGGTCCCCTTTGGTCTGGATTTGGATCTCTGTATGGAAAACAGAGGCTCTCGGTTTCACTGCACACACAACAACTGAGTCAGGACACTTTTTTTAAGTCTACAGACTGGAAAAGATCGTACAAAATATTGAAAGAGAAACAGCTGCGGCTAAGAAAAGCTAACTTGATCATCAAACGCTCTGAGAGGCTGAAGTCTGTAAAGGACCTGTACCCAAATTTTCATCATGTATTTGACCAGACCTTGTCTTGCCCTGCTACTGATTTACTGCATAAGCAGCTCTTAGGTCAAAATAAGTCTGCTGTGTACTATGTGCATGTAATTATCCAAATATCAGGAAGTACACGGTAGCAGGAAGTGCACAGTAAAATGCTAGCTGTTGATAGCATAGTGTGCAAAGCCCCCTGCAGGCCTCTGAAAGTAGTGAAAATGAGAATACTGCCATGCCTGCCTGCCTGCCTATCGGGGCCTTGTCCTTGATGTACTTATGAATCTTGGATGTTTCATCCTGGACAGTGGCTCTCACACTCACTAGTCTGCGGCCTCCTTCCTTACGGCTCACGTAGAGTCTCAAGGTGCTGGATTTGGGATGGAACCTGCCATGCATGGTCAGGAGCTTTTGTGTCTTAACATCTGTGGTTTGTATTTCCTCCTTTAGCCAGTGAATGATTTCTGTTGGATATCTGATTACTGGCAGCTATTTATTGCCCGGGTCTTGTTCTCGCCATTGGCTGTAGCCACTTTCCTTGTTTCCTCTTCAAGGTTGCCATTTGCTTGTGGGATACCAAGGTACTTGTA